>NC_142719.1:30502255-30805285 GCF_055471065.1 Atractosteus spatula
GGGTGGGAAACACTTATCCAATCTCTCCTGGAGGAGAATCTCTCCTGGAGGAGGAGAAAAAATAAACACTGTCCCTTTTGTGGAGCAGAACTTGCTGTTCCCACGCAGTGACAACAAATTACCGTAATGATCAGGGCCGAGCAGAAACTCTTTCGCTTGCTCTCCAGGTCTCGCTTTTCGAGGGGAAAGTTCACTCGGTAGATGTACACCCAGGGGTCTGCTCATCGCTCAGGTCTGGCTGGCGAGGGCAGTCAGATCCTGCAGACATCAGCTCAAACGAGCCAGGGTTTGGAAACGCGGCAGTGCTTCCAGATCTTGCGGCCCTGAAATGTAATTTATTGTGCAGAATATTGTGCAAGCCGCAGTTCGTTCCCCCCCCCCCCCCCTGGAAAACATATTGTTTCAGCCTGCGCAAGCAGCACCCAAGCAGGAAATTAACTTTTTCGGTGCCAGTCGGGGAGCGATTGGTCCGCCTGATTTTTTCCGCAGGGGTGACACGGAGCAGTGAGAAATCCACAGCTGCACAGAGCCGAGCACGGTTCCAGGCCATTTCTCCTTTCTGGTAGTCAGGCAGAGTATTTTAGCACCTTGAGAATCCCCGCCACCACCCGGCTAATGACAGCCCATTCCCCATAGAGGTGCCTCTCTCACTGCCCTGCACTGCAAGGGCACCGCACACTCCACCAAGCAGAATGGGGGGAGAGGGCACGCCCTTGGCCAGGCCCCGCAGACTCATCTCAGGAGACACGAAAATAAGATTTTCTCTTTTCTCTTAACGGCGCGTTCATCTGATGAAGCAGGATTCTGAGTGCCTGCAGTGCCCCTCACAAGGGCATGAATGGGCTCTTGAAAGAGGGTGGCTTCTTTTTCGAGTCCTTTCAAGGAAGGGTGGAACCGAGAATAAAAGAAATCAAGGACTCGGAGATTGCAAAAGCTTTGAGAACGATCACCTGGGCCTGTCTGAATTTCTCCGATTTCCTGAAATGCTCGGAGGAATTCCTGCCGTGTCGGCTTGCGTGGGGAATTGCTGGGATTTTATTCAGGGATTTCGTTTTGCTGTTGTGACCGCTAGGGGTGCTTGATCTCCTTGTGAATTTCCAGTCCAGTTAAGTCACAGTTATCCCTGCTTCTACCTGTGCTGACCCCAAATTCCAGGGGTCGGTGCTGCTTTAACACGCTTCTGGGCACGATCCTCGTTGAAAAACATCTCAGGCCAGCCAACGGCTTGAGATTATGGTGGCGAAACAAGACTCGGGCAGCTCTGTTACTGCCAAGACGGATTGAATCCAGAGATTCTGCAGGAAAGCGTGATTCTGGAGAGCCAGCTCTTCCCTGCGATTTCCTTCCCCTTCTGGGAACAGTTTGGTCAGAGCTCCAAACTGTACTCACAGGCCGTTCGTTACCTTGCTTTGATCATTGCCATCCGTGCCGGCTCTACAACACACATCTGGGGCGTCTGTCCGTGTGGAGCCTGCATGTTCTCCCTGTGTTTGTGTGGGTGTCCTCCGGCTGCTCCGGTTTCCTCCCACAGTCCATAAACATGCTGGCAGGTTGAATAGCTTCTGGGACAATTGGCCCTGGTGTGATTGTGTGCATGCCGTGCGATGGACGTCCAGTCCGGGGTGTACCCTGCCTTGTGCCCATTGCTTGCCAGGTTAAGCTGCAGTTCCCCCTCTACCCTGGATTGGATCACATGGATAGAAACTGGATGGATAGATTAGACCAAGGTAGGTCCACAAGAAATAACATGACAGGGATCAACATCCCTGCCCAGCTTCTACAAGCCCACAGCATCAAACAGTGGACCCCGGTTCTGGATCAGAATCCGTCCAGCTGGGTCGTGACGTGGGCCACAAACCTCCTGCACCCCCCGGCTTGATTCGGCCGGGAAAGAGTCTCACACAGGTGTCGGAGTCGTTGTTCAGGGCTCGTCGTGTACCCATGAGTCATGCGGAGTGTGAGCGCTGTTGACGTGTGTCAACGCACACAAAGGGAGGAATGTGGAACAGTGTCAGCCAGGGTGCACTGCTGCCAAGAGCTGATCGAAAGGCCGTCTGTGTTCCCGAGGTGTGATGTCAGACATAATTAGCTGCACACTGTCATTAATCAGCTGGAAGACCGTCTTTTAAAAACAAACACACCTTCTTCTCATGAGCCTCGGTTGCCCTTCACTTCAGAGTGATCCAGTTCCGGATCTGGATGACTGTGTGTCGTTGGGTTTAAGTGGTCCACATTCACAGCTTTTCCCAGATTGTAAGGTGCTGGTGATTTAAAGAGACTTTCAAGAGACTTGGAAATGGGACTGACCAACGCTACAATGCAACACTTCAGTGTGTGGCGTTTGTGCACTCCTGAGAGTAACGTCTTTGTGTAACAGCCATGCCATCCCGAATGAAGCAGGCGCAGTGGAGCGTCCCTCCCCCCAGCCGAGTGGCTCACAGCAACCAACGTCCCGGAGTGGGAATGTTGAGATCCGAGTGGGAGCAGCGCCTCAGAAGAAGCGTGGCACGGAATCAGGAAGTATACAAGCCGATCCGACGGAGCTCTTTCCCCAACCTGTCCGAGGAACACGGGACGTGTCGCCCCTCCTCCTCCTCCTCCTCCTCCTCCTCCTCCTCCTCCTTCCCGACACTCTGGAGGAACTGGCACAGCAGGATGAGCCAGCTGTCAGAAGGTGTGAAAACACATCGCTGGATTCGGGAAACACCGCCAGGAAATGCTGATCAACATCACCCACAAAAAAAACCACCGCATGAAAATGACTGCTCTGCGGGATCTGAGCTCAGTTGCTCCAGACACTGCGAGTGCGCAGCAGAGGGACCCCAGAAGCTGTCTCACCTCTTTATTTGTTACAGGATTTATTTTTTTCCCATAGTTTTTTTTTCAGTTAATACATTACAGATTTTCTCATACAGTAGATGTATTAAATTGACTGAGAGAGCCCTTAAGATTCCTTTGTTGCGCACAGTCAAAGTCAGCCACACTCAATAAATCCCTTCTGCTACAAAGAAGTATCCGCGGTAATCCCTCTGTGCAGAGCACTCTCAGCAGTCATCAGTTTTTATTTGTTGGCAGGCAGGGCTCCGAGAACTCCCTCCTTCACGCGGTACGCCCATTCCAAATTCCACAGCAGGACAGGAATTTCATATCGCGATCATCGCTTGACTCTCCTTTGCCCGTCCGGTTTTTGGGACTCAAACTCGTCTTTCTCGCGGTCAGTCTTCCCGTATTAGGCGGATGCCAACTGTGACGTCCGGACTTGCACCCCGGCTCTGAAGCAAGGGAGATGATCTGACAGAGTGATCCCCCAGAGAGAGAATGCGAGACAACCCCCTTTAAAACATTCTTCGATATTTTGCATGCCTGGGCCTCTGTGAGCAGGGCTGGTTCACTCAGTCCAGTAATACTGTACGCTGTACTGCACCAGTCTGAGACACCTGAGACACGATCAGGAGTTGCAGTGTTTGTTACCAGTTATCAGTTTCCCTCTGCCAGTGTTTTCTTAACTTTTACTGTTATTGATAAGACTTAGTTTGGGAGAGAAGAAACCCATCTAGTCATTTAGTTTTAATCATTAATCTACGCTCACAATCTTCACAAACATGACCAAAACAGCTCAAGGTAAACTGTACAGGAGTCAGCATGAGGTGTTGTGACAGCTCATCCGTGTCATTTCCCAATCAGAGCTGATCGACTCCCTGTCAGATTATTTCTCAACTTTAACATCAGCTGTTCCTCCACACGCCCACAGAGCTGAAGACCGGTCAGTGTACCGGAGCCCACAGATCTGTCGGCTCAGCACAGACAGCCTGCAGTCTCAGTGGAAGATCAGCACAGACTGGTGTTTCTGTATAAACAGGGGGTCACTGAGTTAAAAGAGCAGCACAGGGCAGTAAGACTGAGGCTTTTGCACATCAGTGTTGTACCTACAGATATTTCTAATTGTGCACAGAGTCTGGGGTTCCCTTTCTATTCATAGCTCGTACACTCAGCATATCCCTGAAACCTGACCCCATCCTTTAGCCCAGTCAGGGACCTATTGCAGTGCACTAGGATGCTCAGTAGCCCCAGTCAAAACCACTACCCCTGCACTTGACTGTTCATACCCCATGTTCCTGTCGCCTCTCGACTGCTGCCAAAGCCCTGTCCTCCCTGTCAGGTCTAATCCCACATTATCCTTTGAGATATCAGCCATCCTCGCCAGCTCAAGAACCCGTTCAAATTAGCAGTGGGTTGAGGGCTTGCATGTTGTTGTGGTTTTTCCACGCGGTGGTGTGTCGTCACTCTGGCCGGGGGTCCCTGGGGCCGCAGGCAGAAGATGTGGCGGCTTCTAAAACACAAAGTCTACAGGAGAAAGCTCCTGCCAAAAGAGAGGGATCCCAGGACGCTGGTGAGCAGTCCCTCGCTGTTCGAGCGCACAGGCACATGTGCCCCTGTCGCATTTGCGTGCACAGCACATATTTCTGCCCCAGGGTCTTCAGCAGATTCTTCTTCTTTCATCTCGCGCTGCACGTGTCCCTCTCTCGTTTTCCACATTCAGAGGGAGCCCAGGAGAAATTCGGTGCCCCTGCGCTGTCCATCAGTGCACGTTTTTGTGTTTGTCAGGAATATTCCCTGTAAGCGCTTTCATGCTGCGCACTGGATTTGTTTTCGGCAGGAGAGGTTTGTGGAGTTTCCTGTACAGAATGATAGAGCAGCAGTCTAGAGTGAGTGTTTGTCATTTTCCTGACAGGAAAGCCAGGAGGGAACTTGATCCTAGACTATTGTAATCTATAATCCCACGTTGTTGTCACAGATGTGGCTCAGATGCTGTACAATCCCTATTCCAGTCAAGGCACTGGGATTCCAATCCCTACTCCAGTCAAGGCACTATGATTCCAATCCCTATTCCAGTCAAGGCACTACGATTCCAATCCCTACTCCAGTCAAGGCACTGGGATTCTGACCCCTATTTCAGTCAAGGCACTAGGGAGTCCAATCCCTACTCCAGTCAAAGCACTACGATTCCAATCCCTATTCCAGCCAAGGCACAGGGGAGTCCAGTCCCTACTCCAGTCAAGGCACTGGGATTCTGATCCCTACTCCCGTCAAGGCACTGGGATTCTGATCCCTACTCCCGTCAAGGCACTGGGATTCTGATCCCTATTCCAGTCAAGGCACTGGGATTCCAATCCCTACTCCAGTCAAGGCACTAGGATTCCAATCCCTACTCCAGTCAAGGCACTAAGGAATTCAGTCCTGGGCACTTGTCTTGATGGCACCGCTAGGCAGCTTTGAGGTGCAGATTCGGTTCCCACCATTCATAAAACGACAAAAGGTTTTGTGTGTGTGTACAGTGTGCCTGTGCCCGAGCCTTCTCTCTTGTAATTTGGGGGAGGATAATCATTTTGACTACAACAAAGCAGAAGCAAAACTTATTTTTTTTTATCTTTTTTCATGACTGAAAAGAAATTGCAGTGTTTGTGGTGTGAAACATGGCTTTATTAATCCTAGTAAAAGGAGTTATCAGACTGTCCGTCACTGCTTTGAGCATGCAAACAATTGATGGCTATACACACTAGACAGTTTATTCTTTTCTTAGCCAGACCCAACCTCCTATCTCCCTAATTGCAGTAAAAAGGTCAGTGAACCTTTGATGGCTGTAGAGCATTTAAAAGTACCTTCTAGACAGTCATAGCAGTGACTTGAGGGCTGATGTTTTTGTAAGCAAAAGAAAAGCTCAGACCTTATTCTGGAGTGACCTCGTGTCGGGACCTAAAAGCCCTGGTGTTTTTCCCAGATGGGATTGTGCGCTCCAGCCAATCTCCGATGTGGTGCTCGGAGAGGGGAATCTATAGGTGCCGAAGGTGCTCCTCGGGCACGGATCCTTCTTCCCCGGATTAAAGTCTAACGGGATTATTCTGCATAATTAGATTACCCCTTAGCCAGCTGCCAGTAGTTCTGGAACTATGAGCTGGATTGCCATTTGCAAGCGTGGAAAGGCTTTGGAAAATGACTGAAAGAAAGAAGAGGGACAAGGGGAGAGAGGTGTCGTACTCCAAGGATAGAGCCAGGGATGTATTAGACCACAGAATTGCCTGGTCCATGGCAGGTAAAGATGTCCTGTATGTTTTAGCAGTATGTACTGTAATTTGAGTTTAATTTCATTTTATGTCAATTTCAATATGAAGTGGGAAAAATGCCTTATAGTTAAAATAAGCAGCTTGGAGATCAGGAAGTAAAGACAGGTCTTTTGCCTGTTAGAAAAAGATATTAGAGAGCTTTTGAGTCATACTCTTTGGTTTTCATCCTAAGTGCTTCTCACACAATAGGGGACCCACTTAATCCCCACTGAAGTGCCCAACCACCTGAGTGCATCTGCAGCCCCACGACACACAGATCAGGGGAGGAGAGAGAAACTGTACAAGACCAGAATGGGGTTCAGTCCTCCTGCAGCCCCACGACACACAGATCAGGGGAGGAGAGAGAAACTGTACAAGACCAGAGTGGGGTTCAGTCCTCCTGCAGCCCCACGACACACAGATCAGGGGAGGAGAGAGAAACTGTACAAGACCAGAGTGGGGTTCAGTCCTCCTGCAGCCCCACGACACACAGATCAGGGGAGGAGAGAGAAACTGTACAAGACCAGAGTGGGGTTCAGTCCTCCTGCAGCCCCACGACACACAGATCAGGGGAGGAGAGAGACACTGTACAAGACCAGAGTGGGGTTCAGTCCTCCTGCAGCCCCACGACACACAGATCAGGGGAGGAGAGAGAAACTGTACAAGACCAGAGTGGGGTTCAGTCCTCCTGCAGCCCCACGACACACAGATCAGGGGAGGAGAGAGAAACTGGACAAGACCAGAGTGGGGTTCAGTCCTCCTGCAGCCCCTCGACACACAGATCAGGGGAGGAGAGAGAAGCTGTACAAGACCAGAGTGGGGTTCAGTCCTCCTGCAGCCCCACGACACACAGATCAGGGGAGGAGAGAGAAACTGTACAAGACCAGAGTGGGGTTCAGTCCTCCCGCAGCCCCACGACACACAGATCAGGGGAGGAGAGAGAAACTGTACAAGACCAGAGTGGGGTTCAGTCCTCCTGCAGCCCCACGACACACAGATCAGGGGAGGAGAGAGAAACTGCTTCATCAGCTGAATTAAGCTGTGATTTCAGAGAGGACAGGTCAGGGGATGAAGGTCACTGTTATCACAAGAAGGTTTTGCTGTCAACAGAAGCGACAGGATGCAGGATGCAGAGAAATCAGACTGGAACAGAAAAACCTGACAGGAGGCAAAAGAGATGCAAGTGAAGTTCATGCTGGGACATCTTCAGATCCTCTTGGGATCAGAGGAAGCCCTGAATTATAGATGATTACGAAATCCCACTTGATCTCAGCAGGCAAGGCCTTTTAAAGCAGCTAAGAGAGAAAGCATCCCTCCTGATGCCTGCGTGTGTTTGACCGTGTGCTCTCGTTAAGAAAGAAGCAGAGGTTGCTGTTTTTTCCTGTCCTGGCAGTGAGAGTGTGTACCCTGTGGGCACGTGCCTTTCTCTGAAGACCGTTCCAGCAGTCGCTGCCCTGGTCCTGCCTGGAGACCAGACAGACTTTTTATTGATTTTGTGCTTTGCTCTGCTCAGCATCCTCTGAGGAGGGAGTTACAGCATATTCCTGGCAGGAAGAATTATTAGACTGTAAAGACTGGAAATCAGCACCTAAACAGCAAGTATCCTGGGTTCATTGCCAAGTGTTATTTTGTGCACAGATTTCTCATTAGAGTCATGACCCTCTCGCCAGCTCAGTTGTGTGGTTTTTTCATCTTTGTGTAATACAGAAACTACCCACTCTTACATCCATTTTCTAAAAGCTTTATCCAGTACAGGGCTGGGGGGGAGGGGGGGGGGTCTATGCAGGCAGAGCAATGGGTGTAAATTAGGTTTTTAGGTATTTAGGTAATTATGTAAATTAGGTAGACCCTGGATGGGACACTAGTTCATCACAGGGTGGACATACAGTACACAGACACTCTCACACCAGGGCCAGTTAGACGCCAATTAACCTATCGGTATGTCTTTGGACTGTGGGAGGAAAACAGTGCACCCAGAGGAACCCCACGCAAACTTGGGGAGAACATGCAAACTCCACATAGACAGCACCCCAGGTCTGGAATTCAACCCAGGGCCCCAGCCCAGCAAGGCAGCAATTTCAACTGCTGTGCCACTGTGCCGCCCAACAGGCAAGACGAGAAAGACAAAAAAAAAATCCAATGCAAAACTATCACCTAGAAATAGAAGTTAACAGGTTGGAAGAAAAAAATGACATATTGAAATTCAAAAAGCACCATTCGAAATGCTCCTAGACTGTGCGCTTGCTGTGTGCTCGGATGTGTAGGTAAGCTCTGCTTCATCCTCGCAGATGCATTTTGCTTTCCCGGTGTGACTCGCACCCGTAGCACCGTGAGACTCACAGCTTAGTCAGCACATTGAAGATCAGGCCCATTAAAATGCTGAGGAAGAAAGGGCCTGTGACATCATTCTGAGCCATACGAGCGAGTTAAGGCTCAACACAGAGTCTCCTGCCACCCCTGCAGCTAGACAGCATGGTCCCGAGATGGGATTATTAAAGCACCTGAATTTCTCCACCAAGCAGGATGTTATAAGCTCCCGGAGAACGGTTCTCTTTAATAAGACTGCCGTGTTTTTCTTTTTTTGTCTGCGATAGTGAATCTTTTAATTCCATTGACAAGTTTTGAAAGCAGTGTGGGTCTCATCTTCTGATGCAGCTAATGCAACATTTCAGAACTTTGATGCGGGCTCTACCAGGAAAAGGTTAATTTTCCGTATGCATGCCAATCTATTACAATTAGCTTCACAAGGCCACCTGTCCGAAATCAGGATTTTAATTATTTTCCTGATGTGATTCTGGGTGGTTTGTTGTCTAATCTCTTGCACTGACACCGTGGCCTTAATTAGAGAGCGTTCGACTAAGCAGACAGCTTGAAACAGCATGGTTACTGTCAGCAGTTACCTTCAGTGTCCTTAAGAAATGAATCCAGTACAGCAATACTGGAAATGCTTTAAGGTGTGTGGCAAGCAGAGGATATTTCTTGTATAGCCGTGAAATATCTGCAGCTCGGAGCCACTCAGACACACAGAAATGGTGGAATTATAACCTGGGACTATCATTATCATATGGAAAAGAGCTTCTGCTTATTCTGAATCACAAATGTCCAATTACTTACTCTTTGGCTAGAAATGCCTTTTTTGATCTTTTTCCTCCGTGTCAAAGCAAGCCTGGAGATTTTGTGAAGATGCTGGAGGGCCTGGACCTGATTGCTTCTCCGTTGGCGTGGGACCTGGTTTTGATATCTCGTTATCAGCAGAGGGTGCCCCGCTGTATTTAAGCACAGTGCATGGAAAAATGGCCTTAGTGTAGGGCTCTGTCTCATGTCTCCTCTGCTATTTTAATTGCTCTGATATGGTCATAGAATAGGGATGGGCAACTCCAGTCCTGCAGTGGCTACAGGGTCCAGTTTGTTCTGAACGACGTCATCGCCGTTATTACGTGGATAAGAAGCCAGACCCCTTGTGCTTTCAGGTCTTCATCAGTTGCTAGTCGAAACACACCTGTAGGACCAGCAGGACTGAAGCCCCTAATGTTAGGGGCAGGTGGATGGATAATGGAACACTTTTCGGGGCTATGGCGTCTTTTCAGAGCCACTGCTGCTGGGAATTCTGGGAATGAAAATGAATCAGACTCCCAGTTCCTGTTTTTTTGGATATGTAGCAGTTTAAATACCTTAACATTTGGTTTGTGGTACAGTAATGCTGAACATAATGTGATGAAGAGAAAACCTGTTGGTAATAGCGTTTATCAGTTCTTCTAAGTTAAAATTTACCATTAAGAGCACAGAAAGGGAACGGTTACCAAGTCACGCTCTTACAGTAGTTTAAACAAACCAGTGGCAACGAAAGCCCTGAATCTAACTGCCTCCTTTCAGTGTTTTTATTACAGGTCTATAATCATTTATTTGCTGATAATTACATGAAGTTCTGTTAATAATCAGGGCGTTCATTCCGTTCTTAAAATAGGTTGTATGTGATGTTCGAGCTTCTTTAATGATATTAATGAATATATATAAAGTTCAACAGCAGCAGGTTACAATGTGAATTTGCGGATTTAAACTTTTATGTTTCAGTTACAGATAAGATGTTGTGTTAGAAGAGAATATTTTTTCCGTAATACTAAATCGCATTTTTAGTTTAAATACACAAGGGGCAACAAAAAAAGCACTGAAACTAACTACTGTATCTCCTCTCAATATTTTTACATTGCAGTTACGGTGATCACATTCTTGTATCCCTGGCAATCATAATACATAAACTAACTTTGATTTTCTGTACACAAAAGGGAAAATAAGAATAATTGACAAACAGCCAGAGCTAATAAAAATTCCTTCCCTCACCAGCATTTCGATCAATAAATAGGCAGATCGATGGACAGTTGTAAATGGTAAAGCAAGTTACGTTCCTGCATCTTCTTCCCCACGAGAGAAGGTTTGACAAAAAGAAATGCTTCCCAGCAGCCCCAGCAGAAGGAACTGTCCATTTTCATTTATTATTCATGCATTTCAGCAGGCAGCCCTGGTAGCCTGGCAGTGTGTACCTGAGGCCTTTCGTTAAGGTTTGCAGAATGGGTATTGAAGTGACTCTCGCCAGGCCTTAACAGCAGCCATAGCGCCTCAGATTTTCCTTTAGTTTCAGTCTATGAACAGGCTTTTCTCTCTCTCTCTCTCTTTCTAATCCCTTGTTTCTAAAAAAAAGCATTTCATTTTGATGAGCAGATGGATGAAAGCCGGGGTGGGCAAGCCCTGTGCTGGAGGGCCTGTTGGTGTGTTTGCAGGTCTTCCGGGTCTCCCTCAAGCAGCAGCACCTGAAGAGCTGGGAGAGCTTGATAAATAGGAACCATTAAGCCAATAATGAGCCCATCTAGGGTAAGAGCCGGGTTGGAATGAAAACCTGCACCGGCACTCCGGGACCAGGATTGCCCACCCCTGGCTGAAAGCATGCACAGCTGACAGACACTATAGAGAGGCTGAAGTAAACAGTGAATCCTATCAGTGAGGATGTGTTTATGAAGCAATGCTATATTTTGCTTTACTTTCTGAAAAGGAAAGTCCTGGCAGCTTAGCACTGCCTGCCTGCCTTATAGACATTTGTTTAATCAGGCTGACAGTCTGACTGGGAAACAGACTCTGCTTTTCTGGGCAGGAAGGCCAAGGAGATGTATGGGTAAAGCCCACAATGTCATCTTTTACTTCAAATGCTTCCCTGATCAAAGATACAAATACACTTCATAAACATTTTAATAAACATTGACGATCCTGTTCTGAGGCAGATATTTAAGAGGTTCAATACTGAAGTAGTTCAAGTAGGGAGCTGCGTCAGCATGCGTAGGCTGCAAAAGGAACAAGTAAAGGTGTATTCCAGGCTGAAAAGAGAAGAAGAGAAACACGACGTTTCGGCGAAGGAGGCCCCACAGCTGAAACGTTGTGTTTCTTTTCTTCTCTTTTCAGCATGGAATAACCCATGGCTTGTGGAAAGCTTGTTGCTCACTCCCACCACCCTCTGGGTAAATACGTTGTGGTTCTGACACAAATAATAAGTCTTGACACAGGATCTGCCAGAGGGATAAGCACATCTGGAGTGTGTATTGGGGAGTCAGGGATAAGAAGCTTGTCCCAGGCTCGTCTTCAGGGACACAACTCAGGAATGTGTATAGGGGAGACAGGAGTACAATACATATCTTCTTTACGTTATGTAGCTATAATTTATCTGTTTATGAGCACTGTACAGGCTTAGGCTTGAAAAATGAACTCAGTGCAAAAACCAGAGAGAAACACATGACGTCACACCCTGCTCTCCTGGTGACGCCTCATGTACTGACGCACGTTGCCGGTGTAGACTGCAGCTTTAGTGTCAAAAGCACAGTTTGTGTAGATCTGCGATAGCTGCTACAACTTTGACATTGTGGACCCCAAAAAAACAGACATATCAGATAAAAGGAAGCTGCACCAGACAAAAGCTGTGGACAACGTTAAGAACAGCTTTTACAACTGTACATGTTTACAGTTTAGAACTGTACATGTGTGAGACTCTTCCGATGATTTCCTTTAGAATCTGTCCAAGGTGGAGTCTTACAGAGTGCCGCGTCTGGGTCGAAATTTTGGCTGTGCATGATGAGTTGGATGGGGTTTGATACTGACACCCAGAATGAACCTCCACACATGTTGCGGGAAAAAAAATGTTGCAAAAAGTTTTGGCAGCGCTGAGCCTTCTCAAGTGTTCTCAAGGCACGAAAACGCCAGCCTGAAGAGGTAACACACGGTTGTCAGAAATCAGCTATTCCTGGACTGCAGTGTACTTTGAGTCAGCTTGGGTCTGTATAGGAACAAATATTAAAAAGATTTTCTCTAGGTGATGACTCTTAGGAACAGCACTGCTGTAGGAATGTTTTCAAATGAAGCAGTCATTTTCTCCTGTTTGCCCTATAGATGTTTGCGAATTATGGAAGCCACCTAAGTATTGTCAATCCGTCTTTGGGAATCTCTATTGTACTATGCACAGACATTTCATGGGTAAAATTGACAGCATTACCATTTTTATGACAAAAGGCTCACATTCTAAGATGGCTACACTCTTGCTGACGCATTGCAAAAGTATTTTATTTCTATGAATGTCTTCATTGTAATGGGTGGGCAAAGGAATGATAGTTGCAGCTGGGTTATTTCATGATTCTGATTTTTAATTGCTTTTCTCCTGTCCTCCTTGTGTTTCTTCAGCAGCGCCCTATCAACAGAGCTCGTACAGTGGAGGCCGCAGCACTTCGGCCATTCACTGCTTCCGCTGCCGAGACGTGTGTAAGGGGGAGGTGGTGAGGGTGCAGAATGTCCACTTCCACGTCAAGTGTTTCACCTGCCAAGGTAGGACCCCTGGTTTCTTTCCTGTGGCACTAGAATTGTCATACCTCAGTGTGCCAGGCAGGACCCCTGGCCCCTTTCTTATGGCACTAGAATGGTCATGACTCTGCATACAGGTAGGACGCCTGGCCCATTTCCTGTGACACTAACATGGTCATGACTACATACAGGTAGGACGCCTGGCCCCTTTCCTGTGATACTAAAATGGTCTTGACTATATATGGGTAGGACCCCTGGCCCCTTTCCTGTGACACTAGAATAGTCTTGACTCTATGTGCCAGGCAGGATCCCTTGCTCTTTTCCTATGGCACTAGAATGGTTATGACTGCCTACAGGTAAGACCCCTGGGCCATTTCTTGGTTCACTAGAATGGTCACGACTACATACAGGTAGGACCTGTGGCCTCTTTTATATGGCATTAGCATGGTCATGACTCTGCATGCTAGGTAGGGCACCTGCCCCCTTTCCTGTGGCACTAGAATGGTCATGACTCAGCTTCAGGTTGTCGTTGGCTCCCTGTGCTCTGGTATTTGGTCAGCGAGATGCTGCTGGGGCTGGATCAGCTTTATTTGGCCAGGGTTCACTTGGCTCTCAGCTTAGCAGTAACCCTGCCAGACGCCTGCAAGTTTTCAGCAACATCACAGAGAGATTTTGTAGCATTTAATATTCATACACTTGGTCATTCCCACACCAGTTAATGGCACATACGGATGCAGAGAAGTGATTGTAATCAATTTCCGAAACAATATACAGTATGATTCAGACCAGGTCAATCAATTCAAGCAGTAATGCCCAATTTCCTGTCCATTGTGTTTATCTTGTTTGTGGCAAATGCTTCACTCTTCTAGTTAAGACTACTGATTCTCCTTTCATTGAGGCAGCAGTTTCCTTTTAATAGACTCCCGAGTCCTTACATTAGCCCAGGTATCCAAGGTCAGCTTCTGCACTAATGGTTCTTAATTAATTGGGGATTTGTCGTGGGTTTAAAACGGTTCAGCTGTTCAACTTCTTTGCACTTTCAGAACCAGGAGCAGCAGCTTAGTGAGGACTGTGTGTATTAGGAGGACAGAGAGGCAGAATAAAAGAGACTCAAAGGAGATTTAGGATTAGAAAGGTGAAGGTCGGGTTTGTGATTTGACGAAAAAAAAAGAACAACACTGACTTCCTTCATTCGTGCGATATCACACATCATGAAATCTTGTGATCGATTTAAGTGGCACAGGATACGTGTGCAAATAAATGGGCATGATGCCGAAGCTGCTGGTGTTACTGTAGCTTGGCAGTTTCCTCTTGCATGCTGCCTCTGTGAGTTTCTCTGTGAGTGCACGGCGTACGGGTGTATGCTGTATGCCAATTTTGTCCCAGTGGGGAAAGCTGCAGCCTCCTGGACTCCAAGATAGAAAAACGATGATGGGCATCTGGAGGCTGTATAACAGGTCTAGACAAAAGGGGTTTTTAAAAAACGACATTGGTATTCCATGCTCCAAGTGTTGGCACAACGTGAGCAGCGATTGAATCCCTACCGTCCGGAACATAACTTTTGGTCAATAATGGCTTTTGGGCCCGAGAGCAGCCATCCTATTGGTCCTTGTAAAACAGGTGTGCTTTTTTCATTTAGTGCCACTAATGACAACATTAATCATCTGCAGATCCCCTGACTCTCTCCGAGAATAAGTCGCATAACAAGTGTGCGCCAGGGGAAAGGTTTTGTAGTTTTTTTCTCTCTCTCTCTCTGAACGGTATTTAACTCCCCAGTATCAGGCGTAAACAAACATGTGCCATGCCCTCTGTGTGTTTTGAAACAAATGGGTGGTAAGGAAGCTCTGCAAAATCACAAGTTGTTCGGGCTGCAAAGCATGCCGAGGAGAACTCCTAGTCTGTGTTTTATTCCTGAGGAGGACTCGTCCCTGTTGAAAAGGCTCCACCTCTGCCCGCCCCTCTCTGGAATCGGCAGCCTCCGTTCACACACGTGTTTTGCTGTGTTGCATGAGAGGGTTGCTGTGGCAACCCTGCGAAGGGGCATCCTCCCCTGGGTGGTGGTATTCTCAGCAACACATTCCAGACAGCAGCCAATGGGAACTCCTCCTGCCGGGCGCCGAAAACAGGGGGAGGGGGGGTCCGTGTCCTTCCCACTATTGTGACATCATGAGCTCCATGGCAGGATGAAGCCCAGAGCGCCAGCGGCAGAACTTAACAGAAGTCACACGGTCTCTCCCCCTCGCTGCCTCATTCTGCCACCCTTAGCGCCCTCCTCTCCGCAGATTTTAAAGGAGGGGGGCACAGGGAAACACCTTTCTGGGCTCGCTTTCAGAGGCCTGTGCGGTTTGCTGGCGGCACCATGTCACTTACAGTATGTCCTTCATGTCTTGTTAGGCTTGTTCCCACAATGCATTGTGGGATGGGTGTCCTTCCCACTATGGTGACATCATGAGCTCCTTGACGAGATGGAGCCCAGAGTCCCAGCAGCAGAACCTAACGGAAGTCCCCTCTGCTTTGCCAATGGGGAGGAAACAGCACACGAGCTGGCCCTCCTGAGCCAACCGCTTGACTGCAGGCGCTTGCTGTTTCCAGGGTCGCTTGGTGTCCGGGGCCTTAGCTGGCCATTATCGGACCTGCATCTGCGACAGGGCTCACGCACTGAGCCGGTTCCAGAAGTGACGTCGCCCCTCTGAAACCTAGACAGCACAGAGCTGCGCTGCAGCCGCGGATCCCGTCTTTCCGCATGGCGGAGTTGTCCGCTGTCCAGAGAGTCCGTTGTCCAATGCTCGTCAGCCATCATTAGACACACTCCCTGGCTGTCTCAGGCGAGAAGACAGCACTAATGGGAAGCTGTCAATGGGTTATACAGGGGTTCACGGCAGACCAATGCGATGCTCTTGAGCTTGCTCTGGAACTTACGTCTGCAACGGAGCGGGCCAGGAAATGAAAACTGCTGATTGCGGCCTGTGTTGTTGGGCCACACCTGTCACAGCCCTGGTCTGTGAAATCAGAATAATAATAATTGCTTACACTTATATAGCGCTTTTCTGGACACTCCACTCAAAGCTCTTTACAGGTAATGGGGACTCCCCTCCACCACCACCAGTGTGCAGCCCCACCTTGATGATGCGACAGCAGCCATAGTGCGCCAGAACACTCACCACACATCAGCTATTAGTGGGAAGGAGAACAGAGTGATGAAGCCAGTTCATAGATGAGGATTATTAGGGGGCCATGATTGGTAAGGGCCAATGGGAAATTTGGCCAGGATGCCGGGGTTACACCCCTACTCTTTTTGTGAAACACCCTGGGATTTTTAATGACCACAGAGAGTCAGGACCTTGGTTTTACATCTCATCCGAAGGACGGCTCCTGTTTACAGTATAGTGTCCCCGTCACTATAATGGGGCATGAGGACCCACACCGACTGCAGGGTGAGCACCCCCTGCTGGCCCCACTAACACCTCTTCCAGCAGCAACCTTAGTTTTTCCCAGGAGGTCTCCCATCCAGGTACTGACCAGGCTCACACCTGCTGAGCTTCAGTGGGCTACCAGCTGTGTGGATTTATTGATTTATGGAATTCATTTATTTCTCTAAAGTCCTTGATTTCTCCTATTCGCAAAGAACATAAGAAAGCTTACAAATGAAAGGAGGCCAGTCGGTTGCTCAGGCCCTTTTAGAAGTTAGTAGTTAATTAAGTTACAGTAAGTACCTCATCTACCCGTCACTTGATAGAAATCAGCTTCTTCCCAAGTTACTGAAAAATAAAACTGACTGAGTCGTATTGCAGCATGAGCAATAATTGATGGCACATTTTTTCTGTAGCGCAGAATTTCTCTGCAGCGTGTGAGAGGCAACAGGAGGGAGGAGAACGGGAAGTTTCATCACAATGGGCTTCCAGCACGAAATATCTGACTGTTAAGGAAATAAGTTGAATTTTAAAGTCACCTGTGACTGTTGGTACATTCTGTGCTAGGAACTTCATTCAAAACTCTTAAAGCACTTAATTCAATAGGAAATGTGTATGCATTAAATTGTAATGTTCTCTTTGACTTTTTTTCTCAAATAATAGTGCGGAGCTTTGTGTTCTGTAAGATTCTTTCCATTGTGTCCAAAGAATACATTTGCTGTCTGAAAAAAAAAAACTTTTTCTGTGGTATGTATTGTGTGAATTTGTGCACACTCTGCAGAATGAGTTCTGTTATCAGTATCTAAATAGGCGAAGCATAATGAGGTTTTATTCCCTCGAAAAATACAGGAAAGGTCTGTTGAGTCTGTTTTTATTTCTTAAACTGGATATTATATTGAGCTTGGCTCCACATTTGTAGTTCCCAGCAGCTGGTTTTTGATGGGTTAATTAAATTAAATTAGACTGATTGGGTTCTTGTTTCAGATCAGGGGTTACAGATTCCTGGACTCAGATCCAGCTGAGCTCCAAGTTAGTTCATTGACCACTTAATAGAAGACACTGTTACTGGAATAATGCCATTTCAATTACAGCACACTGGTTAGGAACTGAGCTGTTAGAACACGGGCAGGGTTTCCACTTCTGATCTGTTGTAAGTCACTTAAAATCACCAGTTTCTGAGCAGATACAAATCTTGACAAAATTCCAGTTGGGCAATCTGTCTGCGCACTGAAGTATTCATTTTAGCACCTGATTGCTCATCGAGGACAAACACCAGGGGGTGTGGATTCTGAGGACTGGAATGGGGAAGCTCATTTCTAGGGCCGTGCTCACATATGTACACACACACATGCACTTTCAGGCATACACACTATGTGCATCGGCGTGCACACACAGTCACAAGCACACTGGCACACTCGCACCGCACACAAATGCACACACACAAACACACATGCGGACGTACTGTACATCCAAGCACGCTCACCAGCACACGTGCGCAGTCACACGCACGCCAGCACGCTCGCACACACACATACTCACACGAGCACACACATGCAGACGTACACCCAAGCATGCACACTGGCACACGTGCACAGTCACAAGCATGCCAGCACACTTGCACATACACATGCACACTCATGCTCACAAATACAGGAGACAGCAGGTGGCTGCCTGGGGTATCGGGTGGCTCTGTTCTGGAGAAATCCAGTGCGCGTTGCTCTTCTGTCTGTTGCAGGACACAAACAATGGGCTTGTTGTGAAAGGTACATGCCTGCAGACACTGCAGTTTCAACCACTATTGTGGGATACTGCCTCACCAGCCTGTTTTCCAGCCTTCATTGTTAATTGTCACAGGCCTGTCCTAGGATCTGCAGTGGTCAGTTGTCCGCGTTGCAAAGTTTTTGTCTTTCGTTTCATAACTCTGCCCCAAAAAAGGGCAGAATGACAAAAAGACAGGGAGATGTACAGTACGAAAACAAATACGCAAAGCAAACAACACAATTCTGGGCTGGAAGGGGCCCAAGCAAACGACGCAGAATATCTCTCCCACGTCATGAAACAAAAAGCCGTTGACAAGTCATGACAGTGAGACTCTCGGAAAGAGCCCACAGCAGTCTTATTAAATCCTTGAGTTTTTACAGGAAGCACCGTGAACCCTGCACATGGGACTGCAGAAAAATTCATTCTGAAACGCTGCTACAGTTCAAAATGACAGGAGAAATATCCATTTGCAAATATCCCTCCACAGTCGGTCCTGCCAGCATGTGGAAACCACCTGCTGATCTGTGTTAAGGGAATTGTCTTTAAAGACCGTGGTTTTTATCCATCTGCCCTGTACGCATCAGTGAAATAACTGATTCTGCGTCCAGAACGTACAGTGGAGTGTGTGGCATGTTTTGCATGTAAAAGGAAATAGTAAACTAAAAAAAACAAGGAATACATTGTAAATTGTAAAAATGCAGATTTGTCCTAAATGCAGTTTTTAAGGGGCTGGTTTAAAAATGCTGAAATCTGGAGTTTTTGTAAAGCAGGGTAACTTGGGTATAATTGTGTAACGCGAACAAAGAGACAAGTCGGTTTGAACATTTCAGGATTCATTTAAGAAACTGGCTCTCCCCTTGGTTTAGCTTTGGGTTTCACTGACTCATGAAGGCAGAGTGACCTACATTGACCTTGTCTTGTGCAGCGGAGGTTTAGTTCATTAAAGGTGGACAGTAATCCGATTGCCAGTTCTATCAGTAGAGTGCTAATACCGTGATTATTTCTTTATTTAGGTTCTTGTCTGGAGTTGCTTAAGATATTTTTGTCTAAGTTATAAAATTAGCAGCTTTTATAAAGGAATAATGTTACTGTGCACTTGAAGATTTTTTTTTTCCCCCATTCCTTATAGCTTTCTTTTTGATTGGTACAATGTGAAAAACACATTATGATGTGAAAAGCTCTTTTATTGATGAAACGTAAAGGAAGTGGCTTCTCATTCCTACTGATACAGATCAGAACGATTTAGCAGAGCTGTTGTAATATTCTGGGTCACTGTAACGGCACCAGTGTGATTCTGGGTCACTGTAACAGTACCAGTGTGATTCTGGGTCACTGTAACGGCACCAGTGTGATTCTGGGTCACTGTAACATTCTGGGTCACTGTAACGGCACCAGTGTGATTCTGGGTCACTGTAACAGTACCAGTGTGATTCTGGGTCGCTGTAACATTCTGGGTCACTGTAACAGTACCAGTGTGATTCTGAGTCGCTGTAATATTCTGGGTCACTGTAACGGCACCAGTGTGATTCTGAGTCGCTGTAATATTCTGGGTCACTGTAACGGCACCAGTGTGATTCTGGGTCACTGTAACGGCACCAGTGTGATTCTGAGTCGCTGTAATATTCTGGGTCACTGTAACGGCACCAGTGTGATTCTGGGTCACTGTAATGGCACCAGTGTGATTCTGAGTCGCTGTAACAGTACCAGTGTGATTCTGGGTTACTGTAATGGCACCAGTGTGATTCTAGGTCGCTGTAACAGTACCAGTGTGATTCTGGGTTACTGTAACGGCACCAGTGTGATTCTGGGTCGCTGTAACGGCACCAGTGTGATTCTGTGAGACACAGCCCTGCAATAAATCAAAGGAGTTTGTTTTTCTGCTGGAATGCACTTTCCCCCGATGTCGATCCAGAGTCATTACACATTTCCACACTGATTGTGGCAGAACAATTAGACTTTTGTTGCTGGACCTCCTTTTCGTGTTCAGGGAACAATCGAGCACTTAATATTGACTTGGAAATGTTTATGAATGTCCTTGAACAATTTCCAAGCAAAGCAAATGCCAGATGCAATCCTTATTTAAAAAAAAAAGAAAAATGCACTTTGCCAAAGCGCCTAGCACATTCGTTTTGCAGCTCAGTGATCTATTGTATTAATTGTGTTCAAGTCAAACCATTGCAGAGCTGTGTAGTCAACCATCTGAAAGTTCGTATTGCGTTTCCTACTGCTCCCAGTGTACACTTGCTTTGTTTGTAATAAGAGAGCAACACAACAAAGTTGTAAAGTGTTGCACAAACCTGTTGGGATAGTAACGTAACAGTCTTGACAGGCAGTTCTTTACAAACATGGCCTCAGGCTTTCTAGATAAATAAACAGAGGTCTTTTAGATTAAAGAGCACTTTTAATGTTGGGGAACATTAAAAGTTGGTAATACCCCTACTCTTTCCAGAGAAATGCCCTGGGATTTTTAATAACCACAAAGTCAGGACCTCAGTTTTGTACCTCATTCGAAGAACGGCACCTTTTTAAAGTATAGTGTCCCCATCACTATACTTGGGTATTTAGACCAACATAGACCACATAGCTATAGCGCCCCCTACTGGCCTTACTAACACCTCTTCCAGCAACAACCTGAGCTTTCCCAGGAGTCTCCCATCCAGGTACTAGCCAGACTCACACCTGCTGAGCTTCAGTGGGATACCAGGGTGAGTTGCCAGATGATACAGCTGCTGGCGACATAGCTCGGTTGTGCCAGTGTTTGTAATGTGAGACAAACTGCAGGCTGCTGATGGATCAATTGTAGACACGAGCAGGCCTTTCAGGAGAAAATGTCCTGTTTGGGCAGGGGGGTGATCTGCAGAATCTCTGGAAAATATATTTCTGCATGGGGGGGGTTTGATAGCTGGATTAGAGCGGATTGGTTTTGTGTTGTCATTTTATTTTAACCACAAAATCATCCTTACAGGCCTTTTCAGTTTAGTCCTGTGTTATCTGCCCTAGGTACTGGTAGTAACAGATTCTTACATGTTCCCTTTAAAGGGGTAAGACACATTACAACCAGGTCATGCTTGAAAATGGAACATCCTCCTGTCATTGTAGAGTATTGACAATCGTCAGCTGCTTGAAATAAGTGCTTGCATAGTTATTGCCCTAAACTGCTCCTCAGGCGCTTCATATAAATGAGTGTTCAGTTTCTAATGAAAACATGTGCTACAAAATGCATTCAGAAGCATTTTTTAATCTTTTACCCTGGGCTGAGACAGGATGTAATGATAAACAAAGTGCAGAGCTGGGATTTTTTTTTAAAAAGGCAGGTGGGGGGGGGGGGGGTCACCAGGTGAACTTACCTCGAAACCGAGCATCTCGGCTGAGAGAACCAGACCCCAGACCCCAGCCGCTTCGTGACTAATCAAGATGGATCAGTGGACGAGGACCGGCTCTAGTGGTGCGTGTATCTGGTGAGAAACCCCGAGACTTGCTAAAGAAGATAAAAGACTTGCCCTCTGCAGAGGACAAGCAGACCCTTGTTTGGTCTTTGTGTGGAGTAGTCATTTAATCACCACTTCCCCGTGTCAGTTTCCCTCTGTGGCTGACCACAGCACTTGTAGGATCCCCACGCTCGGGCTGTAGTAGATACCACACACACGTGTGCGTTCGTTCCACACCAAAACACAGGAAGTAGAAAAAAACGTTTTGCCTGTTGATCCTTCTTCGGATGTCATCTGAAGACCTCGGCGTGCAAGAACGTCTGAAGGACTTGCGGCAAACCAGGACTGTAGCTGTGTCTGGGGAAGTACTGTAGGCATAAGACAATAACAGGAGACACCTCATTTCACAAAGGGTTGTGGGAGTGTGGAACAAGCTAATACAATAGGATCCTTCAAGAAAGGGGCAGTCCTTGCATTAATTAACAATGAGCAAACAAATGAGGCAGATGAGCCAAATATCCTCCTTCAGACCACTTCACACACTCAGTATTGAGTATGGCTTTTTTGTCTGCTCAATCGAAGCTCGTGTCCTGTAGGCCCGGTATTCCTCTGTGAAGAAAGTTTCCTCTCCAACATCTTGGACATTGGTTGTCAGCCTTCATGCCCTCTTCTGACCCAGGGAATAAAGGAAACCTTATCCTTTTCCATCATGTGCTTTGAAGCCACAGCAATCCTGCTGCACTCAAGCAGAGACATGACTGCAGGCTGCTGTCTGCCCAAGGACAAGATAACCAGGATTCAAAGCTCCTTTGACCTGCTCTCAGCACGAGCAGGAGTTTTGCAGCCTGACTTTCAGCCCATTATGGGTTTTGCTGTTGCTGCTTTTAGCGTTACTGTACATCATATCAGGAGCCAAGTGATTTCCAGGATGCTGAGATTTTGTCTGCTGGCAGTATATTGCTGCAATGTTATTTGGATGTTTGTCAAAACACAGATCTGATTCTCATTGCTGGTAAAAGTAATGTTATAAGTTTCCATTGAGAGGGAGAATTCCTCTGTGGCTACATGGTGCATGTTCCCCCTTTGGTGTTTATAGCCCGTTAGTATCCCTCATGTCTGTCTTATTCCAGTGCATTATCTTTACACAAAAACTGCAAACACCATCCAGTGATAATCAACATTACAGTAAAACAACAAACACTATCCATTCATAATTAACCACACAGTAGAACTGCAAATACCATCTACTGATAATTAAACTTGCAGCAGAACTGCAGACACTGTCCAGTGATAATTAACCTTGCAACAGAACTGCTAACACCATCCAGTGATAACCTTACAGCAGAACTATAAACCCTATCCAGTGAAAATGAACTTTACAGCTATACTGAAAATAGTGAAATACTTTTAATTACTGAAATTACAGCAATTAGATGTAATAAGACTAATCCCACAAGTAAAATGTGCGCTGTATTAAAAGCCACAATGAAAAAATAGCGGGATCTTGGAGGAGGTCATTCAGTTTTTTTGATTGAATCTTGCCTTGAAATTGTTTGCTTTCAAAGGGGATCTTAATGAGTTTTTCTCTTGTACCCATTCCAGTCAAATGAGAGAGAGAGAGGGAAAGATCTATTAAAATCAAAGAAATCCCGATAAATTGTTCCAACATGTTTCTGTACATACAGTATCGGCATCCCCCATCCTTGCCTGCAGCTGCTGCAGGAGGTTGTTAAAGGGATTGAGAATTTTACCTACCCCGGAAGAGCACGTCTGTTAAATCATTGCAGAGCTCCTGGATTTTTCAGGTGTTTTTAATACGTCATTGGTGGATGTTTATGTTTTAGAGTTGAAGTTCTACTCGCTAGGCTTGACCTTCGTGTGAAGCCACACAAGCACAGGAACGAGCAAAAAAATTGTAATTCTGTAATGGACCGTAACGGTGTAACTTTTGGTACTCTACCCATTCTCTAACAGCTTCATCCAGCACAAAGTTGCAGGGGAGTGAGAGTCTATTCCAACAAGCAATGGGCACAAGACAGGGTACACCCTGGACAGGACACCAGGCCACCACAGGGCCACACAGACACACACGCCAGTTTTCCCACAAGCCAATTAACCTACCAGTATGTCTTTGGACTGTGGGGGAAAACCCATATGAACATGGGGAGAACATGCAAACTCCCCACATACAGCACCCCAGGGCTGGAATTGACCCCAGAGCTCCAGGCACACCAAGGCAGCAATGCTAACCACTATACCACCATGCTGCTCATTTTTTGTACTCCCTGCCTTGAAATAAAGAACCACCCTTTTCACTTTTCACCTTGTCCTGTTCTTCCAGTCAACACAAATTGTGGATCTCATATTCTCTTCATCTTGCATTGCCCGCATTTTCCACTTTCGTTTCTTCTCTACTAATCACAGATTTGGCCCAACGAATTAATGAGTTTAATGATCTGACATGAAGTCCACACTTTCAAGCTTCTTAAGGGAATGTAAAACGCAATCCTATGAAATGAGTTTTCACCGCTAACACTTTGTGTGAGCCTCTAATTAATTTTCCTTAAATGTGGAATTAATAAGCATTGCTGCTTGTGCGATGAAACTTGTTTTATATTTAGAAAACCGGAAAGAGGCAAATGGTCGTAGCCCATTTTATTAACTGTCTACGTCCGGAGGAGATTCACAACCTCTGTTCTCATTTAGAAGGACAAACTGCTGAAGAACACAAGCTCGTTAAAATGCTAGCAACAGCCCAGCCGTTCGGGCAGTCCCAGAGTTAATTAGGTGTGCTAAAATGTCCCATCATGCCGAGAATGATCAGCCCAGCTCCCCGGAGACATCGCTGATATGCTGGGGGTTTTATGAGCTAGAACTCAAACAGAGAAACGGGATCGAAAATGTCAGTGAACATGAACACAGGGGGAACCTGGGGGAATTAACATGCCCCCTTCCCCGATCTCGGAGTTTCTGGTTTTGTTTCTTTGTTTAATCACGCTGTCTTTTTAATCCCAGCCACGAGACTCAGATCTCGAAGAGCTCTGGGGTGTCAGTTACAGGCTCTCGTGTCTACCAGTAACGCCCACAATTATCAGACATCCAGGAAAAAGAAAAACACAGTTACCTTTTCAAGCCTCTTGCTACTTCTGTGTTTTTCTTGAAAATAGGGTAAAATACACTTCTGTATACTTATTTTAGCCCCATTCTGTGTATATTTGTGGTCAAAAAGCAGGCTTATACGCAAGTTTTGCTTTGATTGTACCCTCATTGTCTTGTGGTTGAACCCTAGTTATGCTATGGTTAGACCCAAATTTTGGAGTGATTATATTCTAGTTGAGCTGCAGTTATACTCCAGAGTTTTGCAGTGATCATACCCTAGATGTCCTGTGGTTAGACTCTAGTGTCGCAGTGGTTATACTCTGATTGTGCTGTAGTTATATCCCAGTTTTGCAGTGGTTGTACTGTTGGTTTTCTGTACTTACACCCTGGTTTTGCAGTGGATATACTCCGGTTGTGGTATATTCATACCCCAGTTTTGCAGTAGTTATTCTGTGGTTGTGCTGTACATAGACCCTAGTTGTGCTGTAGTTCTACTCTGATTTTGCAGTGGTTATACTCTGATTGTGCTGTAATTCTACTCTGACTTTGCAGTGGTTATACTCTGGTTGTGCTGTAGTTCTACTTTGATTTTGCAGTGGTTATACTCTGGTTAATGGTTATACTCTAGTTGTGCTGTAGTTAGACCCTTGTTTTGCAGTGGTTATACTCTGGTTGTGCTGTAGGTAGACCCTAGCTGTGCAGTTGTTATACTCTGGTTGTGCTGTAATTCTACTCTGATTTTGCAGTGGTATGCTCTGGTTGTGCTGTAATTCTACTCTGATTTTGCAGTGGTTATACTCTGGTTGTGCTGTAATTCTACTCTGATTTTGCAGTGGTTATGCTCTGGTTGTGCTGTAATTCTACTCTGATTTTGCAGTGGTTATGCTCTGGTTGTGCTGTAATTCTACTCTGATTTTGCAGTGGTTATGCTCTGGTTGTGCTGTAATTCTACTCTGATTTTGCAGTGGTTATACTCTGGTTGTGCTGTAATTCTACTCTGATTTTGCAGTGGTTATACTCTGGTTGTGCTGTAGGTAGACCCTAGCTGTGCAGTTGTTATACTCTGGTTGTGCTGTAATTCTACTCTGATTTTGCAGTGGTTATGCTCTGGTTGTGCTGTAATTCTACTCTGACTTTGCAGTGGTTATACTCTGGTTGTGCTGTAGATAGACCCTAGTGCAGTGCTTTCCTACTGTATGTTTTTAAAGCACATGATGCTTTAAGACACAGGACAGTGGGGGGGCGAGGTCTTCTGCAGTAAACATGCCTTTGAGCTATTCTTCACGGGCCAGTGTAGTACAGCACAGCAAGGGCATGCTGACGCCACAGGACACCACAGCAGAAATATATTGACTGTAATAGACTCTCACGCTGGCCGGGTTCCTAATTACAGTCCATCAGGATGCTGCTGTCTCGTGCTCTTCCCTGGAGCCCTAAGGACGTGCGGGGAATTCCTGGGATGGGCAAGCAGGCGGAGGCTACCCGTGTTGCCGTTTCCATATATAGCCCCTCTGAGGCTGCACACTGGACTCTTGCTCCTCCAGAAGGATGGCCGGAGGCTATTTTTTCCCTACCCGGTCCCTGGGCAGGCGTGACAGGTGCCGGCTGGTGGCAGGGCGGGTCGCGTGCCCGCCAGCTGTCCCTTCACTGCGGCCTGATCTGGGTGTTGGGAGCTGGCAGGGTTAGGGCAGGGCTCAGATCTTCCAGACCCTTCTGCCCTTCGCACGGGGCTCGGAGGATTCAGGGCGGGGCTGCGACGTCTCCTGCCCAGGGGACCTCCAGAGCCGCTGCAGTCCCCCTGGGGCCAAGCCCAACAGCGCCACAAGGCGCCAGAGAGGAGGCTCGGCGAATCACGGGCTGGGAAACTCTAGCAGAGCAGAACCGCAGTTAAAAAAGGCTTGTGCAACCAGAGCTGTCCAGAGAGATAGATCTATATATACAGTATGAAGACACATTAAGAATCTCCTTCTGCAGCTGATAGAGGAACGTGATCACGCTCTCGTGGCAAGTGGCTGCCCGCTGACTGATCTCCACAGCCTTGCTTGGCTCACCTGGGGGGCTGTGCTGGATGAACAGGGCCAATCCTGCCACCTGTCGCTCGGCACCCAGCACCTTTCTCTTGGGAAGCCAGGGACTCTTGTCTTGCAGCTCCTTTCCTGGTTCTTCTTGTTGACGTAGAGTAGGACATTTGCTGGTGTTATTGCAGTAGGTAGAGCTAGGAAAAAGCTCAAACAAAACACTCAGGCAAGTTTCCTCGGGCCTCTCAAGACTTCTTCAAGTCGGAGAATGAAATGAAGTTTGAAAGCCCCAGTCCAGTTAGTACAGGGGTCCCCCACTCTGGTCCTGGAGAGTTCGGGTCCAGTTAGTACAGGGGTCCCCCACCCTGGTCCTGGAGAGTTCAGGTCCAGTTAGTACAGGGGTCCCCCACCCTGGTCCTGGAGAGTTCGGGTCCAGTTAGTACAAGGGTCCCCCACCCTGGTCCTGGAGAGTTCGGGTCCAGTTAGTACAGGGGTCCCCCACCCTGGTCCTGGAGAGTTCGGGTCCAGTTAGTACAAGGGGTCCCCCAACCCTGGTCCTGGAGAGTTCGGGTCCAGTTAGTACAGGGGTCCCCAACCCTGGTCCTGGAGAGTTCGGGTCCAGTTAGTACAGGCGTTCCCCACCCTGGTCCTGGAGAGTTTGGGTCCAGTTCGTACAGGGGTCCCCCACCCTGGTCCTGGAGAGTTCGGGTCCAGTTAGTACAGGGGTGCCTGTACCACTACCACAGCAATGCGGTCAGCAATATTGACTCCAAAATAAAGCAGTGCTCTGTGTGGACTGCAGAAGGGCTAAGTGTGTTGAGCAGGGTTTCGGAACATAGCCTGTTCGGAAGTCAAGCAGCGAGTGTAGCAGAAGGGCATGACGGGGTGTGATGAGCGTGGAAGGGGGGCGCTGTGGGAGTGGGGTCACATTGTCTCACAGGGCTGCTGCTGGAGAGTGAGACCGTGCGTTGTCTTGTGCGTGGGGGTGTGCTGGAGTAACAGCTTGCAGAGAAGGTGCTCTGGACCTGAGACAGTGCTGCGAGACAGGCTACTTCTACCCCACTCCTGAAGGCTTGCTGCCGCAGTAGTCCTGCAGATTCTGCTCTGGGGGGCAGAGCTCTCCTGAACGAGAGGAACCGCAGGTGCGAAGAGGATTGAGCGGCCCTCTGAAAGGTTTCTTGCCGTTTCCGGTGAGCTCTTCCGAATGGGTGTGTTGGAAACCAGCACAATAAAGCCAGGAATCGTCCCACTGTAAAGCAGGCGTCTTCCACCCATCTCATCTTTGTTTTCCCCCCACATCCGAGTACAGTAGAGTACAGTAGAGTGGAGTGGTTTATTGCCATAGGTACACCTACATTGGAATTCTTAATTGTGCTGATCTCTGGGATCATACACAGTACAACAGACAACACCACACAATGAGATGGCAACAGGAACAATAAATATATTGAGGAAAAATGAAATGTCGTGCTGAGACCGAGAGAAAAAAAGGGTAGACTATGTAGAAAGTGCAGAGTGCAGATGAGTATTGAGTCTGAGGCCCTGCAGTTAGCTGTCGAGGATGCGCACTGCAGTGGGTTAAAAGCTGTTCTTGAGTCTAGTGGCCTTTGCTTTAACAGTGCAGTACATGTACCTCTTGCCAGAGGGCAGGGGGGGAGAACAGTTTGTGGCCGGGATGGTTGGGATCCTAAATAATTCCGGGCGGAGATTTTAACTGGCGTTTAACTGGAGGTGGAAAAAAGGACCAGATTTTGTTCTGGGGGTGAAGAAGCTCTCCCTTCAGTCAATAAGAGGTCTGTGGCACAAAAGCAGGACCTATTATGAGCCCCGTAATGGTTTTAAAACCCATTTAAAGATTATTTCTTGAAGCTGCAGTGGTAGAATTCTCCACCATCTGGTTATTCCATGGGAACCAATTCTCAGACCTTAGGCATTTAATTACTGTGCTTTGTTTGCTTGTGCTAGTTTGGATCTGCCTAATGGTTCATTAATTACAGATGACACACTCCTCATTAAGACTATATGGATGCAGTTCTGCTGCCAGGGGGTCTACATGGAGCACAGGGAACCTGCATCCAGGAAAATGAGAAGTGTTTGACCCCCAGTTAACTTCCTGTCCTGTCTGATGTACAGGTGTGTCCCCGATCCGAAGTACAAAAGCCCTGTCCAGTGCTAAACGAGGTCATCATCACATCACCCAGGTGGGGCTGCACACTGGTGGTGGTGGATGGGATTACCTGTAAAGCGCTTTGAGTGGAGCGTCTAGAAAAGTGCTACTTAAGTAAAGATTATTATTTAAACCATTGCCTTTTTCCTTTTCCTCCTGTTTAACACGGGAGGAGACAGAAGCCGGAGCCTCCTTTTTCTACAGCTCTCAGGCACCTGGTTTGCTGTGATAGACCGTTCCAGCCTTTCAAAGGGCACGGCAGTGCTGGATATTGGGCAGAACCAGCTGTTTGTCGGCTTGGTTATCTAACATAAGAGAAGAGAAGATCGCTTTATCGGCCATATACAATTGCATTAGGAATTTGTCTTCTCGCATACCCCAGCTTGCTCTCCATGAGACACACAGACAGGGAGAGAAGCTTGGGGTCAGAGCGCAGGGTCAGCCATTGTACAGCGCCCCTGGAGCAGTTGGGGTTAAGGGCCTTGCTCAGGGGCCCAACGGAGTAGGATTCCTCTGCCGGCCGCGGGATTTGAGTCGGCAACCTTCCAGCCACAGGCGCAGGCACAGATCCTTAGCCACAGAGGCACAGTGTCACTGCTCCGCCCCCTGCTCATTGATCCAGTTTGCGCAGTTAAGGGTCTGAGTCCAGGACCAGAGCCGCCCACCTGTGTCCCACTCGCTGCTGTGACGAATGGATTCCGACACCTGCATTAAACACGTCATGTGACAGGGCCAGAGACCAGAACTCATTGAGAGCGCCAAGCCACCGCAGTGCCGCCGCAAAGCTGGACCCACGGGCGCCCTGTGAACGCGGTTTCTACCGCCAGGCCTGCCCCGCGCGCGCCCTCGATGAGCGCTGCCGCCGATTCGGCTCGTTCGCGCCGTGAATTGGATGTGTCGCACTCGGACACGAAAGGTCAGGCTGGCATTTCAGCGAGAGCGGGAGGGGCAGCGCGCTGAATAATTCATGAGAAGTTCCCGGGGGAGGGGCGGCCGCGTCTGGGCAGGTTAGATAAAGATGAGAAAACAAGTGACTCCCGATCGGCGCGCGGTGCAGGGGCTGTTATAGATTTCAGCTCTGTCCTGCCCCCCCCTGCTGCACGTGAAGTTAAAGTACTGACTAATGATGTGGGGTTTGAAAAAATCGATTCCCTTTCTCGCCCGCCCTGGCCTGCACACGGCTCAGGAGTGTTTCAGCTAGTGAATATTTCTTCACTGGTGCTGATTGAAAAAGCAATCGATCGAGGGGACGTGCCGCGAGGGAAGGCCGTTCTGCGAGGTCGCCGGGGGGCCGCGGGGATCCCCCGGGGGCTCGTGACTGCCTGGATCGCGGCAGTTTGGGCAGACTGGGCGCAGCGATCAGGGAGAGAAGTGACCGTGACCCCCCCCCCGGCTCTCTCTCCCTGCCTGACAGAGGGAGACTCGAATCAGCGTTTCTTCCCAGAAACCCTTCAGTCCCGCTTCTCCAGAATGCCACAGCTTCCTGTGTTAAGCACATGGACATCAAGGGAACGCTACAGTAATTTTATATTTGGGGGTTAGAAAGAATCAGCATGGATGGGTGCATTTCAAACCGCAGTGAGAGTAAAATGTACACAGCAGCATGTAACAGCTGACATCACAAAATAAACAGCATTTTCAGGTGTGCGCAGCGCCATATTCTGAGATTCAGAACAAGGCAACAAAACTTCCGGTGAGGTGAAGCGGCCTTATTGCGCTGTAAACCATCAGACTTGTGAATCCAAATCTCTTGAATCCAGTCGGGACGGTTTCGAGACGGCTTTAACTTACTTTTGACTGTGAACTAATAATAATTATAATAATAATAACTGCTTACACTTATATAGCACTCTTCTGGACACTCCACTCAAAGCGCTTTACAGGTAATGGGGTCTCCCCTCCACCACCACCAGTGTGCAGCCCCACCTGGATGATGCGACAGCAGCCATGGTGCGCCAGAACACTCACCACACTTCAGCTCTCAGTGAGGAGGAGAGCAGAGTGATGAAGCCAGTTCATAGATGGGGATTATTAGGAGGCCATGATTGGTAAGGACCAATGGGAAATTTGGCCAGGACACCGGGGTTACACCCCTACTCTTTTCGAGAAACGCCCTGGGATTTTTAATGACCACAGAGAGTCAGGACCTTAGTTTTACGTCTCATCGAAGGACGGCGCCTGTTTACAGTATAGTGTCCCTGTATACTGTATACTGGGGCATTAGGACCCACATGGGCTGCAGGGTGAGCGCCACCTGCTGGCCCCACTAACACCTCTTCCAGCAGCAACCTTAGTTTTTCCCAGGAGTCTCCCATCCAGGTACTGGCCAGGCTCACACGTGCTGGGCTTCAGTGGGGCTGCCAGCTGTGAGCTTCAGGGTGATAATAAACAGCTGTGAACTAATAAGCATGGATATAAAGCAGAGAAGTCACTGTGCTGTAGCCCATGTTATAAGGACCTTATTAGTTCGGTATATCTATGGTGTCTTACATATAATATACATCTGTACGTCTAAGAGTCATGCTCACTGGACATGCCACCAGACAGCAGATGATTCTGGCTTTGTTTCCGCAAGTGTGCGCTGAATCCGAAAATCCCCCCTGGCCGGGATCAATGAAAAAAGCCGGATTTTAACCCAGCCTGATCAGCACGCGTGGGGGAGGGTCTCCCTCCCCTTTCGCTGCTGTCGTCCTTGAGCCCCCTGATGTCTCGGGCGGGTCCGGTCCGCGGAGAAGAAAGCGCAGGCCGAGGCTGGGATCGCAGGGGGGGTCGGATCGAGAGCCGTGTGTCCTTGATCTCTTTTTTCGGAGGGCGCGGAGGGGGGCGCGGCGCCTCCGACGGCTTATCTCGGCAGCCCAAGGCCGCCTTCACAGTCTTAAAGAGTTTTCTACAGAACTGCGATAAAAAGTAATTGCACTGCGTGTCATTAACGGGAATTGGGAAGGAAGGGGAATGAGGGAGGCAGTCCGTCTTGCTGTGGAGCATTTTAATTGCGTCTGTGGACTGGGGATAAATATATAATGAGATGCCCTCCTGCCAGTCACAGGTTGCTGCTGTTTAACAACCTCCCCGTATGACGATTTTTGTCCTGTCCTGTCCTGTCCTGGTGTTGGCTTTCCCGTCGGATTCCCTGTCTTTCCTGGAAGGGTGAACAGGATGCCACGTCGCCTCGAACAACAGAACTGGCAGGAAGGTTTCGGCGAGTGAGGGGGGGACAGGGCTGTGGGATGGCCTCACTGCACAGCTGTCGGTATTCCAACCAGGATTATAACCTCCTTCTGCTCCCCACATGCAGCCCTTAATTGAAAGCATAAGCCTGCACTCCTCCTGGAGCCAAGTGTATCACGCGCTAACAAGGCCTCGTTTAGGATACTGTGTACAGTTTTGGTCTTCGTGTTACAGAAAAGAAATTACTGCTCTGGAACCCAACCAGAGAAGAGCAAGCAGATACGTTCTGGGGCTGAAGGGAGTGTCCTGCACTGACAGGCTGAAGGAGCAGAACCTTTTTTAGTCTTGAACCGAGGAGACCTGATACAAATCCTAAAAGATGCTTCCACAGTTAAACCAGAGGACTTCTTCACAACCAAGGGAGAAGCACGAACCAGACGACACCAGTGGAAACGACAGGGAAGAGCATTTATCACTGAGAACAGTAGTTCTTTACACAAAGGGTTGTGGGAGTGTGGAACAAGCTCCCCAGCTGTATGGTTAAAGATCACCCCATGACGTCTTTCAAGAAACAGCTGGATGTGATCTGCAGATCCGTTAAATACTAACTACCCAGCAGGCTCATGGGCTGATGGGCCTCCTCTTGTCTGTGGTCTTCCCTCCGGTCTGGTGCTCCACTGTGAAGGCGTGAGGAGGAAGGGGGGACCGGCAGCGCGGATGCGCCTCATGTAGGCCTAGCATGTCGTGGGAATGGCGCCGGGAAAAGGCGCTTTTGTAGGCCTGGAAAAGCACAGCGGATCTCAACTCCGACACAGAAAAACAAATCAAAGCACAGCTGAGCTCTTGTGCGTTGAAGACAATGAAAGAGCGTGTTAATTGACTTATAAAAAGCAGGAGTTGTGGGGGCCGAGGGAGATGCGTTGAATGTTTTCCAGTGCCACATCCTCTGTGGGAGTTGAGCTGTGCCACTAGGGAAGCAGCCGACTTTCTTGAGCTTCTTTAACCCCTCAGTGCTGTAATGTGGGTAGGTTCACCGACGTTCCCAGTATTGACGGTTTGGTCAAGAGCTTAGCTCTTGCAGGGGGCTTTGATTTTCGGCTAGAGGGGAGTCTTTTTTCCTGTAAAAAACAGTAAGTTACTGAGTGAAAACCATCTGAAAACTTAAATTCAACGCGCCGAATTTCTGATCGCTATGGAGCATATTCATCCGAAGGCCGGAGCAGTATCCCCAGTCACCATACTGGAGCAGTGGCTCAAAACTTCTGGTCCCGCGGCAACAGCGCCACCTACTGGTCCACGTCTTGCAGCAGCAACCTAGTGTTCCTGGGAGGTCGGCCTCCCCTCCCGGTACTGACCCACCCCGGGCCTTGCTGAGCTCCTGAGGCCGGACCGGCCGGCACGGTCAGCCCCTGGCAGCCTGAATGCCTGTGCCTGTGCCCCGTGCCAGGGGAGGAGTCTTGCCCAGTGACGCAGCCCGGACCCCGGCTGGCGTGACCGGGGCTGTAGCCCCTCAGACATGCTCCGCCACGGCTCGGGCCTCTCTGGAGCTCCCCGGCGTTCTCGCAAGTTTGCGTGCGGCTGGCTCGCTCTCCGAGCACAGCCTGAAGGAATTATGACGAGGAGCTGCCACGCAACAAAACAATATGCACACAGCCTAATAATCAGCCTTCTAGTTTTTTTTTCTGATTATTTTCCTTCTCGCCTTCACAGCAGATGGCCGCTGCTGTGGTTTGGTTGTGTTTGTGTTCAAACCTTCGGCAATGGGTGGGTGTGGGGGAGCTGCAGTCTACAGAAGCGTTTGAAAGGAAGGGGGGGGGGGGGGGGAGAATCAGCACTTCGTAGAATAAGGGAGACGACCGTGTTTCGTCAGTCTCTGAGTGAGCCGCGGCAGGATCCCTCTTCCCGTTGTGTCTCAGGGCTGCCCTCCTCCTCTCCTCTCTTGAAATGGGAACTCTCAGCCTGCTTGTGGGTGGCGTAGCGATAGGCCATTCAGTGAAGTTTAGAGCCATCATGGGCTCCGATATTCGGCCAACCTGCCGACGAGCCAGCACTGTGCCGCAGCCCGTAAGCTTAAATTGTTTAGGTTTTAACTTTCGGTTGGAAATGTAAAAAAACAACAACTCCCAAATAATTGTATCCCACAGACTGTAATTGCTGGGATGTTATTAAAGCGCTCAAGGTGACATCTCTCTCTCTCTCTCTCTCTCTCACACACACACACACACACATACATACATACCTTATCAGCAGTATCACTCGTGGAAGCCAGCAGTCACTAGGGCAACCAGACATCCAGTCTGCAGGTTTACTATGGCAACTGAGGCAGAGGACATACTTCACGTCACGTTCCAGCTGCTGCGAGGTGGCCGGGCCTCCGTTAGCGACAGGACACGAGTGGCCTAACGGTCCGCGGCTGGCTACCCCCCCAAAGCCAAGACATTGCATCTCCCCCTCCGCTCGCACCCCACTCCTCGCCTCCGTCACTGTGGAAGGCCACCAGTTGTGTTGTCACTGCCATTGAATTCAATGGCAAGAGAGAGCTCACTCAGCAGCAGCAGTGAGAAAGGGCTTTGTTTTGTCGTTTATATTCAGCAGACAATAGGAGTAAAAGCGCGTATGGGCAGCAGTCCTATTTCATCCTCGATTATATCCTGTATAAGCCTTTATGAATGAAGCAAGGTAAACTGATGTGAAGGTGGGCCTTGGTAGGGTGATTTGCCACCATGTCCTGGTGTGAAATCTGCGTGTTTGCAGGCTGAGCTCTATGTAATTCCCCCCCCCCGTCTGTGATCTGCCAGCCTGTCCCAGACTCACAGGGCACAGAGCAGGACTGCACACTGGATAGGCGGACCGTCCAGTGCAGGGAGCACCGATTTGTCTCCACACCAGCACACAGCACACAGGGGCGTTTTAGAGGCACAGATGAAAATTTAGAGCTGACGCACCATGTTCAAATCCCAGGTATACATGGGCTGAACACGCAAGCTCCTCGCAGAAGGTGCGCCAGGCCGTAAGCAGACCCAGCTCGAGAGCTGTGAGGCAGCAATGCAGGCAGCTCTGCATATAACAGCAGAACGTGCAGAGCCCTTCGCACATATCAGTTCCGTATTGGAGCCGCTCAGCACAATACATAATGTATGATCTAATCTCTAAATTCCATAAGGAGTGGGGGAGTTTTCTTCATCGTGGCCAGTGGCATCCAGAGACTGTAGCCATGTGGATGCTGCACATTGGTGGTGGTGGAGGGGAGTCCCCATTACCTGTAAAGCGCTTTGAGTGGAGTGTCCAGAAAAGCGCTATATAAGTGTAAGCAGTTATTATTATTATGTGCTGGTCAATCAGCATTTCCCAAGTCTGGTGAAAAGAGCAGTGAGACTCAGTAAGTCATGTGGAGCTGAAATTGACTGAATGAATGAGATTCACTGGGGTTCAGGCAGCAGAGGATCCAAACAGCTGGGAAGAAACCTCTGTCAGAGAGAATGCGGGGAGTGTTACGATTTAAGGGAGTGTTAGGATTTAAGACTCTCAGATGTAAGGGTGTACCTTTCCCTTAGGAATTAGATTAAAATAACAGTGTTATGTTCAGGTCTCCCAGAAACATCTGGGGTTGATTCAAGGCACTGCACAAAAACGGAGCAAGTTTCTGAACTGAGGGGAAAAAAAACACTGAAAATCTTCCTACTTCAGTATTCCACACGAATCCTGAAAGTCCCTATACTGTAATAGAGTGCTAGTGTTGCGGCGTAAATGCCACAGCTGATGTTGATCAGTTTTAATCTGCCTTTACAACACCATTCAATTGTCCGTCAGTCTTCTAAATACTTCATCCAGTACAGGAGTCTATTCCAGAAAGCGGCAGGCACAAGGCCGGGTACACCCTGGATGGGACACCAGTCCATCACAGGGCACACACACACAGAGACACACACTCACACCAGGGCCAATTTTCCCACAAGCCGATTAACCTGTCGGTATGTGTTTTGGGCTGTGGGAGGAACCCTGAGCACCTGTAGGCAACCCACCCACACATGAGGAGAACATACAAACTCCTCACAGACAGCACCCCAGTTCTGGGATTGAACCTAGGTCCCTAGCACTGCAAAACAACGGTGCTCACCACTGTGCCGCCCTCCATTCATGTATCTTATTAAACTGAGCATAGCAGCTTGACTCCTTTAGCTACCGTTTAAGTGCATTTTAACACGTGTTCTTCACTGATTAGGTTGCTTGGCCTCTTGTTGCATTCCAGTAGACACGCACAGTTAAAACGCCAGGCTGTCAGCTGATTTAATTTATAAGGAAGTTTGCAGTATCGCCTTTCAAAATCAGGACCCATTATTTACAGGCTCCCCTGAGCTCCATAAAACCTGAGCCCAGAGCAATAAAGCTGCACTGCCTTGAGAGAGCTGAAAGAGCAGCAAGTTCACTGAGTGAAGCCATTACCATATATCATCATATCCATAAGCAGCCACCAAAAATACACTCCCCTTTGTGTCTTCTGCCTCTGGGTTCTCGGCATCCTCCTGGGGACAGTATTAAATGAACTTTGTTGTCTGCAGGTGTGTTGTGTGAGAAACAGCACTTCTTGTGTAGAATGTTGTGAGTGTTTGAAAGTAGTGATATTAATTAATCTGGAAATAGAAGACGCCTCCTTTCAGAGCTGTGCATGCACCGTTTCTGTTTTTCTCTGCAGCAACGCGATGTCACACCTCTTGTTTTTGCATTTCAAGTGGTGCAGCCCTGTTCCAGCCTGTGTGCCATTGCTGTCGTTTATTTACTGTATGTGGACCTCTTGGGTAGCTTGTGCTATATACTGTGCATGTAGCTGCACATTCTTCAAATGGTGGGATAGCCACCAATCTGCTGCATCCTAGCATAGCGCTTCCAAACCTTTCCACAACATTCTTTTGTCATCCCAGACTTTCCTGTGGCACGACAGGTGATTTCATAATAACCAGCACCCAAGTCGCGAGAAGGAACATCTGTTCCGAACTGAAGAAAAGACTGGGTGGCATACTGGTTAACATTGCCCTGGGTTCAGTTCTGTTTTCTGAAAATTGGCCCTGGGGTGAGTGTGTGAGCGTGTCTGTGTGTGCCCTGTAGTGGACGGACGTCCTGTCCAGGGTGTATCCTGCCTTGTTGCTTGCTGGGATAGGCTCCGGCTCCCCTGTGACCCTGTATCGGACAAAACAGTTACAAGATGGGTGGGTGAATATCAGACTGTTACAGTTTCTGTTACGGAATGAAGCGTTCCAGAGCAATGGAAGCATTCTGGCACAATGATTCTGTCATTTCCAGTGTTAAGGCACTGTACACCGAGCTATTTTTCATTAAATACAGGATCACTGTATGAAGTAAACGGGCTCATCTGTGTCCTGTCACTCTTGAAGCTCCCAGTGCACACTTTTTAAACACAATCTCTTCTGATTCCACAGCACACATCAGGCTGCCTACGACACCCCAGTGCACTGTGACCCACAGTTTGGGAACCACTGACATTGTGCACTGAGCTATTGCACTCTGATTTTCTGAATGAGCTCTGCATCATGCGAGTGTTAGGTTAGAGAACTGAGTTTCTTAGCTTTCAAACGATACCACCCTGTGTCAAATTGCAGATAAAGTAATGGAGCAATCATCTAATGAAATTCAAGCATACTGTACAACTCCTTTCACATGCCAGGTCAGTTTCAGACAAGAAATGGACGTATCATTGAAAAGCTCCCTTGAGCTCAGAAGCCCATAGCTGCCAGTCACAGTGTCTGATTAATATTAGGTTTAGGCGTGACAGCAGAATTCACTGGGCTGATTTTAAAAACGTAATGAATGCCGCAGTGTCTTCTAAAGTAAGAAATGTGGCCTCTGCGCACAGATCAGACCCCCGCCCACGTTCACACACAAACACTCCGCTGTCAGGTGGGTGGATCCTGGGAAAAGTACTGACTGCCAGGACTTGTGTACACCCGCAGGAATTTTACAACACTGTGTTGGTATAGGTTTGTCAATCACAGAAAGGAAAAAGCCTCAAGTGGTAACCGTGAAGTTTCTCATCAACTGAAAACAATGTAAGTTTCATCTCTAATAAATGCTCGCTCACTTATTTCTTCTGTTCAGTACTCCTGGCTCCACGTTACAGGAGAGATTACCGCATCCTCAGTACAACACTAGTGCATTACCTTGGGTCATGAAGTTCAAATAGAATTTATTTTCCCTCGTCTTAAAATGTTATTTTAGTGACGAAAGATTTCCTTCCATTCTTCTACATTTCTCACAGAATATCACTCTGCACAAAAAAAGAAAAACACGCCGAACAAGCCTGCCTATAAGAACTCAATTAAAAAAACAGCATTTTGTGCCTTTTCCTCTGTGAAGAAGAGCAGAACTCTCGGCTCAGACAGGGGGGGTCCACGCCCAAGGATCTGGCTTGGATCTCTGCGGGTCCAGGTCTTGCTTAGTTTAAAAAAAAAATAAATCTCAGCTGTGTTCTGCACAAAACGAGCGGGGGTGTCTTCTAGAGGCGCCTGGGGCTGTGAGGTCAGGTGAGGGAGAACATGCAAACTCCACACAGACAGCATCCCAGGAACTGACCCCAGGGTTCCTGCACCGTGCGGCAGAAAAATACTAACTACTGGGCCACCGGGCCTCCCCTGTTTGTTATTAAAAATGATGCAACTTGTAATAAAACATTAAGGCAGAGCTGCAGATCAGAATACTGATTTGCTCTGCGATAGCACTGATGTTGCGTACTGCCAAACATTTCTCTCTCTCTCTTTGTGGACCCCCTCATCTCCCGACAGCCCCCAAGGACCCCCAGAGGTCCTCTTACCTCTGTTTGAGAATCATTACTGCAAAGCACATAAGAATGGTTGCAAACAATTAGAGGCAGTCCAGTCGATCTTGTACAGTTTTTGTTGCTAGAAGCTGATTGATCTGAGAACCTCAGCCAACCACTACTTAAGAGTTTAAGGAAATCTTAACAGAAGTGGAGGGGGGGGGGCTTTGTGGCTGCGTGCTCACTGGGCTGTTCGATCAAGTCGTGATGCCACTGGGCTTTACCGCCATCATCATCTTCACTGCCACGTGTGCGGTCAGACCCTGCATTGGAACTGCTGTTGCAGACACACCTGCCATCAACCAATCTGCACTGCCTGAATGAGCTCAAATTCTCCCCCATGCATCAGGGAGTGGGACTGCTGTGTGAGAGGCTAGGGGCACTTCCGTCACGTTAACAATCTCGATAATACCCTGTCACAGCATCGCACTCCGTTACCCGCCATTAAGGAAGGCAAGGGAAGAGCTGATTTTTCAAAGGATTGTTGTACTGGGATGTTGATTGCCATTACTTACAACACAAGTCAAATAAGACATGATTGTGCAACGGGGATCATGCGCCAACAAAGTATTGAGAGTTTGCTTTTTTTATTTTTTGGTTCCGTTTGATTAGAGCCAGTGCGCTTTTTCTCTCGATAGACGGAGACCGACAAGGTTGTCCCCAGTTTGTGCTGAGCAGTTACACGATCATGACCGAGCTTGTTTAGCGCCAGAAGAGAACATTCCCGTCTGCTCCCCTGTTTTCCAAAAGCAACTGCATCCTGCAAGATGTGAATTCTGAGAAAGATCTTGTTGGGACAGAGAAACTGCAAAATTAAATGAGGAGGGGCCTACAGGTTTTGTAAAATGACCTGCAGTTTTCTTTAAAAAGTGAAGAATGCTGTGCAGTGCAAAAAGCTTTGAAAGTCATCCTTTCATGAAGTCTAATCATTTATTTCTAAACCTGGCAGCCCATTACAGCCAGTCAAGAGCAATCATTCACTTCTGCTGTGCTTCTGCCTGTTTTTTCTGCACGCCAACATTGATTAGGACAGAATGTGACGCTCAGATTCTCGTCGTTTTGGATGTGGAAGCCGTCCATTTGAAAGGCTGACATTTAAAACCGCATTTAAATTAAGCTGGGATTTCAAACAGATACAAATATTGTCTCTCGAAAGGTTCACAGAAGCAATGCATCGTGTGGGAAGCATTTGAAATTGTACTACTGGTGCATATGCATTAGGATAACACTTACTGAGTGCGTTCTAATTAATTTGTGAAAGTAGAAACTTTGCATATTTTTTCCGCTTAATAGCATCTGTTTTAAAGGTAGCGCACGAGTGTGGTTCTAAATCCTGAGCTGACGGTGAGCTCCCATAAGGCAGCGGAAGATTACAGACGTCAACACGCAGAAGAGATTCATGGGCGAGATGGGTGATACAGTGTAATAATTCTGAAATACAGTCGCTGTAAATCCTGGCCTGGTCTCCTCGTTGCAGCCAGAGCTCCGCGCCTCAGAGGAGGCGTGATTAGGCAGACAGGTTCGCCAGGGTGTGTGGATTCCTCAAGGGGGTGGACCACTCATTCAAGCCGAGATGACAGGACTAGCGCCCAGCCAAGAGGCTCGGTCTTGTGGTATTCCCAGGGCCCTTAAGAGGCCCTTTTGGGGATTTTTCCTGAACTGTTTTTTCTTGTTTCTTTCACTTGGCTTAGGCGTGTCAGGATTGACAATTCCTCTGACTCCTTTCGTCTAAGGTGCCGTCTTTGCTTTAGAAGACAAGAACAGTTAGAAACGTGAGGAGACCATTCAGTTCATCTGGCCATTTGGTCATTAGTAGCTAATTGATCCAGGGATCTCATCCATCTGTTAGCTGTTGGCTCCACGGCCGAAACGTTGTGTTTTCTTTCTTCTCTTTTCAGCATGGAATAAACCTATTACTTGTTCCTCGGCTTCAAACAGCATGGCTGGATAGCTTGTTCCACACTCCTACCACACTTTGGATAAAGCCGTGCCACTTGTTCCTGGTTTTAAATGCACCAGAAATGCTTGAGTGTGTGATCTGTGTGGCTGGCGTTAGCCCATGACAAGGCCAATAAGTGTGGCACCCACTTTGTTTCTGTCCTGGAAGAGGGGTACACACCAGTTATTGTAATTATTGTGCTCGTTTAAGTTCTGAAGAGAAGTCCCTTCCCTGCAGCACACTGGATACTGTGAGGAGCATTTGCTGCCATACTGTGGAGTTATTTGTGGATTTTTAAACGATCCCCTTGTAAGAGAACTGTGCTGCGTTTGAAAATCAGTCTACCAAATTAAACCAATTGGACCACGAACTTCAACTGTAAACAAGTTGACTTGCTTAGTTTCTTTCTTTTTTTCACTGCTCCTCATTGGCCTCTAGGTTAGACATTTTTGACGCATCTAGAAACGGTATTTGAAAAGAAACAATTAATTGCTCTCTTTGGAGTAGTGTCGTTTGCAGGAATTCAATGTACAGACAATATTGTTTTTACATCCCCCTGAAACAGGTTTCAACAGATTTCGAGCCACTAAGCAGACGGCAGCTCTGGCTCTCACCCGCAGGAGCAGAGATGTGGTGAAGTATACCAGTGTGAGCCCTCTCGGTGCTTTTACCTCTGCAACAGCGTAGTTTTACCGTAGTAGACGGTGGTAAAAACAAAAGAGAGCACAGTGAAATCATGCACAAGAGTGATGAAGCATGGAGAGAAACAGTAAAGCCTGATACCATAGGTAAGCAAAGGAAAACCATGGGAAAGGCATAGGGAAAACTGTGAAACATGGGAAAAGGCATTGGAAAATATGGGAAGCCCACAGATCAGCATGGGGAAAGTGCAAAACTACAATACAGCTTGCATCGTTCAGGTGCCATGAGACTGTAGAAATATTCGTTGTTCCTGCTGTGACAGAAGAAACCATCAATCCTGGAGAGATTCACTGTGGTTTGTGTGTAAAAACAAATAAATCGGTAATTAAGAACCTGCTAGACTGACGATGAAAAAACTGCCTCATTGGTCACTGGCTGAGACTTGCAAAGGGATTGTGACACCATTTTAAAATCCGTGAGCACTACAGCGCATGGCCCTGAGACTGGGAAGAAGTCCTTTGGAGACTGAATCATGAGGCAGAAAGCAATTATATGTTCTGTTTGAGGAATAGTGAGTACAACAGTGCCCCCTACTGGAGCAATTACACCCTGCAGCTTGTGAATTACAGTGCAGTGACCGTCTGGTCTGGGAGTGTTAAGTGGAAGGTTCAGTGGCTACAATACGAGTTATTAATGGCAGTAAAGCACTAGTGTGCGTACCCATTGTAACATAGTGACAGCCTTCAGGCTGCCTATAGTTCAGTGAACTGATGAGTCCGTTTTTGTCTCGTCTCGGAGGAGCACAGGGGCAACCAGCTCGCGACGGCGATCAATACTCTCCAATCAAACCACCTGGTCAGATTGCTTTTGTTTCTGCCAGGCGAGTGCTCAGCGTGTGCATCCATTGCCCATGCTGCTGAGTCAGGGGAGGCAGGGCTCTGCTCAGGCGGTCTCCGTCTTGCCCTGCTTGCAGAAAGCTCAGCAGGGGGACAGAGCCACTGTCTTTGACAATGTAGTGCAGAGCTGAACTGGGAGAGAGAGGTCTGGGAATGATACTCCAGAGCCCATAATTGCGTAAATGTTCAGTAAATGACATATACTTTCAAAAACGAAAGCCTGCATGTGCTCAGGTTTCAGCGTCATTATATTCAGCCTGGAAGACCCAGAGGGGGTGCAGTTCTCTGGCCTGTCTTAGTGAGTCTGTGAAAAGAAAGGGCTGCGTGTTAGAAACTGGATCAGTAAGGCGGCTGCTGTCTGTATCCGACAGAGGAGGAAAAGTCTTGAAAGTGCTTCTTTGCCCTGTGTGGCGCTCGTGAGAGACCGGCGCGTGTCTGGGCTCTCCCACCGGGTGTGTGTGTGGGGGGGGGTGAGTTCGTGGCTGTCCGTGCCAGGCAGGCAGGTGTGTGTTTCTCCGAGGGGCAGCTGAGCTCCCGACACCTCCCGCTCCAGGGCTCTCCTCCGGGGAGGAGCACGGGAATTCAGGCTGGGATGGGGGAGCAGGGAAGGAGAGCACCGAGGCAGCAGGGAGATTCAAAGCAGATGCAAAGTCGGGAGTAACACAGCAGAGCGGGCTGATCTTTCTGCCAAACTGCTGACTGAAACAATAAACCGCAGAAATGTAACTGCTGAAGTTGTTCCTGGGACGACCGAAGGATTAGGAACATTTGAATTCGCCGTGCAAATACGGCCTTTTAAACTTTAATGAAGGAATGTACAAATTGCAGCCTGTGTTCCCAGATTTTACTTTTGCATATTTTTCCCAGGAAGGCATTTGCATCCATGCAAACGAACGCCTCTGCGGTGGTCTGGCCTCCCCTGCCCTTCAGACAACGAGCAGGCTTTCAAAACTGGGGGGCGCCGCCTCCTTATGGCATTTCAGAGGTGGAGGGGCGATGGGGGACCCCAAGTAATCCCTGGCCGTGGGGAATCGCGGGTGGGGGGGGGATCCACTTCACTAGGTCATCACTTCTCATTCTGGTGGTGTCGGAAGGTTCTGGAAGCTTCTGTTCCATGACCCGCCCTGGGAATCTGTAGAAATACAAACGCAGGCCTGGCGAGGGCCTGGCCCCTCGCTTGGCGTGTCAGGTGAGGGAAGGCGCCCCAGCTCCCGGGCAGGAGTTGCCGAGTTGTAACGGGCGCTGTGTGTTCTCTGCAGTGTGCGGCTGTGACCTGGCCAGATCGGGCTTCTTCCAGAAGAATGGGGAGTACATCTGCACGGCGGACTACCAGCGGCTGTACGGGACCAAGTGCGACAGCTGCGGCGACTTCATCACGGGGGAGGTGGTGTCCGCGCTGGGGCGCACCTATCACCCCAAGTGCTTCGTCTGCAGCGTCTGCAGGTAAGCTGGCGCCCAGGGGACACGGGGGACACAGGGCTCTTCCCTGGGCTGATTCCAAAGATACTGCTGCTCCAGGATCAGGGCCAGAGAAGAGCAACCAGGCATGCTCCTGGATTTTCTGGAAAGTCCTACACTGAGGGGCTGAAGGAACTGAGTCTCTTTAGTCTTGAACAGAGAAGACTACCAGGGGAGCTCATGACTATTTTTCACAGTCCTCCAACCTTTACAATCAATAGTGAAACAGGACCCAGAGGGCACAAGTGGAAACTAAGGGCATTTAACACAGAGAGCAGGAGGCATGTCTGTACACAAAGAGTGGTGGGAGTGTGGAACAAGCCATGTGGTTGAAGCAGCTGGGTGAGATCCTGGGATCCACTACTCAACCAAAGTTCAAATGGGCTGGATGACCTCCTCTTTCCTTTAACTGCTCTTGTGAACATGCATGAGGAGCCACACTTGTGATCATCTGCATTGTGTAACTCAGAAACCGGTGACCGGTCACATTAGTCACTTTACAGGGCAATAAGAAATGAACAGACACCATTGGGCCCATGTTGTGTCTTGGTTGCTGGTATTATCTGTTGTGTTATATTATACAGCATGTAACTCCCTTACATTCTGAATAATCCAAGAGTTCCTTTCATATCTTCTTAGCTTCAGCAATGTGACAAGAAAGTTAAAGACTCTGCTGTGTGGCTCATGTTTTCTGTTTAGATGCTTCTAAACTTGATTTTAGTACTTGTGTCTCCAGGTTCTTGTATTGTTAGTAATCGTAAGAAAAATCTGCTGATTTTGAGGAACCAAATCGAGTCTTTACGTGGTCTTTTCTGTGATTCTGTGTTAATGTACAAACCGTATGTTGTAGATTAACAGTAACAATAAAACACATGCAGCTGCATGCTCATATAATGTTATATATAAAATGCCAATAAAGTATCTTAAATACATCAAATGCCTATACAAGCCTAAACCCTATTAAACAGTATAAAGAATACTGTCAGCTGGCTCACAATGCTAGAGCCCTGGGTTCCTCCTCCAGTCCAAAGACATAGTGGTAGGTTAATTGGCTTCTGGGAAAATTGGTTCTGGCCTGCGTGTGTGCGTGTTTTTGTCTGTGTGTGCCCTGTGACGGACTGGCGTTCTGTCTATCCTGTGTATAACGTGAATGGATGTGCCCGGTGCTTGCTGGGATAGACTTCGGCTGCCCAGTGATCCTGTACTGGATAAAGTGCGTAAAAGATGGATGGATGGAACAAAAGGCAGTGAAGTGAGGGGCGCAGAGGTGAGCTGTAGCACGAGTGTTGCCCCTGAAGAATTACTCCTCTCGGTTCTCGGTAGAGCCAGCCTAGGGGAGGATCGACCCAAATAGCACAGGCTGAGCAGATGCCGGGGGAGTCTTGCATATTTCATGATCATTTTTTTTTTGTAATGAACCAAAGTTAAATTGCGTAACAGGTCGTTATACAATATTCCCCCTGCGGAGGTGACTTGGGTATGACAGGATGGGAAATGCAGGTTTTACCTGTTCAGCTTTCAGCCCTGCTTTGTGGAAATTGAACCACAAGCCAGTGGTTGAGCCACCGAATGTTTGTGGGATTATTCTTTGCGTTCTTTTATTTAGCGAGCAGGTAAAAAATGTCCTTCTTCCAAGCTCTCTGCCGTGCATTTCCTTTCCAATACTGTTTCTAGATCCTGAAGAGAAGACCAAGCATGGCGAATCTGTGCTACTGTAGTATTTCACAAGGGGCTACAGCCTCTCTAATTCATTGAAAAAGAAAGTCCCGTTTCAGAGGAGGAGGCTGTTTCTGCACATTTGTCAGGTCCTCTATGGCTACTGCCTTGGAGCTTTGGGTCCTGGATCTGATTCCAGCCTCGGGAATCTTCTACATGGAGTTTGCATGTTTACTTTACCCCTTGTCTGTGTAGTTTTTCTCCAGGTGCTTCATTTTCCTCTCCTGAAGAAAATTATGGCTTCGCTAATTAGTGTCCACGTACGTGTGAGAGTGAGAGTGTGTATTGTGTGTGTGTGAGTGTGAAAGGGTGTGAGAGGGTGTGAGTGAGACTGGGAGAGTGTGTGAGTGTATGGGAATGTGGGAGAGAGTGAGAGTGTCTATTTGAGAGTGAGAGGGTGTACTGTGTGTGTGTGAGTGTGAAAGGGTGTGAGTGAGAGTCTATGTGTGAGTGAGAGATAGTGAGAGTGTTTACTGTGTGTGTGAGTGTTAGTGTGAATCTGAGAGAGTGAGTGTATGTATGTGTGAGTGTGTGTGAGAGTGTGTATGTGTGAGAGTGTGGATGTGTGAGAGTGTGGATGTGTGAGTGTGTGTGAGAGTGTGTGTGTGAGAGTGCATATGTGTGAGAGTGTGTATGTGTGAGTGTGTGTGAGAGTGTGGATGTGTGAGTGTGTGAGAGTGTGTATGTGTGAGAGTGTGTATGTGAGAGTGTTGATGTGAGAGTGAGAGTGCATATGTGTGAGAGTGTGGATGTGTGAGTGTGTGTGAGAGTGTGTGTGTGAGAGTGTGTGAGTGTGTATATGTAAGTGTGATTGAGAGTGTGGATGTGTGAGACTGTGGATGTGTGAGAGTGTGGATGTGAGAGTGTGTGAGTGTGTGTGAGAGTGTGTATGTATGAAAGTGTGTATGTGAGAGTGTGGATGTGAGAGTTTGTGAGAGTGTGTGAGAGTGTGTATGTGTGAGTGTGTGTGAGAGTGTGTATGTGTGAAAGTGTGTATGTGAGAGTGTGGATGTGAGAGTGTGGATGTGAGAGTTTGTGAGAGTGTGTGAGAGTGTATGTGTGAGTGTGTGTGAGAGTGTGTATGTGTGAAAGTGTGTATGTGAGAGTGTGGATGTGAGAGTGTGGATGTGAGAGTTTGTGAGAGTGTGTGAGAGTGTGTATGTGTGAGTGTGTGTGAGAGTGTGTATGTGTGAAAGTGTGTATGTGAGAGTGTGGATGTGAGAGTTTGTGAGAGTGTGTGAGAGTGTGTATGTGTGAGTGTGTGTGAGAGTGTGTATGTGTGAAAGTGTGTATGTGAGAGTGTGGATGTGAGAGTGAGAGTGTGGATGTGAGAGTGTGTGAGAGTGTGTGATAGTGTGGATGTATGAGAGAGTGTATGTGAGAGTGAGAGTGTGTATGTGTGATTGAGAGTGACAGTGTGGATGTGTGAGACTGTGTGAGAGTGTGTATGTGTGAGAGTGCCCTGTGATGGAATGGTGTCCTGTCCAGGATGCAGTCCCTCCTTGTCCCCTGTGTTCCCGGGACAGACTCCGAGGAGCCCTGACCTTCAATAAGAGGCTTTGTGATAATGGATGGATATTAAAGTGTCTAGCAAAATAAAAGGAAACCAATTAAAAGAGCATCTGTACTCAGCGGGATTAAGTGGAAAGGCCTATGCAGAAGCACAGCACAGCCTTTCCCATCCAAAGGAACATCAGAGGCTGCAGCACTCCATAGTGACAGTTTACCACAGTAAATGGGTGTAGTATTTTAACTTCTTTGCAGTGGTTTACCACACTTCACTTCACCAGCTTCTTAATTGTTTAAAACAATTAATACAGCATATTTTTTTGTGTGGTTTCCTGCAGTTGGTATAGCGCTGGCTTCTTTTGTTTTCAGAAATTCTTACTTGTTGACTCTTAGTGTGTCTTCTCCACTGAGCAGCTCAGACCAGTGCTCACTAGTGCTGATGTCCTGTTCTGGGAAAACAAGAACCAGGAATTCCTTATTTCCCAAGCTTTTGCTGAGACAACACCTCACCTCACAGCTTTATACAGCATCACATATAAAGTACCATTTGCCATACTTAACTGCAAGATTCTTAACCTCAACCTGCATTTTTAATAATAATAATTGCTTACACTTATATATTGCTTTTCTGGACACTCCACTCAAAGTGCTTTACAGGTAATGGGGACTCCTTTCCACCACCACCAGTGTGCAGCCTCACCTGGATGATGCGACAGCAGCCATAGTGTGCCAGAACGTTCACCACACATCAGCTATTAGTGGGGAGGAGAGCAGAGTAATGAAGCCAATTCATAGAGGGGGATTATTAGGAGGCCTTGATTGGTAAGGGCCAATGGGAAATTTGGCCAGGACACCGGGGTTACACCCCTACTCTTTTCAAGAAACACCCTGGGATTTTTAATGACCACAGAGAGTCAGGACCTCAGTTTTACGTCTCATCCGAAGGACGGCGCCTGTTTACAGTATAGTGTCCCCGTCACTATACTGGGGCATTAGGACCCACACAGACCACAGGGTGAGCACCCCCTGCTGGCCCCACTAACACCTCTTCCAGCAGAAGCCTCAGCTTTTCCAGGAGGTCTCCCATCCAGGTACTGGCTAGGCTCACACCTGCTGAGCTTCAGTGTGTTACCAGTTGTGAGTTGCAGGGTGATATAGCTGCTGGCCATAATAAACTAAATTAGGTGGTAACAGAGCAATATTGACAATCTATCTGAAACAGATATGCTAAATCGTATCTGTATACGCAGCTTGTTATAGCTAATGAAACAGTATCCTACTCTGAAGCAAAGTTTCCATATAGGAATTTCTGAGGAAATGCCGGTTCCCTTGCTTGATTCTGAAGAGCTACCAGCTGCGCTTCTGTGCTTTCCCTGCAGTCTAATAACCCACACGAGCTTCAGACATTTCACTGTTTCAAAGTAGGTTAACGAGGTTAGGCCAATTAGGCCCCTGGAAAAGAGAATGCCTGGAGCAGATCTCGTTGAGGTGTTTCAAATTAGGAAGGGATTCGACGAAGCATATCTGAAAGGGAAAAAAAAAATCTCTCTTGTCGCTTAATGTCTTTTGGAAAAACTAGGCCATTTGTATTCTGTCAGCTTTTATGGTGAACAGATCCATTCTACAGTGTTGATGTCAGATCAGCAGGCAGGAAATCCTACTGTGGTTTTAGCTTAAACAGGGTCCAGGAGCCAGGCTAGTGGGTGCACAGTTTTGTTTCTGCTCCCTAAAAGGAAATCTAGTATTTGCAATGAAGATCTTACTATAAACGTTTTTATGGCTCTGCACCAGCTGTGAGCCTATTTTGGGAGTGTCAGGGGAACAGCTGTTTCTATATTTGGTCGCTGCCTGAAACGAAACAGGATGACAGAGGGCCAGTGGAGAGTGCAGGCATGACATATCCCGCTCGGAGACAGCTCTGGAGAGGAAGTGCAGCAGCAGGGGTTCGCACGGAGCTCTGCGCTGCACACGAGCTGGGATTTCGTCTCAGGATGTTCATTCAGGACAGCTCAGCTGCCTTTCAGTACGGGACTTGATCCCAGCCGAACGTGGAGGCCCACTTTTCTGGCTGCACAGCTGCATCATTTTTTAAAAGCCGTTTATTCGAGCAAGGGCGATGCCCTGCAAAGTGCATGCGGTATTTCGGGAACATATAGTGCACAGCAATCCTGATTCCCATTGAAATGGTGCTGGCTGCAGCAGAGACGAGCCTGTCTGTTCGTGTGCCAGCCTCACCTCTGGGCCTCTGTGCCTGGGACTTACTGGGCCGTTTGATCAAATCCGGCGGACTTCCTTTTGCAGCTTTCTCACCTGCAGCGCTTAAACTGGCTTTGGAGCAGCTCTGCCACCTCCCTGTTCCCACTTACTCTGTTTCTGGGGTCCCCTCTTTTATCCCGGATCACCCCCTTAGTCACGCATCTCTCTCTTGCTCCCTCTGGGATGTGAATCCTTTTTTCCAGAGCTCGTGCTCCTCACACTGTAAGCCTCTGTGCTGCTGCCGTATTACCTTCAGAATGTAGGTGCATTTAATATTGTCATTAAGACAGATCGTACCTGCTGCAAGCTCTTGCTAAATAATCATGTGATTTGAAAGCTAATGAAATTGAAGTATCGATTGCATCTATAGCATGGCTGTGCTCTGGGTCATCATGATATATTATTATTCAATATAACGCCATCTACAGTGCGGTTAATACACCGCTGCTTCAGATCAAAAGTTTCCACTTGGGGGCACTTCTCTGGTTAGTGCTAGGGCTGCTGTGGGGATTCCCAGGTTCCGAAGACCCATTTTCCGATGCCGAGGGCAGGAGCCTGACTGGGCGAGCTGGTCTGGCTGTGGTGTCAGTGAGCCCTGGAAACTCATCTGAAGGGGTCAGATGGGCTCAGCGCAGAAACACTAAATCAAAAAGCATTTTAAGGTAATGATTTTGCATTAACGGCCCCGAGGTGTGCCGAGGCAGTCAGTTTAGGGCATTCCAGGCTGGCTGCCAGAATATTATCTGAGTGCTACTGTGCTGAATCGTTTCCTAACTCACAACGTTCCTTGATTTCCAGTCACTCCTGGCAATGCCAGAAAGCTTACAGCAGTTAGCATTTGATTAATTCCAACTTTCCGATCCTCGGGTAATCCATTTTGCAAAGACTTCTGGGACGGCTTCATTGCCAATCAAGGTAACAAACTACCCAAAGGGGCCCTCCAGATAAGCCACACTTTATAACATCTAATCAGCTATTCTTGCTCGTGCTCTCACAAAAACTGGCCTGACGTTGCTATAGTCTATAGAGTGGTGGGTTTGAGACACATTTTAGGTGAACCTGTGGTACAGCATTGCATTTGTCAAATATAAAAGCTATAAAATTGTAATTTCTGCTTGACAATATTGTCTTCATGGCAAAATGGATTACTGTGTATAGTTTTGGCCACCATGTTATAGAAAGAGTTGCTGCTTTGGGATCAGTCAGAGAAGAGCAACAGGGATTAAGGGAGTGTCCTACACTGATGGACTGAGGGAACAGAATTTAGTGTGGAACAGAGAAGACTACAATGGGACCTGATAAAAGTTTTCAGAATCCTCAAAGACACCAACACAGAGGACTACTTCAGAATCAACAGTGACACACGAACCAAGGACACTGGTGGAAACTACAGGGAGGAGCATTTAACACTGCGAACAGGAGGCGCTTCTTTACACTAAAAGGTGTGGGAGTGGGGAACAAGCTGCCCAGCCATATGGTTGATGCTGATACTCTGGTTTCTTCCGAGAAACGCTGGATCTGAGTAGGTAATAACAACCAAACAAGCTGTATGGGCCTCCTGTCTTTGTAACTGTTTTTCTGCGCAATGAGGTAATGTGCCTCATTTCAAAGTCTCAGCGGCGGTCCTTTGTCTGCGTGTTTTTTCTGGCCTGTGACTATATTATACAGTAATTATAAATGAACCGACCAGTGAAGGACAAAAATAGCTTTGTTTTTATCAACAGAAAAACAAAGCATCCATTAAATATGGGAAGGGTGTAAATTTTTAAAGCACACATCCAGCAGCGTGTTGCTGTGAAGGGATACAGTTCGGTTTGCCGTCTTCTGCCGGCAGCGTGTCCACACAGACATGTGCAGAAGCACCTTTTTCAAGAATTGGAGGGCAGGGTTTTTGTCCCAGCGGGTCGAACACGTTTTAAAATCAATTATGTCATCCTCTCCACCGGAGTACAGGTGTAACAGATTCTTAACTTCGGAAATGAAGGAGCAATGGTCCGGATTGCAGTTCCAAATATTCAGATTCATTTAAGTCTGACCACAACTGAGATTTTTTATAAAGGAGATTTGGAAAGTGAATGTGGAATTCCCCTGTTTAAAGGAATTTTACCTGTGTTTTGTGTTAAATGAGGCCGTGTTTCAGTGTGACCTTGACACCAGGGTTAACCCTTCTATACCAATACACTCCCACCACGTCTCTGTAAGCAAACTGGAGTTTTTGATTGCAGTTCACAGCGCAGAGGCAAGAGCGCCACCTACTGCTCCTCCAATATCACCAGCAACCTCTTTTTCCTCTTATGCCTCCCACCCGAGCACTAAGCCTTTGAAAACTGATAAGATTAGGAGAGTTGAGTACTGGGATTTCCAGCTCCAGTTGAATTAATTAATACTTGAGAAAGAGCATTCAATCAGCTGGACCTGTTTTAACCCCTGAAACTGCTGACACTTTAAAAACCCCATAAAGGCCTCATGTTGCCTGACAGGTGACCCCTCAAATCTGAGATTCAAGAGAATGGTTCTGCACATCACACTTGAAATGACAGCAGTGCGGAGACAGAGTGCTGAGGACAGGGTGAAGTCTGTGGCCCCTTCACTTGAGCCCATCTGTTCCAGCAAACCCATCAGTGTAAAACAGCATCCCAATTAAACAAAGGGAATTGTAAGCTCTGTAAGTGGCTTCATGTAAAAGCATCGGCCAGATGAATTAATAACGGGGGGGTTCCTTGCCCAGGCCGTACCTGATCTCAGTTTCAGGCTCAGGCAGTGAATTTTCTGCACGCCCACCCGATTCTGTTGCTTGGTCGTTTCCCAGCGTCCTATACAAAGCGGCGTTTTCCAGCACCATTCTCGCATCTTGCCAGCAGCCATATCACCCTGCAACTCACAACTGACAACCCACTGAAGCTCAGCAGGTGTGAGCCTGGTCAGTACCTGGATGGGAGACCTCCTGGGAAAAACTAAGGTTGCTGCTGGAAGAGGTGTTAGTGGGGCCAGCAGGGGGTGCTCATCCTGTGGCTCATGTGGGTCCTAATGCCCCAGTGTAGTGACGGGGACACTATACTGTAAACAGGCCTGTCCTTCGGATGAGACGTAAGACCGAGGTCCTGACTCTCTGTGGTCATTAAAAATCCCAGGGTGTTTCTCGAAAAGAGTAGGGGTGTAACCCCGGCGTCCTGGCCAAATTTCCCATCGGCCTTTGTCAATCATGGCCTCCTAACAATCCCCATCTATGAATTGGCTTCATTACTCTGCTCTCCTCCCCACTGAGAGCTGATGTGTGGTGAGCGTTCTGGTGCACTATGGCTGCTGTCGCATCATCCAGGTGGGGCTGCGCACTGGTGGTGGTGGAGGGGAGTCTCCATTACCTGTAAAGCGCTTTGAGTGGAGTGTCCAGAAAAGCGCTATATAAGTGTAAGCAATTATTATTAAAACAGATCGGTTTCCCCGTCCAGCTGCCTGCCCGCCAGGTCCGATTTTCACAGGGTTCGCCTTCGTCCGCCGTTCTCTGATTTTTCAGCAAAGAAGGCTATCCGGCTCTTGTCCGCAAATGCCGGGCTCGCGAGAAGAAAGACAGATTGGAAGCGCTTCTCTTGCAGTATTTCAATAGAAAGACATAGAGGGGACCAGAGCCCCAAGAAGCTCTGAATTACAATGTCTGCCAGTGCCCAGAGCATCCCAGTGGGAATTGACTGTGTTTCCAGCAAACACTAAAATAACTAAAGGGATTATTCTGAGCGTGTATCTTAAATCGGGTTTAAACAGCGTGGGTTTTGTTTCCACAAAACAGAATGTGTCTAAAACCATTACACTTCACTGCTGAGCTATGCTATTGATCGCCTGAGGAAGCCACATTTTATTTGTCATTAAGAACTTGTCCCCTTGCCAAAGAAAAGAAAGCATAGGGAAAAATAAGACTGTCTGGATCTGAAGACGTCGCTCACACAGTCTGAACACAGTGATGAGGTCAGTGTTGAGGCCAATGATGACGTCAGTGATCAGCCACTGGTGAGACCAGTAATTAGCCAGTAAGGAGGCTAGTGGTCAGCCAGTGATGAGGTCAGTGATCAGCCACTGGTGAGACCAGTTGTCAGCCAGTGATGAGACCAGTGGTCAGCCAGTGATGAGGTCAGTGATCAGCCACTGGTGAGACCAGTTGTCAGCCAGTGATGAGACCAGTGGTCAGCCAGTGATGAGGTCAGTGATGAAGCCAGTGATGAGACCAGTAGTCAGCCAGTGATCAGGTCAGTGATCAGCCACTGGTGAGACCAGTGGTCAGCCAGTGATGAGGTCAGTGATGAAGCCAGTGATGAGACCAGTGGTCAGCCAATGATGAGGCCAGTGATGACGTCAGTGATATTTCCCTCTAGTCACTTTGAGCAGATTAAGCAGGGACCTCAGTTCAGACCATCCTGGAACAGCTGATTTTTGGGGGTTTCAAAACTACAGTTTCTAAATTAGCGATTAAATTAGTGATTATAAAATGTCCAGGCTTTCAGTTTAACCTGGAAGCTCTGCACGTCTTTGTAAAATAGATCAATAAAGTATACTGGTAGGTGGCACTGTAGCACTGCCTCACAACTCTTTGGGCCCAGTGTTTGTTTCCAGACCATGGACCCTTCTGTGTGGAGTTTGCATGTTTCCCCTGTGTTCAGGTGCTCCCTGGGAATCCTACACAGCTCAGAATCTGCTGATGTCTTTCCTACTTACAGTGGTGAAAATGGGAGTATCAGTCTGGGCACTAATGGCTGATATGATACTCTATAATACGGATATGAGAGATTGTTAACCATTCCATTGTTCTGGAATGGTGCTGTACAGATATATTTTGGAATAGAAACAGCAAAACGTTGATATCCATCCTTCTACAAACCGCTTTATCCAGTACAGGATCACAGGGAGAGCTGGAGCCTGTCCTGGCAAGCAGTGGGCTCAAGTCCAGAAACACACTGGAACAGGACATCAGTCCATCGCAGGGCACACACAGACACTGACACACTCACCCCAGGGTCAGTTTCCCCAGAAGGCAATTGACCTACCAGCACGTGTTTGGACTGGATGAAGAAACCGGAGAACCCAGAGGAAACCCACGTGAGCACAAGGAGAACGTACAGACTCGTCCGACTGAAATTCCTTATGTCTTCTGTAATTTTCCTGGTTCCAGTATAGGAACGGGGGAGGCGCTGAAAGATTTTCAATTAATATATCTAACCATCCTGGAAAGCTGTGCCTCATCAAAATTCCCATCTGTAAAAAACCTCAATAAAACCAAGGTGCACTCACCTGGAGAGAGACGATTGCGCTGACCACTGTGCATCAGGAAAAAAGGAAAAGGAGTCGAAGTTGTATAAATTTACAGTCATTGATTAGCAACTGACAAGTGTTTAGACTAAATAGCAGCAAAAAAGAGCAAACGTTTCAGTTGCTTAATGAATATCCCTGGTACTTAAAAGTAAAAAAAAAACTCAATTGATATCTTTGACTCGTGATTTTCTTTTTCATTAAGATAATGGGTGCTAATTGTGATTAAAACATCTGCAGACAGGTCTATGGATTATTGAAGCTAAATAGTACACCTACAGATGCAATGGATCTCAGTATGAAGAATGTTTTGGATGCACAGTGGAGTTCATATTTTACTAATGTATTACCTGCAAATGTATTTTATTTGGTTTATTCAAATAGCATGTGTGTTTTTCCGCTCTGCGGAAGCACATTAAGGTTTCAGGCCTGTCAATAATGATGTGCGTTTTATTGCTTGATTGCCTGAGGAAATTCTTTTATGTGCATGTTGTTTTAATTGTGGATTTAGGCACTGTTTTATTCAGTCAGTTAATCAAAGGGGTTCTGGTGTCTTCATCTGCTGCAAAGTAACATATTCAAGTTGGGGGGGAGCTTGTCACATTTAACTGTCAAACGAGAGAGTGAAAAAGTTACAATTTTTAACATCCAAACAATCCTAGAGAATTTCTGCTGGGCTTTATGATATTGCAAAAATGTAATGAAAACCAGCTCTGCAGATCCCTACTTTATATTAAAAGTGCATCATGTCCTCGTAAAATAGCCTCTAGTTACAAAAAAGCACACTTTGCCCAGGAGCGGAATTGTACCGAATTTCCAGTTTGGTTGTAGAGTTGGGCATGCCTCTCTCTCTGAGACGGTCCTGTTCAGATGAGAGACGTACACAGAATGTGTTTTTTTTTCGATACGGTACAGGCCTGCGGAGAGACAAGGTACCTGTCACGATTATAGTCCCCCCTCCTTAAGGGTGCTCCAGCCCTTTCACTAAGACTTTATTCTCTGCACCTGTTTCCTATTCCCAGCCCACCTTAAAAGCCAGGCGCTGACGCTCATCCGGGCTCTGCATCTGATTTCCATATCGTGCGAGTCCGGGACCTGGAAGCGCCTGGTCCCGTTAAGGTTTTAACCTCTGTTCCCGTTCCTGTTCCCCGTCCGCCGGTTCCGACCCGGCCTTCGTGGTTTTTAATTCCTTCCTCTGATGGATCTCCTGGTTTTGGACTTACCTTCATGTTTTGGATACTCTATGGATTACTCTTTGGGATTGTTCGCCTCGGCCACGCCACGCCTCCCCCGTGCACCAGCGCACCTTGGACACGCCCCCTTGTCTTCAGCCCCGTTTTCCTGCATGACTTTTCCCTAGTGTTCCCCCACTCCGTCGGACTGTGTCGTCCGCATAGGGTCCGGAAAGAACTGTCCGTTACAGTACCGTAGTTACTGCAGGAACTGACAGAGATTCAGCAGTTAAAATAGTAAACAGACCGCTGCGTTCGTAAAACTTGGAATGTTAATCACACATCCTGCTAGAATCAGCCCATGGGTTGGATCTTGTGATTTCTGCTATCTCGTTAACTGTGGCTTTCTGTAAAGTTTCCTTTGGCTCTGCAACCATGTCACTAATCTCATCTCTGATTCTGTATAGCAGCCACCTGTTATAGCTCACAGGAGGGACTTTGGGGGTTTTAGGGTTTACAGTATGTCGTGGGACTTCTTGGGGTTTAAGAAGACCCCTGTTACTGCTGATAACTGCACCTGCTTCTTGTTACCCTGTAAAACGTGAACTTGAAAAAGCTGTTATGTACCCAGTGGGGCTTCACTGGTGGTGTGAACAGTGATAAGCACTGCTTCCTTCCCTTATCTTTGTAAAGTTTACAGATTACCCCCCTTCCAAACAACCCATAATTAAGACTGATTGGGTGTTCCAAAAAAATCCTCTCTTTGGACTTCGCTCTGATAAGGAAGGTAGCTGGGCTTCCCATTCCGTTACTGGGCTCTCCACTCAGTTACTGGGCTCTCCACTCCATTTCTGGGCTCTCCACTCCATTTCTGGGCTCTCCACTCCGTTACTGGGCTCTCCACTCTCTTACTGGTCTCCCCACTCTCTTACTGGGCTCTCCACTCCATTTCTGGTCTCTCCACTCAGTTACTGGGCTCTCCACTCTCTTACTGGTCTCCCCACTCTCTTACTGGGCTCTCCACTCCATTTCTGGTCTCTCCACTCCATTACTGGGCTCTCCACTCCGTTACTGGTCTCCCCACTCTCTTACTGGTCTCCCCACTCTCTTACTGGTCTCCCCACTCTCTTACTGGGCTCTCCACTCCATTTCTGGTCTCTCCACTCAGTTACTGTGCTCTCCAATCCATTACTGGTCTCTCCACTCCATTACTGGGCTCTCCACTCCATTACTGGGCTCTCCACTCAGTTACTGGGCTCTCCACTCCATTTCTGGTCTGTCCACTCCGTTACTGGTCTCTCCACTCTTGCTGGTCTGTCCACTCCGTTACTGGGCTCTCCAATCCATTACTGGTCTCCCCACTCTGTTACTGGGCTCTCCAATCCATTACTGGACTCTCCACTCTGTTACTGGACTATCCAGTCCATTACCGGGCTCCCTGCTCTGTTAGTAGACTCTCCACTCTGTTATTGGGCTCTCCATTCCATTACTGGGCTCCCCACGTCATCACAGAGCTCTTGAGCTGAGTGGCTTTGACGCCTCTGTATCCTACCACCAGATCTGATTATGGGAATACATGGGGGGATCTACACACCATACCCAGATCCCTGCTTTATTATTATTCTTTTTACGCTGATTTTTATCCTTCTGGAAAATGACTGCGTCCAATGGAAAGAGCCGTCAACTCCAAGCACAGAACAGAATTGACCCCTGACCTTAGTGCTCCGTGCAGGGCCTGCCCGTGATGCTCAGGCTGATGTATGTTTTCCGCAGGCATGGGAAACCATTGCAGTTCTGCTGCAGCAGGGAGCAAGACAGCAGGTGGGCTTAGCCTAAGTGTAAAGGATTGCCTGGCTCTCACTAGAGATTCCCCAGCACTCTAACCTTTGATTAAGCTGCCCTGCTCTGCGTCACTCCAGATTGCTGTTATTACTTAACTCCTGAAGTGGTTTTTGTCATGATGATGGCTTGACACTGAACTCAGAGTGTGTTATTTTAGTCCGACAGCAAGGGTTTGTTTTTTGTCAAGAATTTCTCGCCCCGCTGAATTAATCTCCTCTCTTCCAGAGGTGGCTCGCTCTCTTTTTTGTCGTCCTTTCGGTATTGGATGAGCGGAGTCAGGTGCCATTAACGTTTGTCTAATCCATCCTCTCCTTTTAAAATTACCATGTGCTGCCTGGCAGCCAGTCATTAAGGGACCCTGTGATTATCGATGAGCCGCACAGACAGTTTTTAAAGCCCTCGGAAGGTTTGGCCGTCAGCGTGGGATGTGTTCTGTCGGGATGCAAGAACGTTGGCCCTGAAGGAAGTCTTTAGTCAAAGAGGAGCAGCTCTCCGTTTTTACTTTGCTGTGGTGATTTTTAAATGCCCGTCTTGCAGTCATTTACAAACAGCTTAGCCCTCCATTTCCTTGTTCTGACTTGCTGTTTTTTTTGCCTGTGACGTTTTTCATTTGCAGTGTTTCATGCGATGTGAGGCATCACTGTGGGGCCAACCTTTCAGAGCCTGACTGCAGACTTCTGGGTTTTTGTTTTGTGCATTGTAGACGAAACTACTTAAAAAACAGATCAATTGTAATTATCAAGTCATCATAAGTAATCACTAGATTGCTGATAGAGTCTAAGAAAAGAGTACTACATCTTCTCCTGACATCTTATGGAAGAAGCTTGCATCATGTACTGTATATAGTCAGTCATGCATATACTGACATTAACATCCACCAGCGAAAATATGAGGAACCCCTGGTCTTTGCTGACATGAAGAAAGGTGATTGTTGTTGTGTGTCCTGTGTTAAACAATCCAGTTTGAAACTGGTGGAGCCAGTGCATTCCAGTGTCACACACACACTTGTCTTCACCGCAAACTCCAGTAGAGGCAATCCTGAGAAGGGCTGGGACGGGAGCCGACCGCAAATATGAGCCCTGTCGTGTTCTTGCTGTTCTCTGTGCTCCGACGTGTCCCAGTTGACGTCCCAATATTCTGACCTATGTCCTGCACTGATAATGCAAACCCCCTGATCATTACTGCACCAACCCTGCAAGTGATCCGGTGCATTAACAGACCTGCCTGCCAAGCCTGCAATTCAAGTTCGACTCCTGGCCCAGACGGCCTTCCCCTATAGTGTCCCACTCAGGCGTTTTAAGATAAGAACACTTTATTAGCCATATACAATTTCTTGCATGAGGAATTTGTCTTTTCACATACCCCAGCTTGCTCTCCATGAGACACACAGACACGCAGATGGGGAGATGGGGAGAGAGAAGCTTGGGGTCAGAGCCCAGGGTCAGCCAATTATACGGCACCCCTGGAGCAGTTGGGGTTAAGGGCCTTGCTCAGAGGCCCAAGGGAGTAGGATTCCTCTGTCTGCCGCAGGATTTGAACCGGCAACCTTCCAGCCACCGGTACAGATCCTTAGCCACAGTGCCACCGCTCCGCCCTCTCTTCAGGCATTTTGCACTGGATGCAGACACCAGCAGAGATTTCAAGAGCTTTCTGTTTCCGGTGGCTTTTTGAAACCTCCAGCTCATCAAGAAGAAAGAGAGTCTTTTTCATCCGAGACATCCTTAACGTTTGCATCAAAGAGCCGCAGACATTTTTTTTTCTCATCAGCCAGAAAGAAAAAAAAAGAATTAAGTAATCAGACCCGTTAAAACGTATTGGATTCTGTTGGAAGCGAAGGATAGTTGTCCTGTTGGAGCTTGTTTCTTAATTAAGGCTGTTTTCCTGCATTTCTGCAGCCCGGTCAACCTTTATAATTTAATGGATAACAAATGGGCTTTGTTGTTTATCGTTGGGCAGCAACATGCACAGTGTACTGCCTCATTAGATTTTTCCAAATGCCAGGACTGTTAGTCCGTGCTGACACACGCTAGCTGTTGCTTTCTGCTGGAGGGGGAAAAGAAAACATCTCAGAACCAAAAAAATTAGAAATGCTTGTGTGTTGTCGCATCTCACGGTGTTGAAGTCTAGATGAGAGTCTTCTGATTCCACTTGTTTGGTGCTTGCCCATAAAGTCGCTATTCTCTACCAAAAGAGTTCCATCCAGCCACACATCTTCTAGCTGCTTGATAAATTCAGCCCCGCAGGGGAGCCAGAGCCCTATCCCAGCAAGCAGTGGGCACAAGGCAGGGTCACCCTGATTGGGACACCAGTCCATCACAGTGTTTTCTAGTTAAAAGTCATCTTTTAAATTCTTCTCTGTATTATTCACTTATCTCTTGGTACAGTGGATTTGAAGAGCTCGTTCCCCAAAGCGTCGAGCTTTAGTCTGAAGCAAAAGGCTTTTTAAAAGTCACCCTGGTCACCCTGCTTGTGTGCAAAATAAACACCCTGTTAACACTGCAAAATATGGTCAGCAGGCCCAACAGTGACATTTTTAATTAATTATAATTGCTCACACTTATATAGCGCTTTTCTGGACACTCCACTCAAAGAGCTTTACAGGCAATGTGCACCACCACCAGTGTGCAGCCCCACCTGGATGATGTGACGGCCGCCATAGTGCACCAGTACACTCACCACACACCAGCTATCAGTGGGGAGGAGAGCAGAGTGATGAAGTCACAACGTTGGTTTTGCATCTCATCCGAAGGACGGCGCCTGTTTACAGTATAGTGTCCCCATCACTCTACTGGGGCATTAGGACCCACAATGACCACAGGGTGAGCACCCCCTACTGGTCCCACTAACACCTCTTCCAGCAGCAACCTTAGTTTTTCCCAGGAGGCTCCCATCCAGGTACTGACCAGGCTCACACCTGCTTAGCTTCAGGGGGCTGCCAGCAGCCAGGGTGATATACTGTACACCAGCTGGCTGCGCTGTGCTCTTCACAAGGCCCATGCGGGGCAACTGATTCTGTCTGTGTTGTTGCCGTTGCTTTTCAGGAAACCCTTCCCGATCGGAGACCGAGTGACGTTCAGTGGGAAGGACTGCGTCTGTCAGCAGTGCTCTCACACTCTGGTCAACACCAACGAGCCCATAAAGATCCACGGACCCAGCCGTAAGTCCATCGGTACCGGCGAGGATGACGATGATGAGAGGATTTTGCCTTTGTAGCTGAAGCGGCTCACAGGGGCGTGGAGGGCGAGCTGCTGCCGTTCAGTCACTGATCTCCGTTTGACGTCTCATCCAAAGAATGGTCAGGACCCTTTCCCCAGCTTGACACACAGCGTTACCCCTGGACCTGAGTCATCCTGCGGTATACCGCAGTAAAAGCAGAGTGAAGTGTAGTAGAATGGGGTCACTCATGGCTGAACAAAGGGATCAAAGAAATTTGTGGAAGAGTGAGACAGTGGCCTAGCACAGCCATGTTAGTTTACAGTGCCTGTTTACCCTGGTAAACCTCTGTACCGGCAGGCAGTAGGCTGAAGTGAGCTTCCTAATAAATAATGTAGCCTGGGTGATAAGGGGTAGCTGTTAGTGCCTAGCGAGAAGAGTTCAGGATGTTAATACAGGCCTGCTGCAGGTCAAGAAATGCGAGAGACCCATAACTTTTACAGGACTAGTCCTACCACCTCCTGCACGGACCCCTGCCGGATAGAAACAACTTCTAACAATATTCGAAAACAGAAACAAAGTCGCACTTTAAACCGTAGTGCAATAGCCTAAAAAAACTGTCAGTTTTTCACATTTCTGTTTTTATTTTCCAGCTACAGCAAAAAGAAGCTGGGTTGTTTCGGATGATAACATACACAGTGCCCTCCTTAAGTACTGGGACAGAGAAGTCAAAATGGCTGTTTTTGCTGTATACTCAAGTAATTCACATTTGAGATGGAAAGATTAATATGAGGCACAATGTCAGTTTTTATTTCTGGGTATTTCTGTGCATACATGCTTTAAACTTTTAGAATAATACCCCTTTTTTTACACCATCCCCACCTTTGAGGTGAGCTCACAATTTTGACTTCACAGTACCAATGGTTATGGAAGGCATTGTTCATTTGTTACGTATGTAGTTACAGTAAGAGTTCTGTCCCACTTTGTGAATGAAGGTGCCAGCCCAATGCAGAGGACAGCCTTTCTTCCCAGCCTCCACAGATTACAGCAACTACAGCACTTATTGACTGAGACAGTGATGACTGATAGCTTCAAAGCTGTTTGCTGATCAGTTGCCGCGCACTCAATTGTCACTTAATAATTGCTATGGATCTGTGGAAGGAGCTGGGTTAAGGAATTCAATTTCAGAAGCTTCCCTCCATTCATTTAACGTAACTAGTCAATTGCATGTTGTGAAAGCCATAAATAATTTACTGTGGAGGTCTGGTTAACAGTGTCTGATTGCAGAGGTGCTCTTTGAGAGAGAGGTGGGAGGATGAGATGGTCAGGTCCAATAAATATGCCAGACACACAATTAATTGCTCTTGCCTCCTAATGCATCGCTTAAGTCTGCCTGACAGAAGGTATCTCTTCATGGTGCAATCTGCCACACCATTTATTTTGATACTTTGGCCTGACACATCTTAAATGGGTGCATTGATCGCTGAATGACAGTTTTCGCTGTGGCTGAGCATCCCATTCCTGCTCGTCGTTTAGGTTTGTGAAGGATGCCAACCACTCATCTCGAACAGTCCAGGCTGTTAGACCGACTTCCAAGGAAGGATTTTTTTTAATTGCCACTATTGTAGAATTTTTTCTGATACACCTTCCGAAATCATGTTTTGGGTGTCCAGTGTTCATTGTAAGTGCAGTGTTGACTCTTCCATCTATTTTCAGTAATTGCTTGATGCTTGATCCAGGTCATGGGGACCTGGTGCATGTGTACAATACAGTACATACACATGCACATACACACACATGCAGAGAAACACGCATACACATGCACACAACCCCACAAGCATAAAAACACACAAATTTATGCGCACACCCACCCGCACACACATCCACAGAAACACACAAACACGTGCGCACACACAGAAACACAAAAACGTGCACACACACCCACACGCACATAAACACGTGCACACACACCCACACAGACAGATCACACACAAATGCATGCACACCCACCCACACGCGCACACACACAATAGGCAACACACAGTTTACCTACCTAACCTAGCTTCCCAGATTCCTGTTCCTGGAAACCAGAGCACTTCTGGAAAACCCATGTGGACACTGGGAGAGCATGCAAACTCCATACAGACAGTGACCAAGCATTTCTGCGGGGCTGTTAAGCACTCACGCTCCCAACTGTTTTAATGCAGAAATACTTGTCTCAGGGCATAGCAATCCTTCAGTCCTTTTATATACTGAAAATATAAGTAAAGTGTAGAAGCACAAATATTTATATAAAAGAGTATGCAGCACTTTTGTGTGATTAATTGGCAGTGCTAATGGCACTGGGATTCTCACGAGGAAAGCATGTGGCGCGTGGCAGTCTGGATTCAAACCCGTGATCTCCCGTGACCCTGCAGAACTCATCCTCTGTGTTACCATCAGAGCAACCCCGAGGCAGCTGGTTTTCATCACCGGCGAGCTCCCGATTAAACAGTCGGCACCTCTATTGAAGCCACACTGTGCCGAAACCAGAGCTTTCTCAAATATTTATGCAACTGCAAAACAGTAGTTATAAACCAGTCAGAGCAGAGCAAACCATGGTCCCAGGCAGGTAATTGTTTCCTTCTGCTCACATGTGGATTCTGTGCTCATTGTGTTCATGTTGTGACTCATATCCTGTTTGTTGGATACCTCGTGTTCTGGCCAGTCCCTGTGGATGAAGTCACGATGGGAATGATTATTGCCAACGTGAGCAGGAACTATTTTAAAAACGAAGGCGTGACACGACAACATTGCCCTCGTCCTGGACTGCGTTTACCTTGTTTTTAGGGCCTCTCTGTGCTCCTGTCACAATGAAGTGTCACTGTGCTGTGCTCCCAGACAGAAGACCACACCGTGCACCATCATAGTGAATACGACCGTAGTGTGCAGAGGCTGGTGAGCACAAGAGGCACTTACACCAGAAGAGTGAAGCGTCAGCCTGCCTCATCCCTCAGCCGTACCCAGCAGTGAGGAGAGAGAGAGGAGCCTGGGCACCCCCTTCCGGATAAACAGAACTGGAGCGGGGCCTGTGGGCAGAGATCCAGCGGCTCCCGCAGGAATCAATACCGCCAGGAGGAGGCCGCTGGGCAGGGCCGATCCGGTTGCAGCGAAGGGGCGGAAATGCGGTTTGCCCGTTCAGCGAAATCCAGCTGCTCTCCGGTGTTCCATCGGAACAGTCCAGGGCAGGAAGGCGAGCCGGAGTTCGTCTGGTCTCTGGAGGGAGGCCGGGCGGCGTCAGCCCTCCTCCATCAGCACATCTCTGTTCCGGCGCTGGAGACTGCAGGCTGATCGTTTACCCCTCTAATTCACTCTACAGAGCCTTCAGCTGCTTTCCAAGGGAATCTTCATTTCCATCTTGCATTTCTTTTTCTCCGGTGCATCTCCCCTGTAAAACCACAGTTTGGAAGAGCCGTGGGGAGGGAAGGAGCACGGGCCTTTCGGAAAAGGACAAAAGTTGATAAAAAGCTTGATCACGTAACCACTGGAGGAAGGGTTATGTCTGATAATGGAAGTGTAAAAGGCTCTTTGGCAGCTTGGTAATGTGTCCGCCTGTAGGGACCTGATCCAGGTTGAGCCACGGCCCAGACAGACATCCGCTCTGACTGGACACACGCGGAGATGAGGTGCTGTTTATTCCTATGTGATTAATCAGCCTGCACCGCTGGGCTTCATCTGCTGCCTCTCCAGCTGACACTCAGCTCTAGTCTCAGACACAAGCACTCCTTGCTTTGGATTAAAGCGCGTCAAGACATCAGAAAGGGCACAGATGACAGGAGAGCATTCGGTCAGTCTGGCCCCTCTGGCTGTTAGTGGCTAATTGACCAGAGGATCTTACCCAGACAGTTCTTGAAAGAGGCCAACAACATGACTGGGCACCTTGTTCCAGGCTCCCAGCACCCTTTGTGTAAAGTGCCTGCTGATCTCAGCTCTAAATGCACTTCCCCGTAGTTTCCACTGGCGCCTTGTGGTTTGAGTTTCACTGGTGACGTTGAAGAAGTCCTCTGGATTGACTGTGTCAGTGTCTTTGAGGATTTTGAACCCTTATTTCAGTTCCCCCTGTAGTCTTCTCTGTTCACGATTAAAACGGTTCATTGCCGTCAGCCTGTCAGTGTGGGACTTTCCTATAAACTTTGGTTTTACTTATTGGGGTTGTATCTAATTGCCCTTGAATCTGGGTGGATTCAGGAGCAGTAATATCCTTCCTATTGTATGTGCATTTTACCGTTGTAGACAGGCATTATACAATTTTCGCCTAAAAACCCTTGATTTAAGTTCTATGCCTTTTGTGTTTGTGCACAAAATAAAGCCTCACATTTTATCTTTTGAACTGTTTCCCTACATTGTCTCAAAGACGTAAATGTTGAGTTTACCCACCGGCAACATCTGAACTGGGCAGTCCACAATATCCCATGCCCTTTCCTGTTCATTTTGCCCAGATTAAACCCTGTGCGTTTGGAGAGGAATCCAAACAGGTAAACAGAAGAAAAAGCACATTTCTCTACAGAGGCAAATGAAACACTTCTAAGGGAAAGTGGGTTTTGGGAGGAAGTTATTCAGCTTGCCCCTGAGGGACTGTCTTCTTCACCCGCCTGTCTGTCCTGAATATCCCACCGGAATGTGAGACATCAAAGCGTTCTTGCTGATGATCCATAGGGAACACAGGAAGTGGAATTCTTATTGACCCTTCTGTGGCACGCCTGAGAGTTGAACAATAAAAGCAATAAGGAATAAATCAATATGTAATTTCCCTACCACATTGGCATTGGTAGGATTAGAAAGTCGTTAAAAGAAATCCATAAAATTACTAAGGAAAAGTAATAATGCCGATCCGAAGGAATGTCTGATGTTTTTCTTGGACTGTATCCTCTCTTTGGAGCTGAACAAGCCTTCAGTCTGTCTCTGACAGGCTGGAGAGCTCAGAGTCGTGCTCAGCTTCAGCACAATGAAAACGAATGGGCACAGAACCTCTCCTCAAGAAAATCTGCTGCAGTCATGAATCACCGCCATCCATGTTCCACCTGCCCCGCGTGCTTATAAGATTTAATAATGTATCCGTGACGCCGTGAGTCTCATCTGTCCTCATGGCTCTCTCTTTCCCTCTCTGTCACAGATTGCGCAGGGTGCAAGGAGGAGATCAGACAAGGACAGTCCCTGTTAGCTCTGGAGAAGCAGTGGCATGTCAGCTGCTTCAAATGTCAGACCTGTGGGATCGTGTTGACAGGGGAGTACATCAGCAAGTACGTGTCTCGACTTGGGCGAGCTCAGCCTGTGTCACACAGCTCCCGGGGGAGCTGTCACCAGCACGATAAAAACACCGCCTGCCTGTTTTAACTGTTTGCATTTTTATTTTCATTTAATCAGCTATTTATAGATAGCAGTCTTAGTGTTTATTTTGAAGTGACAAGTGCAGTGAATTGACATTATGAGGAGATTCGGAGAGTACTTTAATTTTGTTTTGCTCGACTGTGCAGTGCAATTATTCAATGTGAGCACAAAACATTGTGCCCTGATGAATAAAAGATTAGTGTTGAAAACCACTGTATAGCTGGGCTGTTACCACCACTTGAAACTGATCCAGAACAGGCAGGTGGATTCTAAAATAATCAGGGCTGTGTCTTATTTACAAGTCAAGTGGAATCAAGAGTTGGAAAGGGATATTTTGGGGGGGTCTGCTCTGAAGAATATCCAGCAAGGATATGTTCCTTTTTACAAGCTGAGTTCAGCCTAACGGTGCCGTGTGCTGAGAGAGCTACATCTGAAGTGTTTTATTTTTCTTCAAAGTGGGGAATGTCCCCGCTGTTGAGGCCAGTTACTGTCGCTGTGAACTGGTGCGAAGCTCAGATAATTTCCAGGCCTTGGGAAACCAGCGCTCTCCTGTCTACAAGGCACTTCCCAGTTTGTTATACAAGAAAGGGCAGGTTTCTTGTAGATGTTGTCTTTCGTAAGGCAAAGTGAAGAAAAGGTGGAAAAAGTCTCCTTCTGCACTGAAAGACTGCTTTTAAGGTATCTGCAAAAACCATGGAAACACCAAACAATCAATACGTCGATCCATCCGACATGCTTTTTTTCGAACGGCTTTATCCAGTACAGGGAGCTGGAGTCTATCCCAGCAAGCAGCTGGCACAGGCAGGGTACACTCTGGAGGGTGCGCAAGTCCACTGCAGGGCACACACAGATACAGACAGACACACTCGTACCAGGGGTACCAGGGCCAACTTTCCCAGAAGCCAGTTAACCTGCCAGCTTGTCTTGTAGGAGGAAACCCATGCAAACCCAGGGAGAACATACAAACTCCACACAGATAGCACCCCAGAAAGTGCACGCAGGACCCCAGGGCTGAAAGACAGCAGTGCAAACCACTGCGCCACCATGCCGCTCACAATAAACACAGACTTTTTCCAATTAAACGCCAAAAAACAAATCCTCATTATGAATTTAGGGTTGTTTAGAAGCCCCTTAACTACCAGCAGGGCCCAGAGATGTATAGCTTTGCTGCCGAATGCTAACCCTAAGAGAAGGGCAATCAGCACAGATCCTTTTACATTTAAACCAGATAGCTTCTGCAAAAACTCAGTGGGTGGTCTGGAAAGTACTGAATGAAATGCAGTCTTTTTAGTCAACTTCAGGGATGTGTTTTAAAAGGCCAGAGATCACCCGCACACCTTGTTAACTCTCCCTGTGCTGTGTCTCTGTCAGGGATGGTGTGCCATACTGCGAGACCGACTATCACACTCAGTTTGGGATTAAATGCGAGACCTGCAACAGGTATATCAGTGGACGAGTATTGGAGGTAAGCAATAGTTCCCTGTATTCATATTGCACTTCTCAGCCTGAAGGATCCCAATGCAAGCTATACATAGGAGGGGATCCAGTTCATCCCCATTGAAGTGCAGAACCACCTGGGGTGACACTGTTCTGCACCTGTAGCCCCACGACACACAGATCAGGGGAGGAGAGAGAAACTGTACAAGACCAGAGTGGGGTTCAGTCCTCCTGCAGCCCCACGACACACAGATCAGGGGAGGAGAGAGAAACTGTACAAGACCAGAGTGGGGTTCAGTCCTCCTGCAGCCCCACGACACACAGATCAGGGGAGGAGAGAGAAACTGTACAAGACCAGAGTGGGGTTCAGTCCTCCTGCAGCCCCACGACATACAGATCAGTGGAGGAGAGAGAAACTGTATAAGACCAGAGTGGATTACTGCCAGGACAGGGGAGTTGACACCCCTACTCTTACAACTGCCCTGGGATCTGTACTGACCAAGCGGGACCTCAGTTTAGCATAAAGGATCTAAAGGATGTAGCATGTCCTACAGCACAGTGTCACCACTATTGCAAATTCTGGTCCATACAGAAGAGCACCACTATGTGTCTACCAGAACCACACAATCTACAGAGAAAAATACATGTCAGTTGAACCTGTTACCTCATCTCAAACTGGATGCAAAAAAATCTAATAAATTATTAATAAATTAATGGTTATAACTATATAACAATATAAGTGGTACTACAGTACATACAGTTGCAGATGCTTTTATTTGAAGGTTATATTAGAAAATATTTTTATTACGTGCTGTTTCTTTTATCAGGAGCTATTATCATTCATGCGCAAACATTAGGTAAGAGTAGAAAGTGTTATCGATTACCATTTATATGTAGTGTGTGTACACACAAGGTTCTGCACATGAAGATATAGCCAACCGGTAAAGACATCTCGACCCCTTAATGCGTTGCTATCTAAAAGGTTCTGAAAGCACTTAAGGCTTGAGAGTCTTGGCAGCAGGCTCTGTAAGAGCAGCGTGCACACGTTTCTGCTGATAGGATCCTCAGAAAGCTGGGAGCTGCAGTCCTGGCTCCTGAGGGCCACAGGCTAGCTGGTTTTCTCGGGCTCTGTAGATCACCTACAGGTAGAACGCACGAGTTCAGTACCTTTCCTCTGGCCTGAAACCTCTCTAAATAGATGCCTACGATTATCCCGGCTTTCAGTGTGTCTGATATCTGCCTTGTTTTTCCCAAGGCCTTCTTTTCTAGGGTCTAATAGAGGGGTGCTGTACCTGGGGAGGAAGGGGAGGTGTTGGGCCTGTTGTGCCCTGGAGGAGAGGAGGAGCTGAGACACAGGCTGAGACAGGCAGTGGGCTGGTACTGATCAGGGCTGGAGTTTTGATTCAGGGTGGGGGGCCGTCCTCTGCAGTTTGATACAAGCTTGCTCCCCCCCCCCCACACACACACTGCCTTCTAAGCTGGGGTCAGTTTAATCTCTGGTCCGAGAAAAGCTTTGTGTCGGCTCGCACTGTACTTGTCTTCCTCTTCACAGCTCTATCCAGGCTTTGTCGTCATGGAGACAACCTTTGGCACTTGGCTGCCTTTTCTAGGATGCAGACAAGGACTCAGTTCCGGCTTTTTGGATGGGCATTCGCTACAATATCCTCTTAAACTCCCAGGTTTTATTCATCAAGCCCCATGAGCTGACCTCCCTTCAGAGGGATGAGATAAATGGATTGGATTATTCTGTAGCAGACACCCTCTCCTGCCTCCTTGATTGATCTTGTAACTGGATCTTTCAAACGATCTCCTTACCTGCGTCTCCAAAGATGCACAGGGCTTGTTTGGCTCTTTAACGCTTCCTTTCAACTATTTCCTGAGGGAAACAAGGGGCTTATGAGGTTCAAGGGTTTGTGTTTCAGTTTATGAGGAAAGGCAATCTTTAGGGGGATTAAATAAAAATCATACAAATATTATAGATAACATACAATAAAAAACTGGGAGCATGTTTATCACATGAACAGCTGTATTATAAGGACTGCAAAAGGCTGGTGTGATGCCAGACCTTCACTGGGCTTGTTATTAGATAATAAGAACGTAAATCGTGTTATAAGTGAGAGGAGGCCAATCAACACATGTAGCTTATTTTGTGGATAATTGGTCCAAGGATGTTGTCCAGTCGTTTCTTGAAAGGAGCCGGGATATCAGCTTCAACCACATGGCTGGGCAGCTTGTTCCACACTCCCACCACTCTTTGTGTAAAGTAGTGCCTCCTGTCCTGACTGGAGGATCTCATCCAGCTACTTCTTGAAAGACTCCAAGGGCATCAGCTTCATCAGCATGGCCAGGCAGCTTGTTCCTCACTCCCACAACTTTGTACAGAGGTGCCTGCTGTTTTCAGTTTCCTCTAGTCTCCATTTGCGTTCGTGTTTCACGAGGTCATGTGCCCCTGTAGTTGTCCTTGGTCAGGACTGAAGAGGTTCAGTTCCTCCAGCCTGTCAGTGTGGGACGTTCCTTTGAGCCCTGGAATGTATGTGGTTGCTCTTCTCTGGAATCATTCCAGAACAGCAGGATCTTTTCTGTAGCGTGGTGGCCAAAAAACAGTATTCCAAAACGAGGTACCTGGTGCACTGTACAATTAGGGCTTAGGGCTCTGGACATGTAGCCAGAAGATAGTGAGTTCATGGTTCATTATATTATCCAGTTGCATAAATGGAGACACGTGGAGCCATGGAAAGAATTAATTAATAATAATCAGAATAACCAAATAACAACTTGACTCCAGTACTTAACATCTTGAAGGCTATTGTCAAGGCCAGCTTAGGACCAGCAGTAAAGCAAGGACACAAGACTAGAAGTGTTTCAGCCTGTAATAATAATAATTATAATAATAATAATTGCTTGCACTTATATAGTGTAAGCAATTACACACTCCACTCAAAGCGCTTTACAGGTAATGGGGACTCCCCTCCACCACCACCAATGTGCAGCACCACCTGGATGATGCTACGGCAGACATTGTGCACCAGAACACTCACCACACATCAGCTCTCAGTGGGGAGGAGAGCAGACTAATGAAGCCAGTTCATAGATGGGGATTATTAGGAGGCCATGATTGGTAAGGGCCAATGAGAAATTTGGCCAGGACACCAGGGTTACACCCCTACTCTTTTCAAGAAACACCCTGGGATTTTTAATGACCACAGAGAGTCAGGACCTCGGTTTTACATCTCATCCGAAGGACAGCACCTGTTTACAGTATAGTGTCCCCATCACTATACTGGGGCATTAGGATCCACATGGGCTGCAGGGTGAGCGCCCTCTGCTGGCCCCACTAACACCTCTTCCAGCAGCAGCCTTAGTTTTTCCCAGGAGGTCTCCCAACCAGGTACTGACCAGACTCACACCTGCTGAGCTTCAGTGGGGCTGCCAGCTGTGAGTTGCAGGGTGATATGGCTGCTGGCTAAGCACAGGGCTTGTCCTCACAGAGACGGCTGGGGGGCAGGGGGTACTGTAACACATGTTCCAGATGTGCTCCAGTGTGTTGTGGGAGCAGACACACAATGTGCTTCTAGCTCAAGGGCTTCAACTTGTGCATAATCCTTTCAGTGCAGGCCAGGACACAAAGGGTCGACATTTTTTAACATTACATTCCCAGACAAATTCGGCCTATTTCTGCTGGACCATACAGACATAGGACGGCTGTCAGGCGTTTTTACTGCGGGGTAAAACTCGCTCCACTTTTTCAGCGCGGCTCCAAATCAACCCTCTCCCAAAAGCTACGTCTGTGAAAAGATTAGAAAAAACAATCTTCTCCATGCCTGCGTTACAGCTGCTCTTTTTATTTAGCGTTTCTCCTGCCCCTTTCAGGAGGAGAGGACATTGTTTTTTTTCAGCTCGTGCAAAGGGGTTGCTGAAAATGAGCTCAAAGGGAAATCGCAGCTTTGCGATCCCAGACCTGCTCTGTCGTGCTGTGTGCGGAGGCAGAGCCCTTCGGTCCTGGCCTCGCGGCGATGTACTGTACACAGGCAGGGCTTGCTCTCTGCCTGGCAGCTGCTCTCCCTGCCAGCGCCACTCGGCACCCTGGCACACGCTCGGGTCTCGGTTTCGAATGCGTCCAGCTGCCCGGCGCTCATTGCCAGCCCTACGGGAGACAGCAGCAGTGGGGGAAAGTTGCGGATCTTTCATCGTAATCCGGAGGGATCCGAGATCAAAGGAGATGATGTCATAATGGCGTGAACAGCTGTAACCCTTTACAGCCTGAAATATTGTTTGTGCGTAAAAAAGGAAGCAAGAAGTGCTCATGTACTGCGGGCCGCTATTCACATCTTTGTCTTGGTGACAGACTCTGGTCAGCATCCTCCTTAATTCCACAGACACATGGACATAGGAGAACCTACTCTTTCTCCTTGCTGCTTGCTCGAAGCCAAGATTCAGATATATATCCAGATTTGTAGCTGTTCAACTCCAGCAGTCCATGCAGGGTTAAACAGCATGGGAACTGCAATAGAGAAGCTGATGGACAGGTCAGTAATTGTCTGTGTTAAATGGCAGAAAATTGGGTGTCCCATCCTGGTTTAGGGGAGTGAGGCACTGAGGCTACTCCACACTTGATCGGGGAAGTGGGGAGACGAGCAGCAGTCTTCCTTATGGGGGAAGAAATCCCAGGGGGACAAGTTAGAATATTCGATGACATCTTAGGTGTATGTCTTTGGAAGGAAACCTGGAGCATCCGTTGAAAACCCACATGTACACGTGGAGAACGCGCATACTCCACACAGCAGCAGTACTGACCCCCAACAATTCCTTGCCATCATGAAAATTGTACGAAACACATCCTGTTATTCCTATGGCTCCAGCTGTGTTTGATGAAGTTTGGCTTTATGTACTATGTCCACGCCTGTATGGGTTTTCATTGGCTGAATCTGCAGTTATCACAGTATTGATTTGGCTGTGTCTGTAGTATCTGAGCTCAGATTGGCTGTGTCTGTAGGTATCTGATCTTTGAGTGGCTGAATCTGCAGCTGTTCAGGCTCTGAATGGCTGTGTTTTTGTTTGTAACTGGGCTCTGAATGGCTGAATCTGCAGCTGTTGAGGCTCTGATTGGCTGTGTTTGTAAGTATCTGAGCTCTGATTGGTTGAAGCTGCAGCTGTCCAGGCTCTGACTGGCCATGTCTTCAGTTTTCTGGGCTACAATTGGCTGACGCCCCCCCAACACTCACACGCACGCCTGTGCTTGACAGCTTGTCAGGCTAATGGGCCTCCTGACTTGCCGTACACCTGGTGCCTCCGCCAGTGAGAGATGTAATGCCTTGTTTTGGACACAGCACTAGGCAACGGGTGGCCATGAACAGGAAAAAAGGGGTGTGTGGGGCACCGGAGGTTTGAGTTTTTCCTCTCTGTGCCTGGGCCTGTCCCCTTTGGCAGCCTTGCACACGCTGCCAAGCTGCAGCAGTTCATTAATGTCCCCTCTGGGGACCTCTCACTTGGCGACAGCGTGACAGCTCTGATCTGTATTCCTCCTTGATGGAGCACGCCCCTGCCGCAGCTGTCATCACGCCACGCCTCAGCCGCCCGGTGGGCTCCTGCAGCGCCCGGGGACTCGACAGCTGCCGGGCCCCCTCGAGCACCTCGCGAACGTTCGCCTTGGCTCAGTCGGTTTCCTTCCACGCGGCCTTTTTAATTAGCTTCCGGCACGGATCTCTCTTTGAACCAGGAAACCTTCATCTACCCTGCCCTGGTGGCGCCGGTCCTCTACAGCGTCCGTGGGCACAGAGGTGTTTTTATTGTCTGAAGAAATGTTGAGGGTGAATCTATGCGAGTTCTGTCAGCGGTGGTCATGGCGACAGGAAATGAGCCTCTCATCAGTAAGCAGCAAGCTTCCTCAGGAAATCAAGAGGCTTTTTTTTGCTCCCTTCGAGTTTTGGATTGTCCGTTCTTGAAGCCTGGCCAGCGATCAGGTTTTGACTTGCCCATATCAGGTTGACATGTGCCCATCCTCTCCTCGAGACGCCACCTTCAGGGCAGGCCCTGCGTGCTCTGGCTCCTTACAGTTTCCCCGTCTCGGTCTGCTGCTGTTCTGGGGCGCGGACATGGAAGCCGAGTCTTTAACAGTGAGTTTACCTCCAGCTCCGCCACAAAAATATAACGGCCTTTGAATTTATTCAGGGCTGCAGCGCATTCCTTTGTCTCTTTCTCCTGGCTTAGTGCTGCACAGCTCAAAGCGATTCTTTCCATTCCCACATCAAAGAGAGTTTCAGGCTGTAGCGGTGGAGCAGGGTGGTCTGGGAACCAGCTGCCCGCAGAGCCAGATTCCTGCGTCCATGTAGGAGAAAGCCAGTGCTCCTCCTGCAGTCTTTCCGCTGACTCCAAATACATGTCGGTGGATTTCTGAAGTCCCACAAGCAGGACGCGTCTGATCGGGACACAGAGAGCATAAATCCCTTACAGCTGGCTTCTGTGATACTCTCTCTGTGACATTTTGTTTTTCTTGCCTTGGAGTACGCTGGATAGATACAAATCACAGGGGTCTACATTATTTGTCCTGGGAGGACAGGGACGCCAAAACGCAATTTCTCATGTTGATGCATCAAAGCGTCCCCTGCATTTCAAACTATTTGCATAAGCTCTTTCGTGGATGGCCTAAGAAAACAGAATAATCCTGATGCAGGATTAAACCTGTACAGTACAGGCGCACGCACAAGCCTTTAATGGGACTGAGGTGCTGTGGATTTTCTTTCTGATAAATAATGCGCAGGACACTTGTCCTACATCAGACAAATCAGAGCTCCTGTTCTGTCTATGGGTTGCGTGATCTTGTTTTCCATAGACCATGAAAGTCCACTGCATGCACTGTGAGAGATGAGTTCTGCAGAGGGTCAGAGGGGTACCATGCTCCCCTCCTTTCAGAGCACAGAACATCTAGGGCCCCGGGTTCAAACCCCACAGGGTTTCCTCTATCAAAGGATAAAAGCAGGGTACCTTTATCAAAGTACTTCTATATAGATGGGGGTAACAGAATTAGCGGCATACAACAGGCATCTGTATGAGGACTGCTGTTCTTCCTAATTGCAACGATCTGCATTCTGGTACAGTTAGTGAGAGAGTCAGGTTTGCAGATGATAGCAAAATAGGAGGATTTGCAAAGACTGTCAAAGAATTCTAAACAATTTGAGACAGGAAATTCATGCAGCAAGCCCATGACATTGTCATTCCATTGACAAGTGGAAGTATCGCATGTGGGTAGCAGATGCTATTAATATGAGACAGAAAACACTGAATTGAATACTTCAGTGGAAAGAAAATACTTATAAAGAGACTAAGGTGTTCAGACAGTGAGGGAAAGCAATAAAAAAGGCAAAATGTTAAGATACAGTACAGTATGAAGTTGCAAGTCCAGAATTTAAATCGAGGGAAGTTATGTGAAAATTGTACAATGCATTAGGAAGACCTCACTTGGAGTATGAAGTCCAGTTTTAGTCCACACATTACAAAATACATTATAAAGATGTGTTCTACTTTTGCAGGCTAAAAAACTGAATCGTTTTACTCTCGAACAGAGAAGACTCCGAGAGGACCTCATTCAGGTGTCTAAAATCCTAAAGGTTAATCCATAGGATTTCCATCCATACATTTTCTAAACTGCTTTATTCAGTAGAGTGTCATGGGGAAGCTAGAGCCTAACCCATCAAGCCACAGGCGCTTGGCAGGATACACCCTGGACAGGACGCCAGTCCATCACAGGGCACACACAGACACTTTACACGCTCACACCAGGTCCAAATCTCCCAGAAGCCAATTAACCTACCAGCTTGTCTTTGGATTGTGGGGGGAAACCAGAGCACAAGGAGTGAACACTGTGAGAACATGCAAACTCCACACAGACAGCACCCCAGGAATTGAACCCAGGGCCCGATGCTCACCACTGCACAACCATGCCATTACACAGGACTTCCATAAGACAGGATCAGGAAGAGACGACACAACTGGAATGTAGGGGAACTCCTGGAATTCGGAAGGGGCTGCATGTGTTTCTGTCCAAGCAAAAGCACTCTCCTACCTGCAGCCAGCACATCACCATACATTAAAGTTCACCAACATCATCATATATAAAAGTTGCTGTTGAAAAATGTATTTATAGACAAGGTTTTTAATGCAGATTTATATTCCACATTTTATCTGCAGACAGAAAGATGTCTTTTTCTCTTTCTTAAAGTCTTAACAGAGAAGGTTATATTACGCTGTGATATAAAGTGCAGTATGGCGTCTTTGACACGTATTGGGGAGCTGGCTGGCCTGTCTCTGGCAGTATTGTTTCTGTGTGACAGTGAAGCCACCCACTCCCACGCACATGACATCCATTGCATGCTCTGTTCCTGAAAATGAATAGGCTGTCTGGCCATTTACATGGTTAACAGATGACAAGCAATTTCTGGCACATCCTGGTAGTGCTCTCCTATGAACATCAGGCTGTCAGAGCAATGTCAGGCCATGGGTTAATCTCCCCCCCCCCCACCCTTGAAGGACAATCACTCCTCCGGTGCCCGAACATGTGTGTCAGCAAGGAAATGAGATTGAGATTGAAGAGACTGAGGAACCTTTTTTCATCGGAGTTGCTATTGTTGCAGACTTTCATTCAGCCAAAGCCTTGTCCCCTTCAGAGAAGAGATGAACACTGAAAATAAAATGTTATTACACTAATAATCTGCAGCAGAGCAAGACGTCTCCTTTTATGGAGGTCTAGCACAGCACGTCTGGATGGTGTAGTTTTTCTGTGCTTCTGCCAGGCGCATACTGTAGCTTTAGCATGTTCCTGTGGCTTGCTACATTTTATGTGGTTCTTACCATAGTATGTATAGTGAGAAGGATGAACATACTGTAGGAATGCAGAAAATCTACAACTTGATTCACTGCTGTTATAGAGAGACTACTACCCAGCACACTTGCAAGCCTGACAGTTTTACTGCTGCAAAATAGCTAGATTTCAAGTTTACTAGGGTATATATACATTTTTTGTCTACCTGAATTCCTGCTAAAGCTGGAATTCCTGAAGCAGGTGAGGGCAGGAGTGTTTGTGTAGGTCTCACAGTCCTCCTTTATTCCTTCTCTGGCCAGTAATGAACCACGTAGTTCAGTTTAACCCTCTCCTCCTGCTCATATAGGAATGGAAGTATGTGAACCCCGTTCTTTGAAGATCAAAACATCCCAGAAAGCTGGAAAATAACATCCCCAGATGAGATGAATTTTGATCCCCGCATTATGCCTGAATTGCAGTGGAAGTCCTGGAGTAGACTCTTTTTTTGTATGTAGATTGATGAGGACCATAAAACAGCACAGATTACAGTCTGTAAGTGCCAATACACTCTTATGTATCATGGGAATAGCATTTTGAAGTACAGTACAATAAAAAATGCACTCAATCATAGGAGAGTACAATGAAAACGGCTTTCTAAAAGTACCACCACCTGCTTCAAATAAGGTGAGCTACTTCTGCCAATAAAATTCATTCCTTTTTGGTTAAGATCTGTGCGCTGTGGTGTCAGTGCTGTCTCTGCAGACTCCAGAAATGTGTTGGTATTTGTGCATGCTCTGCAGCTTTGCAGGAAAAGGCGATTTGAAAAATCTAAAACTGTGTTGTCTTGGACACTGGAAGAAGTCGTTAAAGTAAAAGGCTCCAAGTCTTTTGCTTGTCTTGTTTTGTTGGATGCCACATTCCTGTGAGAAGCCAGCTCTGTGTCTGAAGTGTTCTTGCCCAGACTGGGTTTTGTGCCAGAGCAGTAGCAGGCCAGTTCCCGGAGGGATCGGTGCACACCGAGAGGCAGCTCCGCGAGGCGGCACAAGCAGCACGCGTGACACGTTGCACAAGCACCGCCACACAGGGCACGGCTGGGAATCCGACTCCCGCTGCAGAGCAGTTTGAGCCAGGCCAGGAATTACAGGCAGCAGGCTCCTCTCTAGACACTGGGTGCTGGGTGTTCCAAGCACCCACCCAGCCTAGCTGCACACACTAGGTGTGAACTGACATTCGTGCAAAGGGCTGTCACTTCTAAAGCCTGGAGTGGCACAGCCTTTTAAAGAGGCAAAGGAACAGTGTGCTGCTCGTGTTTGGGGGAAACTAACAGATGTGGTACCTTTTTGTTTTTTCCCGTTAAGCCTGGCTTGTTAACATCAATGCTTAACAGCAGCAATTAGAGGCCACTGAACAGAGAGCCATTAAAAAGCGTGAAGCCAGCAACGATTTGAGGCTTGCAAATAGAACCTTTCAGTCAAAGTCTACACTTCATGAACGCAGACTCGATTTAGCTTTCACAATGTCTAAACGGAACATCTGTGTTTAATTTCTTCCTCCAACATCTTTTCGACCTGTTGCCTTGCTTTCTCCTTGTTCACCCTCTGCCTCGCCATCGCACTTCACCTAACAACTCTCTCACCCGGGTTTCTCTCTCAGGCCGGAGGGAAGCACTACCACCCGACGTGCGCGCGCTGCGCCCGCTGTCACATGATGTTCACGGAGGGCGAGGAGATGTACCTGACAGGTGAGACCTGGCACGGCTATCAAGATGTTCCTCACTCCGGCTCTTGTTGACTTTAGCTGGGAATTTCATGCCGGCTAAGTCCTTTAAAGGGGAACTGCAATGCTATTTTTATGCTTCCGGGTTAGAAAGAATCAGCATTGATGCGCATTAACGGTAAAATGTACACAGTAACTTGTAAAACACTCCAGTTTACATCACAGAATAGATGGAATTTCCAGGTATGCACAGAGCCATGTTTTGCAGTTCAGAACAAGGCAACAAAATTTCTAGTGAGGTTTTGCGGCCTTATTACATTCTAAACAAGCAGGCCTGTGAATACATCTCTTTAATCCAATAGAAATATTCCTCTCGACGTCGAGACGGTTTTGCTGACAAATACTGCTTGTTAACTCTGCATCCAGATCACGTTGGAAAATTTCTGTGGTGAATTGTCTGCTGCACAACCTGTACTTATTACAGTACATTAGTCATGGCAGTGACTAGTGAGCAGGAAGGGCAACTTCACGTCACGATTCTTACGCACTGTCACTCTTGCCCATGTAGAGACCAGGGGTTTGCAACAACATGGCGATTTACAGTACTTTTACACATTTTTGGATTTTGTGTTTAATTTGGAATTTGTCCAATTTTGCACTGCCGTCAATGAATTTATTTTGTTACCGAGATTTACTAACCAGTCTGAGAAATTGGGACTGCAGTTCCCCTATGAACTCCAGGCCATCGCCCTGCCCCTGTCAGAAATGGATTTTAGAAAAGACTTAAGGGGGAAAAGGGGTCTCCGTGTCTACGGAGCATTTCCTTTGTCTTTGGCTCTGTGGCTGTCCTGCTCCCGCGCTCTTCAGCTGACAGGAAGAGACTCTTTCTTCAGCCTCGTGCTAGCCTCCAGTCACTCATGCATTCACGTTCCGGCGGGCTCCCGCTATTATCACTAATTTATCAAAACTCAGCGGTGTGACGATGTAGAGGGGTACAGGATTGGTCTGCGGGAGGGTGGAAGGTTGCCGGCCCTAGGGACACCCTAGATCTGTGTCTCCCCGGAAGTGAAAAACGAGCAAGGGCAAGCCGTGATTTGTTCCATACTATATAGGTTTTTAACGACACAACGGCGAACCGTGTTCCTAAGGAAGACGAATTAAAAAAACGAAGCCATTATTCTGAAGCTGTGTCGGAGAGCCACATTACCATGGGCCAGAAAGTCATGAAAAATGGATAATGACATTACCAGACTGGCTGGCACAGATAACATTTGCTTCTTGCCTCGGAGCAAAGAAAATTAAAGTGCTTTTTTTTTTTTTTTCCCTGGCTGAGCTGTTGTGTTTGTCTCCTTCCTTTGGCGAGCGCTGTGCCGACAGAATAAAACCTGCCCCCAGGTTGCGCCCTGACGGGGCAGAATCACTCTGAAGCTGCTCGCCGGGTGCCAGGTGCCAGGAGGTTAATGAGCGCTGTGAATGATTATTGTCAATTAGAAGACAAAAATGTGTTTAAAACTTTTTTTGCACTCAGTCAGCCAGCGGAGAGCAGGTTGGCCTCTCTCTTTCTTTCCAGTTGAGATCTTTTCATAGAAAGGAACAAGTAATAGGTTTATTCCATGCTGAAAAGAGAAGAAAGGAAACACAACGTTTTGAAGAAGGCTCCACGGCCGAAATGTTGTTTCCTTTCTCCTCTTTTCAGCCTGGAATAAACCTATTACTTGTTCCTTTGCAGCCTACGCATGCTGACGCTGCTACCCACCTGAACTCTTTTCATAGAAATGCATCAATGTTCTTTTTAGCAAAGTTTACCACCCATCCATCGTTTTTCTGATAACTTTATCCAATTCAGGGTTTTGGGGGAGCTGGAGCCCATCCTGGCAAGCAACAGGTGCAAGGCAGGGTACACCCTGGACTAGACAGGGCCTTCATCACAGGACACTCCCAGACACACACACACTCACACCAGGGCCGGTTTTCCCAGAAGCAAATTAACCTACCAGTATGGCTTTGGATTGTGGGAAGAAACTGGAGAACCCAGAAGAAACCCATGCAAACAGAAGGCAAACATGCAAACTCCACACCATTCCATTTCTGGAATTGAACCCAGGACCCCAATGCCGTGCGCGCTGTGCCACCCTTAGGAAAGTTATCTTGGCAGATAACGGAAAAGATTTCTGCATTTCTTCCCTTTATGTTGCCATTCTGCTACCACGAATTTGCTTTGCCCCCCCCCCAGTTCCAATCTTACCATCCCCTGCCTTTCTGTGCTGAACAGCGATTTCACAGTGATTTACTGGGCATTAGCTGCTTCTACGAGGGCTCTTCAGTGGCAGGGGGGAACCAGCCAGCCCTCAGGTGTGAAGAATCCTCTCCCTGCATTCAGCGTGGGGTCCATGAAGCAGGGCCCTGGCTCATTAACGGGGGCCGGCCCCGGTGTGCGCGCGCGCTCTGATGTTGTCTTGACCTTGCAGGCTCCGAGGTGTGGCACCCGCTGTGTAAGCAAGCCGCCCGGGCTGAGAGGAAGCTGAAGGTGAGCAGCCGCCAGCCTCTCTGCTCCCCAGACGCTGGGCTGAAAAGAAGGATCGTTCTCCCTCCTGCCATGCACATGAAACACTGCTGCTTCTCCTTGGTCTTTGATCTGCTGTAACAAATGGATTTCAAACATATGACCGACAAAAGAATTCGGGACATGAAAAGGCAATCTCATTATTTGATGAAGGGGGAACAGAGTATACAGAAAAGCCTTATACTAGTCTACAGAGGGCAGAAGTATCTACACTGCACCTGATGTTGCATGTCTTTCAGACTCCTTGCCCTGTGGCTCCCTGTTATTTGACCGTAGTTGATTTATGGAACGACAGTGTTCTTCATTGACAGACAGCTTTGCCCATCTGCACTGTAACTTTGCAGGAGTCTTCCTTTCTCATGCATTTTTTGCATGAGACCAAGCACTGTCGGGTTTGGTTGGACTTGGGTTAGTGTCCTATCGGCCTAAGCCTGGAGTACCATCAGTGAGAGCACAGTCTCACAGAAGGATTTCACCATGTATACTGCAGGCAACCCACTGTCTCCCACAGTACACTGCAGTCCCGCAGACAGTTCTGCATCTCCCACAGTGCACTGCAGTCCCATAGCTAGTACTGCATCTCCCACAGTGCATTGCAGTCCCGCAGTCAGTACTACATCTCCCACAGTACACTGCAGTCCTGCAGTCAGTACTGCATCTCCCACACTGCACTGCAGTCCTACAGCCACTACAGTGTGACACAGTGTGACACATGGCAGCTACATTCCGAGTAACAGTGCAAGGTCAAGTTAATTAAACTTGGGAGGTGTAAAATGTGGTCTCCACTACCAAATCTTACCTGGTAGCATTGCACAGCAGTATATCCCTGCTGAGCCCATCCGTCAGACTCGGACTGCTACATTGACTGAACTCGGACTGACAGCATTTCTTCCCTTTTACAGCACAGACGCACTTCGGAAACGTCCATCTCTCCCCCAGGGTCCAGCATCGGGTCCCCGAGCCGCGTCATCTGTGTGAGTAACAGCCCCGAGCGCAGACTTCACATCCAGACAGCAGGAGGAGCTCCTGTTCCCTGCGAGTGGCTGTCTCACTCAGGAGAGCAGGGCTCTCTGGGTTTGATTGCTCTTGACTGGCTGTCCATGCCCTGTCATGCTGTAACATCTCTTTTTGCTTTGAAAATCTGGGCTTGGTAAAAGAAAGAGTTAATTTTAACCTTGCCTGTTAAAGACACCCCAAGTCCTGTTTCCAAAGAGGAGAGTTTGTGAGCTGCACAGTCACTGGTCTCAGGTGGCAGAGTCACTAACCTGATTAGAAGCAGCATGTAGGGAGACTGTGCTGGCTTTGACTTTTCTGTGATATTCAAAATGTTCTCTAGATAATTGCACAAGTAAATTCCAAGCATGCACGCTTAGTTTTGTCTGCCAATCTAAAAAATGAGAAGAAAACTGCTTTAGCCTCCAAATTGAGGTGGAACTAGAAAAAAAATGCATTTTACTGTAAAGCACTTAATAAAACTCTGCAGGGTTCTTGGAATTTAGCAGATCTACAGGAGTTTAGGAAAACTCCTAATGAATGTAGTTCAGAAATATGCTGATGGACCCTTCCTGGAATTCTGCTAGGAAGATACAGCAGGAGAAAACAAATCCTGTGACATTTCCCGGAATCTGAAAGGCTTTGCACCCAAAATCCTGCTGAATTTGTATACGCATCCTGCAGATTTTTTATCAAGTGCCAGAAACCTTTTCTTTGCCAGGGAATCCAGTACAGGGGACTGTGTTTCAAGCACTGATATGCTTTTTAAATGAATAGTTACTGAATGAGGCTCCAGTCCCAAGCCAGGGGCAGATCTGAAAAACAACAAACTGCCCCATTGCACTGCAGGCTCTCTGGGGGTGACCCCCAATATTGTATTGTGGGTTCAGCTTTATCAACAGAAGAGACGGTGCTCCTGGGTTTCAGGGAGAGGGAAGGTGCTTTAATGAACGAAAGTGTAACAGGTTCAAGTTGCTTGTGAAAGGGATTCCATCTCCCAGTTAACAGGGTGGGAAGAAATAGGTTTAGGATATAATCTATTACAATAAGCAGAGTGAGTGCATAATTCCTGTGTGAAGGAACACATAACCTCTTAAAGGGGAACTGCAACACTATTGTCATATTTTGGGGTTAGAAAGAATCAGCATGGATCCGTGCCTTTCAGACCGCATTAACAGTAAAATGTACACAGTGACTTGTAAAACCTCCTACATCACAACATAGACAAAACTCCCAGGTTTGTGCACCACCATGTTCTGCAATTCAGAACGAGGCAACAAAACTTCTGGTGAGGTGAAGCGGCCTTATTACATTGAAAACAAGCAGGCTTGTGAATCCATCTCTTGTAATCCACTAGAAATATTGCTTTTGTTTCCGAGACGGGTTTGCTGACAGATACTACTTACTCGTTAATTCTGCATGCAGATCATGTCGGAACACTTCTGCAGTGAAATGTCTGCTACAGAACGTTTACTTATTCGCTCGTACATTGCCTTACATTAGCCATTATGGAGACTAGTGAGCAGGAAGGGCCGCATCACACGGCAATTCGTGGGAACTCGAAGGCGAGTTGCGTCAACATGGCGACTTACAGTGCTTTCACAAAGTTCACGATTTGGGGCTTAACTCCAAGTTTGTCGTTTGTTTTCTATAACGTCAATTTATTTTGTGACCGAGATTTATTTACCGGTTTGAGAAATTGGGCCTGCAGTTCCCCTTCAAAAGCAATTTCTCCCCAGCTTGTCATTCATTGTGAAAGAGCAATCCCTACATAAGAAACATGCATCTGTTGTGCCTTCCTTTCCCAAAGTACCATACCCCTCCCACTACTGCCCTCCCTCCGTGTCATCCTGTATTTCCGAAAGGCTGTGTCCGTCTTTGCTGGTCCTATGGCTCCGTTCAAATCCGCTCTTCTTTGTGTCCCTCTTTCCAGGCCAAAGTGGACAATGAGATCCTTAATTACAAAGATTTCGCTGCTCTTCCTAAGGTTAAAGCTATATACGACGTTCAGCGGCCTGAACTAATTTCCTATGAGCCCTATCACAGATACACCTCCGATGACAGGCTAGAGCGCTACAGCTATGGGGAGGTACTGAGACGCTGGAGCTGATCGCTGTCTGTGTGCTTTGCCTGCGCTGCGCTCGCCGCTGACTCGGGCTTCACCTGTGGAATGCAGAGACGCTGCAGTCTGACCCACGAAACCCGTGGGGTTCTGAGTAACTGGGAGCACTGCTGCGAAATGTGTCCTCTGCCAAGTGCAGAATCCTAGTGGAAGCACCTTTGTTTCCCACGTAAGAAATGTCCAGCATCCGTTTCTTAAAAATGAATGTTACATAATCATTTTAGCCCTGAAATCAAAAGCATACATAAAATGACAGAGAGCGGGTACCGTAGTTAAGAATGCCGTACCTGTTGGATTATGGCAGAATGGTGCTCATGGGCTCAGTTACAGCTGACTTAGTCTGCTGGTTGAATGCATACTGTGAAGCCCAAGATTCAGGGGTGTTGTTGTCTGGCTTGTGTCAGTGTGTTTCCTCTGTGCTTCTACATCTAACTGTGGGTCGCTGCACCTAGTTACGCTGTGCACTGTGTGAGCTGCATGCTAGCCTCGCTGTCATGTGATAGACAGAAACATCCAATATATACACTGTATCTGGGCGGACAGAAGCAGGAAAGAATGAAACTTAAGCATACGAGGCAATACCAATACAAAATCTCCAAAAAACAAACAAGTGAACATGTGCTGTACTGTCACAATTTACTTTTTATAAATTAAAAATGTGGTGGGATGTACAACAAATGCATTAAAGCAACGTATTGAAGGGATCTGTTAGATATGTTGCTTCCATCTGTGGAGCAATAAAGAGAAGACCAGAAGGGAAGTGTTTGCTCCTCTGTCTGCCAGACTGGCAGTTGTTTCAAGGCCTGATGGCACCTCTCCCAGCCTGCCCTCACTCCCTCTTCCCTGTGTGTCTGCTCTCTCTCCCTGCAGTCTCTGGGGACTCTTTCTCCGTACTCTCAGGTAATTACAGTACCTCCTGGTCTTCTCGGCCCTGTGAGCACTTGTGTGTGTGTGGGCATGTGTGTCTGTGCATGCGTGTGTCTGTGCATGTGTGGATGGTAGTGTGTGTCTGTGCATGCGTGTGTGTGTGCATGTGTGGATGGTAGTGTGTGTCTGTGCATGCATGTGTGTGTGCATGTGTGGATGGTAGTGTGTGTCTGTGCATGCATGTGAGTGTGCATGTGTGGATGGTAGTGTGTGTCTGTGCATGCGTGTTTGTGTGCATGTGTGGATGGTAGTGTGTGTCTGTGCATGTGTGTGTGTCTGCATGTGTGGATGGTAGTGTGTGTATGTGCGTTAGCGTGTGTGTGTGCATGTGTGGATGGTAGTGTGTGTACGTGCGTTAGCGTGTGTGTGTGCATGTGTGGATGGTAGTGTGTGTGCGTGCGATAGCGTGTGTGTGTGCATGTGTGGATGGTAGTGTGTTTGCGTGCGTTAGCGTGTGTGAGCATGAGCGTGTAGGTGTGTGTATGAGAGTGTGTAGGTATTGTGTGAGTGTGTGTAGGTGTGTGTGAGAGTGTGTGTGTAGGTGTGTTAAAGCCCATGTGTGTGAGCATTTATGTGTGTGTATAGGCCTATGTGTGAGCGTGCCCGTGTAGGTGTAAGTAAACGTGTGTGTGTGTCTGACCGTGTGTGTGAGCTTGTGTGTATGACATGAGTTTTATTTGCTGGTGTACAACCAAAACAGGAAGAAAACCCTGTTTTCTAAACCTTTTGTATACCCACTCAGATTTTTCTTTATTTTTTTGTATACAAACACTTTCTTTTTAAACGCTTAAAAAAAAAAGTAAAAAGAGGCCTGTGAAGATGAGGGGCTGTGCTGGTGCATGAGAACAAGCTCAGCGAGAGGAGCACTCGCTGCTCAGCCTCATGGACTCAGGGGCAGGGAGACACAGGGGACAGAGGGTCAGAGGACAGAGTGACAGAGGGACCAGAGAGACAAGGGGGACAGGGGGGACAGGGAGACACAGGGACAGAGGGGCCAGAGGGATAGAGACACAGAGAGACACAGGGACAGAGAGGACAGAGGGACAGAGGATCCAGAGGAACAGGGAGACAGAGTGTCAGAGGGGACAGGGAGACAGGGAGAGAGGGAGACAGAGGGACAAAGGCGACAGAGGGGCCAGAGGGACAGGGAGACAGAGGGACAAAGGAGACACAGAGGACAGAGGCATGCACACTAATGGCTGTTCTCAACAGGACATTTATGACAGCATCGACCTGCGGCAGAGAAGAGCGTCAAGCCCCGGATACATCGACTCCCCCAGCTACAGCCGCCAGGGAATGTCCCCCACAGTGCCTCGCTCCCCTCAGCACTACTATCGCTCCGGTGAGTCAGGGGAGGCAGCAGGAGGGCGATGGGACGCACAACAATGCTCTGTGTGTGTTCGAGCGGGGAGCTGAGTCAGCATGCATCAGCTGCAAAGAAACTAGTAAAGGTTCATTCCTCCATGTTGCGTTTCTCCTGTGTACTGTTCAGTGTGCAATTAATCTTGACCTGTTCCCTGGACCTGAAATACCCCCCCTTACCTTTTGTACATTGCTGTAGGGGTCTAGCACGTGACTAATGCAGGCTCGCAGAAAAAAATGTGCACGGCCGTGTGCGGGGCAAACGTGTTTGAAAGAATACTTTTATATTCTGTCTTAGCTGATCTTCCCAGAATAACGCCAGCAGGTCACAGATCTTGCCAGAGCTTGGGCCGGCTGGTGCACAACCAGTAACGAGTGAAAGTGCAGCCGTACTGTGTCTTTCCAGAGCATGACTAAAACGTCAGTCCTCAACTCACAGCAGTGAGCTCGTGAGGAGAAGATGTGTGCCAGCTAACTGCTCCCTCCTCTCTGTCCTACGCAGGTTGGGATGCAGATTCTTATTCCGAAGGGACTTGTGCCAGGCAATCACTAAATTCCCACGTTTTCCTCAGGTCCCGAATTGATTCACACTCCCGCTGTCGAATCCTAGCACAAGCTGTACATATTCCATCCCTGGATAAATTAGCTGCCCGGGATTTTAGATACTGTAGCAGGCATGTGTGAAGCCACTGAGCATTTGCAAGTTAGGGATACATTATGTAGGGCCCTATACAGGTGCTCTGGCCTGAGGCTGGTGCTTATATTCTGATAGATGAGGCGTTTCAGGTAAGTTAACTACATCCACCAGTGCCCCTGTTGGAATGTGACATGTCTCCTTCGTCCACGTAAGGGACTATCACAGGGTATTCCCGGCTCATGCTCTGACTAGGCAGCGCACCTCTTCCCTGAGCTCTGAAATACTCCTCCTTAACCCGGGCACCACCTGGCAAGAGCAGATAGGAGCTCACAGGGTTCAAATCTGATCTGATCGCACAGGTGAGAGCAAGTGGAAACTCCGGCACTCTGCCTGACTTTCACATGCGGTCAATTGGTCTTGTGTGCCCGGTTCCTGCCCCTCTGAGTGAAGCATAGCTCCCTACCTCCGCCATATTTTGCTTTTTAAAACAAAGGTGTTGTCATTTAGGTTCTGGTTTTCTTTGAGTTTTGTCCTCTGAGAGTTTCCATTGGAGAAATTCAGCCCGGTCCAGGAGGCACACCAGATTCTGCCTGAAAATGCAGTGGCCATTGGTTTGGCAGGGGGGAGGGGGGGTGGATCTCGGGGTTCAGTGTGTGTGGTGGTGTGAGACCTGACCCTCACGCTCCTCTTCTGTCGCTGTTCTTGGCCGGGCTGGCTCCAGGCACGGAGAGTGGCAGAAGCTCCCCCTATTACAGCCAGGTGGACGTCAGATCCAGCACCCCGACTGCGTACCAAGCTCCCAAGCACTTCCACATCCCAGGTAGGCCTCCGGCTCCTGTCAGGTCACGCCAAGTTGGCTTATAGCTGTAAGCAGTGAACAGCGCACCTGGCCTCTAGTCCTCTCTCTCTGCCCTCACTCTTCTCTGCCTCTCTCAGTTATTTAACATTTTACAGACGTTTACGACAAAAATAGTTGTTGTTATTTCTTATTATTTTTAAATTACTGGTAGTAATAGTATTTTTGAGAGGCTCACAATCTGTTCCTCAGGCTGTGACAGGAGACCCCATACTGGGCTGCCAGATCTCTCTCTCTCTCTGCCCCCTGTTTCTCTCACCCCCTCCTCTCTGTCTTTCTGTCTTTCTCGTCACATGTTTCCCCTAAAGGCAGGCACTCCCACCACCATCTTTTCACTTTGTCTTGTTGCCTCACGCAGACCCCCGCTGTGAGCTAGCTCTTTCGTGCAGGGGATCTGAGCCCGTGACTAACAGAGTGACCCTAAGCCCTCATCCCTCAACATTTCAGTCCATGCAGTGGACCCACATGCAGTTTGCAGTACAAGGTGGGGGACGCCACAACAAAGCCAAAAAACTGCCAAGAGTTGAACAGTTAAAGACTGGGAAGAGGAGGTGCTTCTTTACACAAAGGGTGGTGGGGGTGTGGAACAAGCTGCCCAGCCATGTTATTGAAGGTGACACACAGCTTTCTTTCAAGAAACAGATAGATGACATCCTGAGATTTTAGAGTGACCCTAAACCCTAATCCCTCAACATTCCCTTGCATGTTCCTTGTGTATACATGCACATGGAGCGGAAAACGAGTGCAGTATTTTATGGGATATCTCAGTGTTCTGAGATAAATCATCAGTGCCTATTGACATCTCAGTTAGATGGACTGTCTGAGGGACTCTCTGTAGTGGAGTTCGGGTTTCATTTCCTGGCCTTGTGGGGATCGCTCTCCGAGTCCTGGCGCTGGAAATGCGAGTGTCCCGGCCCAGAGAGAACACCTTTCAGCCGATGGGGTGGGGTTTACACCCAACTTTCAGGAGCTTCCTGTTTGACCTGGCCGGCCTTAATATAGATTGGACCCTGTGCGGAGTAGAGGGGGAACTAGGAAGATGAGAGATTTCTTCAGGCGATAACGATCCGACCCGTGAGACTGAAGTCGTGGTCTAAGGACGAGGTCAGGTTCAAAGCCGTGGTTTCTGTTCGAAACATTTTAGTGAAGGCGAGGTATGAACTCCAGAGAGAGAGACCAATACCAGGCATAGTGTGATGGGAAGTGAGGGTTTAAATGGGAAGTAAGTTGATGGTAGAAAGCTGAGGGTAAATAGTTACCTCGTGTGGTGGCGCTTAGTGTTGATTAGGTGCTTGCGGTGGGTAGCAGCCGAGTTCAGCCCCACCTCAGCTGCCCCAGCCGGGACTCATTCCCGGCGTCATGTCCTCAGGTGCAAGCCTAGACCAGACACAAGCCTCTTCTCCTTCACATTCTCCCGCCCAGCCCCAGCTGCACAGCTCCACCTGGTCGCTCCTCACTCTGCAGGGGGGTCCCAGCCTTCCTCCTGCAGCCTGGGGCCGAGCCTCATCTAACCAGGACTGGGCACCCAGGTGCTCCCAGCAACCGTTCACTCCTGGCTGTTGTTATTCCTCGGGGGACGTGTTATTGTTAAGATTTAGTGCTGTGTGAGCAATCAAAAGCAAAGAGGCCGAGTTTCTTATTGAAAGGGTTTCTTATTTAATCTACAGCACTATTTTTATATCTCGGTGTTAGAAAGAATCGGCATCGATAAAAGTGTTTCAAACCACAGTAAAAGTCAAATGTACACCGTAACTCGTAAATCCTCCAGTTTACATCACAAAATAGACTAGACAACCAGGTATGTGCAGCGCCATGTTCAGAATGAGGCAACAACACTTCCAGTGATGTTTTGCAGCCCTATCACATTGTAAACAAGCAGGCTTGTGAGTACATCTCTTTAATCCAATAGAAATATTCCTCTCGACTTCGGGACGGTTTTGCCGACAAATACTACTGACTTGTTAATTCTGCATGCAGAGTCACGTTGGAACATTCCTGCGGTGAAATGTCAGCTACACGACCTGTGCTTATTTGCTCGTACATCACAGTACATCGGTCATTACAGTGACTAGTGAGCAGGAAGGGCCACACCATGTCGCAATTCATGGGAACTCTAGCTCTCACCAGTGGCGAGACCAGGGGTTTGCAATAACATGACTTTCACAAATTTCCCAATTTTGTGCTTATTTCAGAAATTGTCAAGTTTTTCTATACCGTCAATGAATTTATTTTGTTACTGAGATTTAATAACCGGTCTGACATACTGGGACTGCAGTTCCCCTTTAATCTAGCCACTTTAAATCAGCAAATCAGTTTTCTGTGATAACAGAATAATTTCCCACTTACAAAACAATGAGGCTTTATGATATGGCACACAGCAGGGTGCTTGCACCTCAAGAAGACCTCAGTGGGGGGAGGTTAAGCTGTCCGTCTTTTGCTGCACTGTATTGCCCCCGTGGTCTTGATGGGAGGGCGTAGTTCACCAGGATCGTTTCAGTCCATGCAGTGGACCCGCATGCAGTTTGCAGTATAAGGTGGGGGACGCCACAACAAAGCCAAAAAACTGCCAAGAGTTGAACAGTTAAAGACTGGGAAGAGGGGGCACTTCTTTACACAAAGGCTGGTGGGGGTGTGGAACAAGTTGCCCGGCCATGTTGTTGAAGCTGACACACGGGGTTTTTTCAAAGAAAAGATAGATGAGATTGTGAGATTTTCAATTAGCTACTAAAGACCAAACGAGTTGGATGCGCTGAATGGCTTCATCTCATCTCGTCTGTAACTGTTCTTAAAATTTTGGAACGGGTAGGCGCAACACCTCTCGTCCTCTTCGCCTTCTGTGCTCTGCTCTTGCTTCTTCCTCCGTATTTCACTTCTCGTTTGTCTTTCTTTTTATCTCCAGCGACAGGAGAACCAAACATCTACAGGAAGCCTCCCATCTATAAGAGACATGGTACTGTGTCTGCTGCCTGCTGTAGTGTGTAGCCTGTAGCCTGAGGTGGGGGCTGGGGGGGGGGGGTCATACAAGCTGACTTCCCTTTTCCGTTCTTCCCAGAATTATCCCAGGCCTCTGTACGTCCCTGCCGTGTGCAGGAAGGCGTTGTTCCGGGCATGTGCTGTTAGCCTTGGAAGAAATGTGTGTGAGACATGGCGCCTGACTTTTTTTCCGGGCTTTAGCATGCTGTTTGTCTTAATGGGAGCAGTGACATTTTCTCCTTGGATAGGAAATCCGTATTGCTGTACAAACACAGGGATCTGTGAATATGATAATACTGTATGAAGGCCCAGTCGGGGTTTTTTTGCCCTTTTATAATTACATGTGAAAAAATAATGACGCATTTCTAACCAGCGATAGATAAAGATAATATACAGTCTAAATGCATTTGCAAAAAGAAGTCTTGCAACTGTGTAAGCCCAACTGCTATAGAGGAAACCAGGACTGTAGAAACTCCCACAGGGCGCCAATCAAACCAGGCATTACTAGATGCCACTGGAGCATAGACACAGAAGGCTTGGTTCCAGGTTTTTTGGTGCCTTAGTGCTGTTGTGAAGCAAGTTTCCTAAAGGGTCTTCTCTTCCTGTGCTCTTCAGGTCTGACAGAGCAGAAGGGTCTCTAGGCCCTTCTACACCAGCATGGTCTTTAGCCACAAAAGCAGGTTACATCAAGGAATCAGTTTTAATCACAATGCACGAGGTTCAAATTACATCCTGTGTTTAACGACTAATTGCGATGAATCAATGTTTAATGAATCGCTATATCCAGGATTAAAGAAGCAAACTCATTTCACCAGGACTTTGAATGCAGGTTTAAAATAAAGGCAAATAATTCAATTAGGTAAAGAATGGTAAAGAATTTAATTTGAAAGGTAGAGAACTTAATTGGAACCTTGCTAGTTTGAGCCCTGGTTTAAACTGGCACATACTGACAGGTTTGCTCACCTGGCTCAATCTCCAAGAAATGGTTTCATGGAGAAAAATCAGAATGCAGTTGAAAAGCTGTTTCGATGTTTCTGGCAATGAGGAATTTTCCAGGAAAGGGTTTTGAAAAGGTGAAAGGCTTCCTGAGTAGCTCACTTACCTCAGCTCTCTGCAATGGTGCAGATTTGTCTGTGCCCCACTGAGGCAACACAGTAGGGTGGGATTAGTTAGCCAAGGCTCTGTTGGCAAATTAGCGCCCCCTGTGGGCTCCTGGTTGCTTTCAGCCTTGCGGTGCTGTTGGTGAGGGATCTCCTCCAATCAGCACGGATCATCTGGTACAGGGCGGTGCTGACTGTGAAGGACATACCTGCCCTCCAATCAGCGCTGATCCTCAGGTACGGGGGCAGTGCTGCCTGTGGCATGTTAAAAGATGATTGGCTGGAAGGTGGGCGGGGCAGAGGAGTCTGTCTGCACTTCCTTTTTCTCCCTGTGTGCTCATGGGGATCATACTGTAGCTGTGAGTCAAGTAGTGAAAAACACACAACTGGCTCTCCCAAACTGGATAGGCCTCACAAAAATAATTGATGATTCTAAATTCTTCTAAAAAGAGTATTTTTGACAGCCTGGTCAGAAACTACACAGAAGCAGTTTACTTTGGGCATTTTCAATATTATTTTTTCTTGTAAAAAAGAATAAATCAAGAATAAAATCTGAGATCTAGACACATTTTTCTGAATCCAAGATTTACTAATCCTAGTTAATTTTTTTGTGATGCAGTACAGCTCTGATTAAAGCATAATCCTTGATGAGCTAATCTTAGCTCTGCACTAGCCTGAGTTCATTTTGATTTGTGTTGGTGCAGTCATAGTCTGTGCTTACTATGCTGATTCGTCTAACAAGACGGACTTGAAAGAAAAGTAGACCTGCTACCCTTGCTACCTTTACTATGAAGACCGCGGTAATAAAAGACTGAACGGAATGAATGGTTTCTGTGATTCAGAAAACAAAATGATATTCATTCTTGAGCCCATTGAACCTATTACAGAATGAAAAACGGAACATCGACAGACTGACTGTTCTTGAGTCAGGCTCTATACCTATATACCTACACGTTTGTGAAGGTTTTGTCATATTAGACATCAGATTGAGCACTCACCACCCCCAGGACTCAAGGTGTAGCCCAGGCTCGGCCAGTCTTGGTCCTGTAGGGCCACAGTCCAGCCCAGGTATCTTAGGTTTACTTGTAACTTCTGAGGCATGAATCACAGAACAACTGACCACTGTCAAAAATCAACAACCAAGACCTTTCGACTCCTAAAGCCTTAGACAATATATAGCCTTCCACATCGAGGTGTCACTCCTTACAGCTGACTTAAATTGATCCAAGGTTTTAGGTTTAGTCTAGGGCTGTGGCTCTGTGGAGTAGGGACGGGTCACCCCTAGTTTGTCATTGCAGTCTAATGAAGGTGACCCAAAGTAAGCCAAGCCCCCTGAGATCCTGAAGCTGTTTAAAAAAAGGGCTGCTAGCAGAGACTAATGCAGTGCACTAACAGTGCTAAGGAACATTATAGTGTCTGTGTTTGTGTCCGTGCTTGTGCATCGGTGCCCCAGTCTAAAGATGCACCACAGATACAGGGAGCTTTTGTTTTCTCGCGGAAGGTAACGGCCTGAGCTCCTGTCTCCCGTACCCGACCGGCAGCTCTCCTCCTTGACAAGCAGCTCCAGTTACAGGAGACTGCACAAGCAGCAGGAATCTGTAACAATCTGGGTGCATCTTTTATCCCTGTTTTGCATGTCAGTCGTGCGTCGTTGTTTGTGGTTTTTGTTTCTGATTTGTGCTGCTGATTCCTACCAGGTGTGTTGTGTGTTGTGTGTGTGTGTTATGTGTTGCAGGCCTGCAGCTGCCTTTATGTAAAGCCAGGCAAGATCTAGTGAGCCTGCGATCAGTACTGCAGGATGTGTAGGCATCATAGACGCATTATAGCAGTGGTTATCCTGGGCTGCGGCTATCTGCTTATTTATGCAGTTTGTTTGTGCTCAAGCCAGCCGGAACAGGTCTGATCTACCCGAGATACAGAAGAGTAGCTGGAGAGTCTGTGTTTTTTAATGGTTCCAGGGTACGAGGATCCTGGAAGTATCCCTGACTCGTGAACAGCTATTGCTCAGCCCAGACCTGCCTCTTACTGCCACAGAGCTCCTTACACAGTATTGCAGTGTTCAAGATAATTCCCCAAATTACATCTTGCAAGCCAGGAGAAATATTGGGGGTTTTTTTCGGGGAGCTAAACAAAAAACTGAGAAAATGGCAATATAAAATCTGTTTTTAATGGAGCCGATGTGCATTCTCACACTTATAATGCACAGGCAGGAGCCGTTATTTTCTGCTTTCAGCACAAAAAGTGTCTAATGTACCATTAAACGCTGTCGCTCACAGCGCCAAAAACACAGATTAGAGGGTAAAGACAGCCGCCTAATTGCTAAGGAGCTGGTAGAAAATGGGATGCTTTCATGGATGTCGGCTGCTAAGGCACAGGGCCTGACAGATACGAGCGTGGCCGTCAGGGCCTCAGGCGCGGCGGCGGTGACGTGGGTACCGCGCGCAGCGGGCCCAGCCCCTCGGTCCCGCTGGACAGGACCTGCGGCCCACACCGGAACGCACCCTGAGGCGGCTGTCCATCCTGCGTGACAGGACAGGACAGGACTGGCTCTCCGTTTTAAAACGTGCTCACTGTGTTACATTCCCTATCAGCTAGGTAAGTGAGTAGAAGGCTTCTCTCATCCCTTGGCCTCAGGCCTGTAACACACAGACGAGTTTAACCCTCCCCCGCCCACATGGAAGAGAAGCGCTGTGCCCCAGTGCAATACGATCTGAGCCCCGAGGAAATACCCATTCTGACAAAGTGATTTCATTTTTCTTATTCATTTTTCCTTCCATGTGGGGGCCCTTGCTGTTGTATTTCCTGTCTGCTCCTTGGGGCTTGTCAGTAACGGTCCTTTTTCTATCGTGTTTTTTATCACCTGATTTCTTTTCCTCTTCCCACTGCTGTGCTTCCCTCGGTCAACTGTCCTTTTCTGTAAGTACCTCCTCGTTTCCCGGCTGTCTGTCTCTCCAGGTGTCTTCCATCTGCCACACAGTCTCTCGGATCTGGACCCGTTTCCTAAGAAAATACGGGATTGTGTACTGGTTTTTTGTTTTTTTTTTTGTTCTCAGGGGAAAGAGAGAAAATTTCAATTCGGGACTGAGAAACAGGGATGAGTCAGTAATTAGAAAATTAAGAAAGATTCATCTGTTACACCACCCTTCACATCACTCGCTCTTCACCCACCTTCTCATGTGTTTAAATACGTTCCTGCATCCTCACAGTTAGAGACAAGTGCATTGTGTCCTGTTTTCTGAAGTTTTAAATTCATTTTAAATAGGAAAAGGGTGCAAAAATGCAGTCATGAAAGGAGGCAATAATGATCAAGAAACTCTTTCCCAAGTCCAGACATTACAGGTTCGAACCTGGGTCATAGAACCAGCCAGCTATGACTAGGATTCCCAGGGTCCTCTTGGCTGCCAAAAAAACAGTGACTCCTGTGACATACCTGGAGCCCGCAGGCTCACAGTGACATCACTCGGTGACATCACTCGGTGACATCACTATGTGACGCCCTGCTCCTCCAGTCAACCCCAGGTTTCCAGGGAGGCGCTGTTGGTTGTGATGAAAGAGCGCATGCTCTTCAGTGTGGGTACATGACTCAACCTAGATGTATATATATAAAGAAAAGTCATGCTTCTTCCATTGCCTGTTACAATTTGTTTTAGAAAAGGCACAAACTGTTTAGAGACTCCTCAGCAGTTTAATGATGTCAGGAGATGCAGATCTGGCTGGCATCAGGCTCTAAACAGCTGTGTCATTAATTGCACTGGCAGGGTGCTGCTGGGTGTAGCTGTGGTTATTGAAAGATGCGGATGAGCTCAGATGCTGCCTTTCAAAGCAGACAGTAGAATGGAAGTGATTGATCCAGCATGAGAGGAAATTGCCTTTTTCTGCTCACTGTGTTGCTCTTTTAACCTGAGATGTGCTGAGGCGCAGCACAGCTGTTCACAGTATGTCAGAGCAGTGTTGAGCAGACTGTCTCCAGTTCCATCAGCACTGATAATGTTCTCCTGTAACCTTCTCTGGGTCTCTGGGTCTCTAGGTCTCTGTTAGGTGCCTCTTGCATTGACAGCCATGAGCTCTGTCTCTCTTCACACAGGTGACTTCTGCAAAGCTATAAAAGGTGGCACACCTGGACTGAGTACAGAACAGCAAGCCCAGTTCTTAGCCTTCGTGGCCGGGGAAACCTCTTTCTCAGCCAGTTCATCAACCAGTTTGTACGCAGACCCCCAAAACGTATCGCTAACACAGAAGCCAGAGCAATGACGACTGCAATCGCAGTCTTTTCATTTTATGTGTGCTGTGTGTTGGATGTAGTTCCCAGTTAGAGCATTTTAGCATTTGAGCTGCATCAGTGTCCGGACTGTGCAAAGAAACAAGTTGAGGCGTGAAACCTTGCTAACAAGTAGAAAGAAAAAACACCACATATAGGTGAAGAAGGTTTAACAGCCAACACATTTTGTTTTTGCTTCTGCATTTCAGCATGTAATTAACTTCTCCTTACTCCATTAGAGCATTGGTGCATTCAAAGAATGTGCATCGCTGTGGGCTTTTTCTTCCCCTGTCCTGAAAGAGACCTGGGAAGGATGAGATATTGGAGGGCGCATTCCCCACCTAACTGGAAACCCTTCAGGCCATGTGTCAAATGGGCTGCAGGAAACACCTGTTGTCTCACTGTTTAGCAATATTATCTATTTACCATGTCATTATATAGTAATCAGGGAAGAACGTATTAAATTGTGCCCAGCAGCTCTTACGAAGCATCTGTATTTCTTGCCTTTATCATGTCTTATGCAGATCTGCAAATGAGCCAGAAGTAGGAATCATGCTTTTCAAAGTGTAATGGGAAACTGTAGGTTGAGGGTAAAAACAGGACCCAGGTAGCCGGCTGAGCAGGTTTGGGTTGGAACAGTAAAGGACACCCCAAAGTCCACTGCTACATTTATTTAACGTTATGTGCGGTCAAAGGAAGCTTCTTTCCTAATACCTGTAGGCAAAGCAGTAAATGCTAATTTGCCCGGCAGTTGTTTGAGAAGCAGGTGGAAGAAACGTTGTTTGTGGTGCGGTTGGTATTATTTGTCTTGTTTTACTTTTTCCATGTGTGCTGAGTGTGCCTGGCCACGCGCCACACAGCGTGTGCGTGTGTGTCTCCAGCCACCACTGACGTCGGAGATCTCCTCTCTCCCCAGACAATCACCGCTACACAGCCACCAAGAGCAAGACCAGTGAGGATATAGTCCAGTCGTCCAAATACCCGTCCGCCTACTCGCCAGACCAGTACCACCACTCTGAGTCCAATTACTACCACTACACCGGCTCCCCCAAAGGTACGGCACAGAGCCAGCGAAGGCACTCCCTCGAACCCGGGTTCGAGACTGGGTCACATCACTAGCCGACTGCCACTGGGATGCAGCGACGCGTAGCTGGCACAGCCTGCTTGGGGAGCGGGGCTGCGGTTTGTCCATCCATCCCTTGGCTCCAGGTTAAACAGCGCCCCCTACAGTTCCCCCTGCAGAACAGGAGCCATTAGTGTGCAGCAGGATGTGAAGAAACAAACTGATTACTCTAATCTGGGCGGGCATGAGGGAAATTGGTTTAAAAAGTGGTGCAAAAAAGAGCTCCAGAAAAAAAACACGTTATCAGTCTGGTTTGGCAGGAAAGAGATATTCTTGTCTTGCTATCTCCTGTGTTCTGCAAACACCTCCTCTGTTTCCTCTGTTAGGGGAGGGGTAGACTTCAGCTTAGAGCATGAGAACATTAAAACTAGACAGGGTGGGGATCAGTCCTCTGAGGCCCTTCATTACACAAAGGGTGGTGGGAGTGTGCAACTCGATACCTCTGGCATCTTCTCAAACAGCTGGATGAGAAACTCGGATCAACCAGCTACTAAGTACCAAACTGGGCAAGTGGCCATCCCTTCTCTTTTGGAACTGTTCTTAGATCTTTGATTTGGAATTGTGTGTGGGTATAGGCGGATTGTTCAGGAGTGGTGGATATCTCTGGAGAATTAAAAAATGCACGATTCAAAACCTTCTTGAGTCCCTTTTGAGGGACTGAGGTTAGTAGGAATATTATCAGAATTTTTTGCTGGATACTGAAGGAAAGAAAACGAGATACAAAATGTTCCGCAACTTGTGTGTGAGTCAGATCTTTAAAAATAGGAACTCCAGTTGCATAAGGGGCAAAATTTAGGTTTTGGATTCAGATTTCTATATCTCTGCTGGGCTTCTTGAGATCCTGTCTTACAGTCTGTAGAATTGCAGCCCATTATATGCAGGGAAATAATTGATCTGATGTGGCTTTTGGGGTGCAGTTCCTCAGCTCTTTTAAAGATTTTGCTGTGTAATGAAAAATATACAGTAAATCTTTCTAATCATTTATCGCCAGTCCTGTGCACAGAACAGACTGTGATAAGCCAACCCAGGGAGGTTTATGCTGTTGTGCCCTGGATGAGTGTTAGAGTATCTAATATACATCCATTGTAAATACCAGTGTGCTGTTTATTCTGAGTTCTCCAAAGACCTTCAGAAGTAATTTCGCTGTGTTTGGACATATGAAAAAAGGATAGCATATAGTGTTTTGGGGCTATGAATAACTTTTTTGATTGAAATCTGTTGCAAAGGGATCACACTAAACTGTTGTTAAAATAGAGACTGGGACTAATCAGTCCTGGGAAAACCAGGTTGCTCTGGCCCAGAGCCACTGTCCTTACAGATCCCAGGGCTCTTCATAAGAAAAGTAAGACAGTGCACAAATGTGTGCAGCAGCAAATCAAATCTACCTTAATTCTTCACCTATTCAACTTCAAAAGTTGTAATCATTCATTTAAATTGCCACTAGCACAGGCATTTAACTGAATCCATTCATTTCAAATTATACTGCAAATAAATTTTGCTGTCCTGATCCGAAACTGTGAGTAAAAATGTTCGGTTTAGTGAAGGCGAGAAAGAAAAGTCTAAAAGCGAAGGAATTACACCCGCTTCTTGGACTTCAATATGTTGACGAGTTATAAGTTCCCTTTAAAGGTGTTCCACAGTCCCTTTTGTCAGGTTGTAGCCCGTATCGTTAGGCAGGAAGGCTGGAGGAGAGCGAAGCTGGCTGAGCCTGCCCGAGTCGAGCTCCGCCCCTCTCTCTCTCTTTGTGCCCTCACAGCTCCCCGCGCCCGGAGGTTCTCGTCGGGGGGAGAGGAAGATGGCTGGAACCACAGTCTCAACAGGGTGAGCCCCCCCGAGCACTCTTTCTCTCTCTTCATTAACGAGGGCAGACGATGACAGCGGGCCATGCTGGACTTGCGTTGCACATCAAAGCCCCAGTTCTGCGGACTGTGCAAAATCCCTTTAAAGCTGGCCAGGTCCCTGAAGGCTGCTGCCTTGCCGAAGACTGGAGTTTAATGGGAATCGGTGAGAACAGGGGCACTCTGAGATCTCTTTTCAGGATAAGATCACAGGGGTTGAGTGCAGATACCAGCCGGAGGCGGCAGCTCTTCCTGCTCAAGCCCTGCAGCTGCCGCTAGTCTTTCACTGCTTTCGATTCTCATCGTGACGCTCTCGGAACCGACCCCCACACCCCCACGTCCCTGCATTTCCCCCGTGAATGAATTTAAACCTGTGTCAAGGTGAACGTGCTGTTGAAATGGCCGTTTTCTGCCCAGTTCGCGAGGATCGGCAGTACCTCTTGCCTCCCTCCAAAGAGACTCCCATCTGTCATCAGCCGCTTCGCTTCTGCGGTTCCCACTGAGGTGCACTCTCTCCCCTCGAGCGGCGCTGGGCTGTGAGTTCATGATGAGCGAGACACTGAATGCTCCGTCGCGGCTGTCAAAGACGGGGCCTGCCCCTCCCTCTGAGAGCCCGGATTCAGGCGGCGTCCCCGAAAGGCGGCTGTTACTGCTGGCGGCGCCTGGGACCCCGCTAACCTCACAGAAGCCGCGGCTGCTCGTTTTTGAGCCGCCAGTGGGTGTGTTTGGGCGGCTTGCTGAACTGATGGAAGGCTGAGGTGGCGTGTGGGAGTGAGCCTCCGTCTGTCTGGCCCACAGTCCCGCAGCTCGTCCCCGGCTCTGTCTCAGAGACAGCCCGGGCTGGGATCACCCCCCCCCCCCCACACAGAGGCACAGCGCAAGGAGCTGTTCACGCTCTGGATCTGCCTGTTGATCTGAGTTTTTTCTAAATGATCAGCCATGGCCTGAGGGAGGTAATATCCGTTAGGCCCAGAGACCAGCTTCAGAGCTGCCGAGGGCTGGGTTAACTTTCTGTGCTGCAAAAGCTGTGCTAAGCTAGCTGTGCAGAGGACCCTCATTATTAAAGTCCTGGGGACTGACAAACTCATTTTGATTAAAAAGGAGATGTTTCTAAATGATCACGGTGAGACAGATTGATTGGAGTGAGGATGCATGGAACTGTGTGGTCCTATCAGCAGAGTCGCCTACACTGTGGCCAGTTCTCCAGGTCGGTGGCACAGTGACATAGCTGGTGATCCAGCACTTGTGTGCCCTGGATCTCACTCTAAGCTAGGGCTCCTTCTGCGGGGAGTTTGCATGTTCTCTAAATTGTGAGTACGTGCCCTACGATGGGGTGGTGCCCTGTCCAGGCTGCAGTCCTGCCTTGTCCTGCTTCTGAGCTTCTGGGATGGGCTCCCAGCAGGGGAGGACCCCCAGGTTTCTGGGGTCCCAACAGAGTGATCGGCCCCGCAGTAAGAATGGAATTGCCTGTTTTGGTCTGTCGAACGCGATTCAAGTCTTTTGTCTCTGCCAGTAGATGTCTGAACGTTTTCCTCCGACCTGCTGCAGTGTGTCAAATTCAACTCCCCCGGGTGGCTGATCTTCCCCCCCTCTGCAGATCCAGGGCGGAATCGGGAGGATGATCCTGAAGGAGGAGATGAAGGCCCGGTCCGGCTCCTATGACAACGACCCGTGGGCCAGCGCGCGGAACTCGCGCAGCGGCAGCAAGGAGACCCTGCTGGGCCTGGGCTATGAGACCTCCTTGAACGGCTGTGAGCACGCAAGCGCCGTCCCACCTTCCCGTCCCCATCAGAGCACTGCGATGGAGGATGAGATCAGGAACAAAACGAACCTTCCTGCCCCACCCCACCTCCCCCCAATCCGCCCTACAGCAGCTACCCCCTCCCACAGACACAATCACAAACACCCCCCTGCAACCGCAAAAGGATCATTTCAGCGTCTGGAATACCTACAGATGAAACACACACATAACCCCCCCCCCACGACAGGTTAGCCAAGAGAGCTCTCAAGAGCACAGGAGGGACGGACAGAGGACTGCTGACAACGTTTGTACTACATTTTACAACGAGATCTCTAAAAATAGGACAGGAAGGTTTTACATTATAAAGTTGAAATGATTAAAAACGAATTTCTTTCAAAACGGCTGAAGGAGGACTTTTGACCAAAGCGAATGATTTTAAATCATTTAGGCGTTGTGTCCAAGTGTCCAAACTCCCCCTTCTGTTTTAGATTAGTTGATGGGTGACTGAGTGGACACAAATTGTCACCTGGAGAAATAGACAGACAGATGGACCACAGGGTAGATAGACTGGCAGGCACATAAATTTACAACAACAGATAGACAGACAGATGGACAGACTGATTGTGCTACAGTACATTTAATGCTCTCCTTACTGAGATATGCTGTATTATTATCCTGACAGCAAAATGAAGCTGCGTGGAGCCTCTGTAAGGTCTAGTTGAGTGGTTTGTGTGTTTGAGAAGCCCTGCCTGGAGGTGGTAATGAAATAGAAATAGAGCTTGTCACAGCTGTCAGTGTTACAGTCCCAGCCCACGCGCATCACTGTCCTGCTGCATGTGGAGGCTTGGTCTTTCTGAACGGCCTGTTCAATAATGAGTTGTTATCCGGAGTGCCGGCTCCTCTTGGCTCCACTGCTTCAATCAGAGCCAGGGCTTTACAGGCCCGGGCTACTCGGGTTTCTAGCAGGTCACCCTGTGCTGCCCTCCCCCGAAACTGCATTACCGCCATGTCTTCATAGGAGACCACAGGAGCAGCAGGAGGCAGAGAAACAGGAGAGAGGGCCTCTGCCCTCCTTCTGAAGGGGCTACGTGGGTGCACAGAACTAGCTTGGTGTCAAATGCTGGATGCTCCAAATTCTGCCTGCTTCTCTCTCCTGTCTCCTGCTTCATGTCTAATGTCTCCTGTCTACTGTCCTGTCACAAAATGTGAATAGAGCAGTGTTCATCAGGCTGTTACACACAAACTGCCCCACAGCCTAGAGAGACAGACAGGTCCTCAACACACTGTCACACACACACACGCACACACACACACACTCACACACGCACGCACACTGCCTGGAGAGACAGACAAACATGGCAGAACTTTGAATTGCCTTGCAAATGTGCCTTGGCAGACTGTTCTTCATGGATAAAAGAGAAATCGTACTGTCTCCCACTGGGGGAGTAGAGCCATTCTGGGAGAATTTCCTCCTGCATCACCTTCCAGATCTAATGAGGCATTGCTAAGAGCCTAAGGAATTACCAAGAAATTGTGAAAGCCACAGGCTCAAGCAGCTCTGTTATTCTGAATTCAGAGAGAGGGAGGCTCTGTCTGAATTACAGAAGATTAGCTTATTGTTGAGAGTGCTGCTGGGGCACTCTTGTGCTCTTCCTGACGGTCCTTTCAGAGCTTGTCCCTCTCTCCCCAATCCTCGCCAGGGGGTTTGTCTCTGGGGCCTGAGAGATGGCGCGCAGTTTGGATTTTGTTTCTTTCTTGTGTGGAGAAAGGCGCCCAAATCCATTCATTAGAACATGTCTCACCTGGCAGAGGTGCCCAGCAGAGCCCAGCAGAGAAGAGAGGTGCTGCCGACCACAAAGCTATGGGGCTGCGGTGATAAAACTTGGACTCCCGTTGCATAGCACTGTGGTCCATGCCAGGTTTTACTTACCACAGGCTAATGCTCAGGTTCAGTGCTAACGGAACAGAAATGAGCATGTCTTTTTAAAGACGTCTTTAAACCTGCTAATGCTCATTCATTCAAAAGTATGATCTTGCATTTGTCGCTTTTCAGCTGGGTGGATCTTGAAGCACTTTAATATCTAGACACCTTAACACCTTCATACAGGCTGTATATGACACAGGAACAACCTTCATACCCTGCGATTGTAACTCCAAAAAGACATCGTGTGTACATGACTATCTCTGATAATACATGACATTTGTCACAGCAGAGCCTGCGTGTTTTAGGATTAGGGTTTAAATCGGGATTAGGAGCACAATTCATAAAACACCACTCAGAAAAATGTGACTGAAATATTCAGCACCTGCTGTTGGGTCGTACCGCTCAAGTCTCTTTTGAATAAAACTTCAGAGGCGAAAAGCTGTGCAGTGGGAGTCTGATACTCTATCTCTCCTCGATGCAGCAGGGTTGATGTGTCTCTCTTTCTATCTCGGATTGCCACGGCCCTTTTAAAAGAGCATGGTGGTCTAATGAAGCCTGTCCTAATTAAGCCTATCATGAATTCAATTAAGTAATGAGAATCGCAGCTGGAATGAGACCCAGCTTAGTGTGTGTCCTGGATTCAGAATGTGTGGACAGACAGATTCATGCACACAAACAGTATGTACAGTACGCAGGGCCGTCTCAAAGGGTGGGCGGGGCGGGGCCCAGGGTGGGGGTTCTTGTGCGTAGGGTGGGGGGCTCTTGTGTGTACCCAGGGTGGGGGGGTTCTTGTGTGTACCCAGGGTGGGGGGCTCTTGTGTCTACACAGGGTGGGGGTTCTTGTGTGTACCCAGGGGGGGGGGTTCTTGTGTGTACCCAGGGGGGGGGTTCTTGTGTGTACCCAGGGGGGGGCTCTTGTGTGTACCCAGGGTGGGGGGCTCTTGTGTGTACACTGGGTGGGGGGGTTCTTGTGTGTACCCAGGGGGGGGGTTCTTGTGTGTACCCAGGGTGGGGGGGTTCTTGTGTGTACCCAGGGGGGGGGTTCTTGTGTGTAGTGGTGGCGGCAGGGAGCAGCGTCGAGGTGATGAAATAGCTCCCTAACTGGCCTGCGCAAACAGACACTCAGAACCGAACAGCACTACTCATCGCCGTTGTTGCTCGTGCTGTCGGTGCCTGCAGGCGTCTCACTGCCAGCGTCCTCGTCCTCGTCGAGATCCCCGCCCGTGTGCGCTTCTTCTTCGCTCCTGGTTTTTACCACCAACCTTTCCGAAGACCCTTTAAGAGCCACTTCAGTGTCCTCCCTCTTCAGTCTCCTTTTTCTTTTCTCGCGCCCACTGTCGTGTCTTCGTCTCTGTTTCCCCTCGCCATTTTCCCACCGGCGAACTCTTTTCTTTCCGGGCTAGTTTAGTTTCGTCGCAATCGCTTTTAACTGGCAGCTGCTGGCCTGTGACGTAGTTTTGTGAGTGCGGGACAGGCCTCCGGTTCTCAATACGGCCTCTGCTCTCCCACTGACTTTAGATTCAAATGAGAGTCTTGTGTGTCGCTTTATTCAAATGTTTAAACATGTATGTATTTATATTTTTATGCGTGTGTGAAGCGGGACTGGGAATTGGGGGGGGGGGGTTTGGGCTGGCTGGTACGGGGGGGCCCCCCAAAGCGTGGGGCCCTGGGCCCTTGAGACGGCCCTGACTGCACGTAGAGGCGGACAGCTGGGGGTGTTCAGACCCAGCTGGTTGCTGCCCTCACTGGCATGGGGGCCGCCACCGTGCTTGCTGATGAAGGCTGACGGCGGAGGGCGTAAAAGGCGGCGGATCCCGATGCAGGAGCTGCACGCTTCGAGCCGGGCCCGGCGCTGGCATGCTGCCCATTGCCCCTGGTATCCCCTGGGTCTGCGCCGGCACTGCGAGGCACAGCCCGGTGTGCCGGCCAGCTCCTGAATGTTTTATGATGCAATTTGCTCTATCGTAAGGAGAATCGATGAGATCAGAGGCAGGGAGCGAGGCAGCGGCGCTGGGGATGGGGGAAGCAGCCGAGAAGGGCGGCAGGTCAGAACGAGAGAGGGAAGCTGTTAACGACTTCCATTTATCTCCCAGATTTTGTGCTCTGATCTCTCCTGACGGTCCGACGCAGAGTAATTAAATCAAAATAACACTGCGGGGAAGGGAAAGGAGAGGCTAGCTGAGCCCAGTTTTTGCTGTGGTCAAGCACAGTAACCTGACGGGCAGGGGCATTGAAAGTCAGACAGGACACTGCAAACCACGGTACAGAGGAGGAAGTGCGGACAGGAACGGCAAAAGGACGTCTTGTTTAAAAGCAGTGTGCCCTTTGACACTGCCTCCGGGTTGCGTCTTGCTGTGGAGGACTTGCAACTTGCGCGTCTCCCCCTTGAAGCTGGTCGCGGCCTTCTTTCTAATGAGATCGCCCCGGGAAATCGCCAGGCGTCCGCGTCCACATCTCGGAGCTGCGCCGGTGCAGGCTGACGACGGATCTGCGCCGTTTCATCTTTTTTGGGGGGGGGGAGGGGGGAAAACCGCCCCGAGTGCAACGTGCACCTGGATCTTGGGTTTTCGTTTTTTTGGAACAAACGGAGATTCTCGTCTGGAATCTCTTATGAGGCTGATTTAGAGCTTCATGGCAGTCGATATCCCGGCAGGATGTACTGGCTGCAGATTCCAGCTTGTTGAGCAGGGGGGATTCTCCCAGAAAGTACAGACGTGGCCCAAGTGCGGGGGGGGGGGGAGGGCACTGTGACAGCCCATGTTTTTTTCTTTCAGACACAACTGTCTGTGAGAGCTTACACATGGTTATAACAGCGGATCGCTTTGACTGTAAATGAATGGTGTTGATCATCCTGGTTTTTTTTTTTATGACATCATTTTATTAACCCTTCACAATTTCTTGCATTAGGAATTATCTTTTCGCATACCCCAGCTTGCTCTCCATGAGACACACAGACAGACAGATAGGGAGAGAGTCTGGGGTCAGAGCGCAGGGTCTGCCATTGTACGGCGCCCCTGGAGCAGTTGGGGTTAAGGGCCTTGCTCAGGGGCCCAACAGAGTAGGATTCCTCTGCCGGCTGTGGGATTTGAACCTGCAACCTTCCAGCCACAGGCGCAGATCCTGAGCCACAGAGCCACCGCTCTTTTAAACCCCTGGCTCTGAAGTCATGCTCCCAGCTCCCACCTGTGAGACAGTGAGGGTGCAGATAGGGGGTTCCAGCAGGTCTATGGTGGTTATCAACAGGACATCCATCCATCTTTCTCACCTGCTTCATCCCATTCAGGGTAGCGAGGGAGCCAGAGCCTATCCCAGCAAGCAAGGTGGAATACGCCCTGGATGGTACAAAAGCCCAGCAGAGGGCACACAGACAGAACCCAATTAACCTACCAGCTTGTATTCAGACTGTGGGAGGAAATCCATACAAACACGGAGAGAACATGTAAACTCCACACAGACAGCACCCCAGGAATCGTACCCAGGGCTCCGGTGCTGCGAGAAAAAGACAATTATGCTGAAATTTATCATTAGCAGTGTTCCTTCTTTCTGCTATGGATACAGTATCTTCCAGTTCACATTCCACCCAATGCTCTTAATAAGCTAATTGGATTAACGAGTCTCTTAATTGTGTAATGTTTCCCAGTTCTTTGGCCTGACAGTGACTCTGGGGTGTGATCAGGGGACATATTGCCAGATCAGGAGTTAATCTTGTTCTTTTTTCTTTAATTTCAGCTCCTCGATCCCACTACACAGTGGACAATGGTGAGTGCCTCACAGCTTTTAATCTGTTTTTTTCTTATTTGCTCATTTGCAGTGTTAAAAGAGCCGCAGTGTTTCATCAGTACTAGATTTTTCAGAGGGCCAGATTAGTTGGTACGCTAGGAGTCTTAAATTGTTTCAAGCAAACAGGTCCCGATCCATTCGGCTCCTGTGTGGCAGCGCAGGTTGTTCTAACTGTGCCGTTTCAAGTGCAGGATCAAAAACAGAGAGGGCAGCGCAGGCCAGTGTCTCACTTCCTATGCATTATTAAAAGGAGATCAGTACAGAATGCCTAATCTTACTCTGGGATTAAAATAAGAGGTACAGAGTCACGACTGAAAGGAAATGTAAATGTAGATATTTTTCGAACAGCCTTTCATCAGAGGGAGCTATCAGACCAATCTCTGGGCGATGTTGGCAATGCGACTAAGGTTTTCAAGTTCCGTTGTCTGTGCCGATGGCGCCCCCTGCTGCCAGATAGTCGCTCAGCGCTTCTCCTCTCACAATTTCAGAAACATCCCAGCAGCACAAACGAGTGCCTTAAATAGTGCCTTTGAAAGCTAGCTGCGGCGCCAGGATTAATTTAGGATTAAACTGCAGACTCATGATTTTCTATATGGCAGGGTGCTGAAGAATCACAAGGAGGGAATATTGCCTTGGAATAGGATGGGATGGCTCCTTAGTTCCTAGGGAGGATGTGTTTTTTCCTAGCACTGTCTTCCTGTAGGATTTCTAGGAACAGTGCCAGTCAGACATTGGGAATGGGATTGAACAAGAAGCCCACTGATACCCATTAGAGAGTTGCTAGTTTTGCAGGCCCTGACTTCATCATCATCATCATCAGTGTTTTAACAGTTTATCTTGTCAAAGCCTTAATCCTTGGCAATTTACAGTTTATGTATTTAAAAACGATACTCATTTATTGCTGCCTGTGCACTGTACATGTATAAAATAACCTAAGGCAGGCAGCCTCACAAAGAACTGAGCTCATGCATTGTGAGGCAGACACACAGATGTATGTAATGGGCAGTCACAGGATACAGGTTTGCTGGGAAAAAAAACGACTGGGAATAAAACAACTATACTAAAACAACTGGTAACAGTTAGAAGTTCTTACATCGTGGTTAGAATTGTTTTAACATCTATTCTAAACTCCAGCAGTGCAGCTTTTAAGTCTGTCAGCTTGGATCTGGCGTGTGGGAGTTGTTTTTCCACAAGTTTTTTTTTTAATTCCGAGGCTTTTGTGTGTTCGTTCCAGACTCCTTCATTTCCAAATCCGCCTCCTTGCCCGGCTACGGCAGAAACGGCCTGCACAGGGTAAGACTTACCGGGATATCTCCGGCAGAGACTTCCTCTGGGACCCAGGAGGCCAGCGAGGGCAGCGCCCCGGTCAAGTGACACACAATGCGCCTCAACCTTCAGGGTTATTCCTCCAGAGACCCCTTTCTCTAGCAGCCGCTAAAAAATAGCACGGTAAAAAAAATAAAGCTGACTGACTGTGCTGCGGCTGTCTCGGTGTGAATGAAAAGGAAAGGAACAGGCTTCCTGCCGAGCAGCTACAGGACCTCTGTGTTTCTGTTCAGGCTGAAGTTAGCTGTGTGCCACACAGGCAGTGCAGGGCTTCTCGTCCTCTTGTGCTGGGAGATTTTCCGAAAGAAACATCTGCTGTCTCTTGTTTTTCAGCCCCAGAGCGCTGACTACTTCCAGTACGACAGCAGCAACGCAGTGAACTGGGGAATCAGAGGTAAAGGCTTGTTTTGGGGGATAAGGCAGATGAGAGAAGGGTTATCGGGCTGAATATCAGCGCGTCCCGTTTCCTGAAGATAAACTCTAAACGTCTGAAGGCATGGTATAAAACCCATCAAGGCAAGGCAGGCAGAATAAAAGGAGTCATTTTTCTACTTTTTATTCAGTCCTTGGTTTGTAAAATGAGCTCGTATCCATTCAGAGTGGGAAAATAAGGTGCAGCAAAAAGTGTGTAAAATAGTTACCCTGTTCCAACAGGTATCAAAGTCATTCAGCTATTTAATCTTCTTTTATACCAACATTGCTAAGTCATAACGGCAAGAGGAGAAATATCCCAGCTGCCACTCTCTGTCGTCCATGAATGCAAGCCCTCATCTCAGTATTCATCCTTATAAAGAGGCAGCCTGGCTTGTACATTTGGAACCGGATGTGAAGTTGAGCAAGGAAGAAGTTCCATCACAACATGTTTTCCTGTTGTTATCTTTTAACCTGCTGCGGTTTTATATAAATTATGGCCTTAGTCTGGCAAAGTAAAACACAGATTCGATCACCATTGCTGGGAGTTAAGCTTGAAGTAATCTTTTTTGTTTCTTTGTGCTTGTGTCTCCCCCACAGAATACAAGGTAAGACAGTGCGCTTGGAAGAGGAGCCAATCCACTTGCAAAAAGACAGACGTCTGCCACCTGCCGGCCTCTCGAGACACCGTTTTAAGACGTTTCAGCAGGGCTTGACCTACACTTTGCCCATTCTTATTCTTGTTTGTCATTGCTGTGTGAGCAGCAGTGGACTCATCTTTCACTCATTTCGTCCTTTGTGTCTTGAAGCACTTTTTTAACCATATTCACAGTAAAAATCACTTCAGAGCAGAGAGCTGTGACTGAGGTTGTACAATCATTTCTAACTAAATTAGCCAAATGTAAATTCAAGCCTGGGGACACCAAAGGTAAGGTCTGAGGATCTTGTGAGTAATGGTAGGAGCTCCACGGGCTGAAGAGTACTTTCTACATTAAGCCCTGGAGATCTATTGACTCAAGGGCTACGCAATGCGGTTGTGTGTGTTTGTCTGATTTTTTAACATTTGTTGCTTAGTAATGACTAACACACGGCCCAGGGTCAGTAGGATCTGACACAGTGTCCAGGGTCACTAAAAGGTGACTCCCTACACAGGGTCAGTAAGGGCTAATGCCCTGTCCAGGGTCAGTAAGAACTGACACACTGCCCAGGGTCTTTAAGAGTTGACTCGCTGCCCACAGTCAGTAAGAGCTGACTCCCTGCCTAGGGTCAGTAAGAGCTGATAGAGTGCTCAGCATGAGTAATGGCTGCTACTGTCTTGTTGTCAAGCTCTAGTGACTCTAGGAACTGCACAGGGAAGATGAGTAAATCCACACAGTCTGAGCAGTCAATCTTAGCGAGCGATCTACAGTGTGCCTGGCTGTAAGAGTCACTCTGATGACTATCCAGATAAAGATGGGACAGGAAGACGTGTCAATATCAACATTATCAGATTGTAAATGGAAAGAATGGTCAATTAAAGTTAATTTTTTAAGTAACACTTAGTTTTTTAGTGCCAGCTTCAGCATCAGTTTTAGCAAACAATCTGAAAATGTAATTCATTCTCACCTTCCTTTTAATTAATCCAAATATTATTATTTCTTAAATGAACCTGAATATTTTCCAGAAGTCTTCATTCATGGCTGCTTATGTAACATAGTAATAGCTCGTACAATGAAGTGTCGCAGGTAACTATGACTGTGTTGTACATGCAGTAAACAGTGTTTTCTGTAGAAGTCGGGGTCAAACCTTAACTTGTTGAAATTAAAAAAACAGCACAATGGGTAATACAATTAATCCTGTTCTTATATAGTGCCTTTCAGACATATGAGACATAAAACGGAGATTCTGCCTATGATCTTTAAAACCCAGGGCATTTCTCAAAAAGAGTAGGAATGTTACCCTGGCGTCCTGGCCAAATTTCACCCTGGCCTTTACCAATCATGGCCTCCTAATAATCCCCATCTATGAACTGGCTTCATCACTCTGTTCTCCTCCCCACTGATAGCTGGTGTGTGGTGAGGGTACTGGTGCACTATGGCTGCCGTCGCATTATCTAGGTGGGGCTGCACATTAGTGGTAGTGGAGGGAGTCCCTATTACCTGTAAAGTGCTTTGAGTGGAGCGGCCAGAAAAGTACTATATAAGTGTAAGGAATTATTATTATTTCAATCCAGAGCATTCTCAAGGCACTTCACTTTACATATGCATGTAACAAAAGTCTAGCAAACACAAAATACAATGAAAACATATATAACAGGGAAATCATAATAAATAGATAATTAAGTAACGGCCGTACAGAACACAGGTTCTAAGGCAAGATTTAAAAACTACAGAGAATGCATTTAAATATTTCATACAGAAGATGAACAGGTCTCACTGTTTACTAAACAGGATGTGATGAATAATAACCCCCTGCCTAGTAAGCAGTACATCTCTATACATTGTGTTAGTTAGAGTGCCCAGAGGCCCGTGTTCATCTGTCCTGTGATCAGTGACCCTCCTGCCTTCCCTTGCAGATTTATCCCTACGAAACTTTAATAGTGACCACTAGGGGGCGCAACCGGCTGCCAAAGGATGTGGACAGAGCTAGGTTAGAGGTGAGTCCGGGTGTTCGCAGGTCAAACAGCAAGTGCTGCTTGTGGGGGTGGGGTTGGGGTGAGAAAACAGTTCTGATTAGGCCAGTGCTCACCATAACTCAGGATCCACATGTGCCAGCGCTGATATTTCTGAAGGAAGAAGGCTTAAGCCCTTCTCTCTTACTGCACTCTGTTTGCACCATCCCACTGTTCAGCTTTAAGAACCCGATTATCTCGGTTAGACCCGGAGCGAGCTGTTTCTTGGAGGTTTGGCGGTTGGCGTCACAGAGCTGAAGTCCGTCTTCTTATGACTGCACATGGGCTAAACGTTGCTTTCTCCCTTGGCTTCAGCGACACTTGTCCCCTGAGGAGTTCTACCAGGTGTTCGGGATGAGCATCGTGGACTTTGACCGCCTGGCGCTGTGGAAGAGGAACGAGCTGAAGAAGCAGGCGAGACTGTTTTGATACCAGAGCGCGCCGACAGAGAGTGTCCTCGGGTTATTGGTGTCACGGCTGAAGAAAATGGAAGCGCTGCATCTGGAATCGAAGCCAAACAGAGTTGGGGCACAGCTCGCCTAAAAGGCCCCCTTTGCAATTATATTATATAAAACATATTTTGCTTTCCTTTTACTCCTCAAAGTGACTGTGATTTCTGCCTGCGTCATTTCCCATTAGCAGCTGTGTTGAACGCTCATTACAGTTTGAAACTGGTCAGGCTGGGCCTCATTAAATCCTAACTTTGCAACATCCGACACAAATGACAGAAATGTTGGCATTGTATCTGAAAGCTCTAGGAGAACAATGCCGAGTGAAAATCCTGCACATTTTCTGTACAACAAAACTTTAAAAACACTTAAGCTGAAATTGGAGGCGTTGCTCCAGCTCCCTTTAATTGCAATGAGGCTCAAAGTCGAAATAATTCCATGACTGTTTCAACAGCGTACTCTTAAAGAAAGCTGAAATAGACTTGTTACTGTTAAACTGTCTCTCTCTGGAGCTTGTAACTTCCATAGATTCAAAGCACGGAGTTCCGTTGTCGTGTGCAATCATGCGTTTCCCTAAAGACGTAAAACCAAAGTAAGATAAGGAGTTCTGTATGTGAGATGAAAAAAGTCGTGCACGCACAGATCAAGATGTGTCCACACTCTGTTTGGCAAATTGCATGGAGAGAAGTGCATTGCTTGCCTTCTCAGACTGCAGTGCGGAGCTTAAGCACTGAATGTTATTTCCTTTGCAGACAAACTGAAGTGAACTCTGTTATTTGTTTTTCTGAAGAATGTATTTGAAGTTTTAGAAAACTGTAGAGTGTGAACGACAGTACAGGTGAGATGGCGGAACACTGCTGCTTTGCGACCACCCATAGGTCACAGAGCTCTGAGAGGTACCATCCTCCACTGCAGGCGCAGGTGGTGCCACGTACTTACATGGCAAAATATCCACGCATCCCAGGCGCAGAATAACACCTGAAAGAGGGCTGGGTCGCTTTTCAGTAGAGCAGCAATCCCTGGGCTTCAGGGGAGGGGGTTAAATGAAAAAAAAAAGACTTTATTTAGGGGTCCAGGGTTTGGACAACATAGCATAAAAATAACCAAATTTTCATAGTTTCTCTTCGGGCTGTTTTACACTGACAGATGTTTCTTAAGTCAGCCAGCACGTTGCCAGCGCAAATCAGGCTGTATTGACTTGCGGTCCTCTGAACAGTTGGTGTGCACTGAGCAGGGCAGTGTGCGTTCATGATGGGCTTTCAGTGGGTGGCCCTCTCTGGTTGTGTAGAACCACAGTCCTGCGGGTATAAACCTTAGGTCACTCTGCAATCATCAGCTCGTAAGGACGCACTGGAGATTGGATCGCTGCGTTAAGTGCGTCGGTTCGTTAAGCCAGGAGAGCCCAACTGTGCTCCTTGAGAGCTGTAGGACGGTGATATTTTCATGGAAGACTGGATGGATAGATGGATGGATTAGTTTATGGGTAGATGCGTGGATGAATGAATGCATGAGTGGGTCGATGAATGTATGAGTGGATAGATGGGTGGATGAATGGGTCCATGAGTGGATGAATGGGTAGATAAATGAATGGATGAGTGGATAAATGATTGGATGATTGGGTAGATGAATGGATGATTGGGTAGATGGGTGAGTGTTGAGTGAAGTACTTGACTGCCTAAGTGGTCACAATGGAAGTGTTCTCAAGTGCAAGGAGGACTGGGTTCAGTGCCTTTGAACCTTCCAATCAATTAATAATGGGACTTGACCCTTAATTGTTTACTCCACCTAACTGCTCAAAACCATTTGGTTGATTACTGATTGCCGAAGCCAAGATTGGACTGGGACTCCCCTGGTTGCCTGCTCCTGGTTTAGGGTTACCCAGAAAACCTGTGGCTCCCCAGATCCAGAATCGGCCACCCCTGATGGATTTCCTTTTTCATTCTCTGTGCTTTGTTTCACTCCTATGCCGAATCAACACCTTGTGCCGATGAACACCTGGGGGCACGGTGTGATGGGTGCTTGGTTTATGCTGCACAATGTAAAGTCACTGCCCAAAGGCACACTGCAGTAACGAAGTGTCTAAGTAAGTCAGCACAAGCTGTAACACATAAAGCCTGTAGCTTACATAGCTTTAATGTGCTAGTCCATCAGTGGAACAGCCCTCCAGCCCTGAGTTAGACTCCACTGCTGTAGGAATATTCTGAACATTATTTTGCAAGTGAATGTTTATCGTACAGTACATTTACCACGTTAACTGACACATTTCTAGACAGTTCCACCTGCAATATTAACCTGCCTTTTTCTCATGACACGCACGGCCAGCAGTGTCTGTGGAAGACAGAGTGTCCTGGAGTGTTACCTAACCTAACCAAGTGTCCAATGACCAAGCTACTTACCAGAGTAGTGTCTCTGTACTAAAGAAGTTAGTTACTACAAAATGGTATTTTTAAATTGTACATTTTTTCTGTTTTCTTTTTGTAACTGTATACAACAACCTAACTGCTTTATTTAACTGTCAGTACTGTATCAACAAATGATGTATATCTTATATTTAAATAAAATGCTGTTTTCATGTGTAACAGCGTTTCAGAGGTGTTATTTTAAAAAGCAACGCCAAGCAAACGTTTCAATTATAACGCTTGCAAAGCCTTGTTTTTTTTTACCTATGTCTAATAGCAGCCAGTTCCGCAAAATATTCGAGCGGATTACCTCACTGAAACCACAGGCAAAGGGAAAATTAAGTTCTCCTGTCGTTTGTAACAGTGTAACAGTGTTGCTAACACTTTGCGGATGGGTAGGGAGTCGGGATAGGTTCGGCACTAGGACCCGGCGGAGAAAGACTGAGGAAGTAGGAACTACTGGAAGTTCATTGACTGTATCAAACGGCATCTGTCATTAAACGGGACGCGGGACCTGCTGCACTCTATCATGAACTCCGGACAAAACTTTGGTAGTCTCTCCAGTTAAGGGGAAAATACACCAGCCGACATGGAGAGTAGCAACTGTAAGTAACCAAAAACGCTGCGTGTGTTCTGCTTTTTTTTCCCCTCTAAATTTGTTGCTTAAAATTCTGTAGCAGCGTGCTTTTCTTGTTTGTTTGTTTTTTAATTATCCTTTACCAAAAAATCTCGGAAACGCTCCGTTGCTTATAACAGTGTTGACGCAGTTTTAAAAATTCCGCTCGGGAGCGACAGGTGATGAGACAGTCGTTGTCCAGGATTGTGTTAGAGACACAACCTCCCTCCCTTCCTGCGCCGGTCGCTACACGGCTTGGGGTACGTTTGACGACACCGTCTGCTGGATATGTTTTCGGCAGTACCGCTGTAGAAACGACGAATTCAGGCAGACCCGTCCGGGCCGGCTGTAGGCGAGTCCCAGGTGTGGGTCGCTGACGCAGGGACTTGGAATTGGGAAGCGCGACTCGGAGCAGCACCTGTGAGCGACGGACGGGCGAGTCCGCTCGCAGCGCGCTGCTGTCGCAGGTGACTGGACCTGCCCCGGGACTTGAACGTGTGTGTGGCAGCGCCGAGTGCGTGCGAGTTGTCTCATAGTAATCATAACGGTAACGAAGTTTCTGTAGTAAAACAAAAGGGTCTCTAAAGTCTGCACTCGGGTTAATGCCGGCTATTCCTTTGCTTGCGGTGAACTAGGGCTCGCTATTCTGTCAAATTTCCACCTTTATTTGAACTCCCATTGCGGCATGGACGCGGGCCGGCTGCTCTGGCGAGTTGAGCCGCGGAGGCGAGACGCCCCACGAAGCGTCAGAGTCGAGCGCTGAGCCGCTCAGGGCGAGATGATGCAAACTGCTGACCGGCCCCTGCAACGCGCTCCGGGCGCTAACAACGGGCCGGACCCTTGGCGCTGTCCCCACGGCCACTGCCAGCGCCTAAAACATCGCCCCGATGAAACCACAGCAGCCCGTTGCTGCCCCGTGTGAAACTTTGCGTCTTTTTGTGTTAACCTCGGTGCTCTCTCGGATTTGCAAGCAGATTTTCGTGCTCATTAAAACTGTGCGGAGGGCCTGGGCGAGGAGCGTCCCGCGGTTCAGAGAGATCAGTTTGCTTGCAGTGACACTTGACAGGGAGCTTTGTAGCCCTGTTTATAATAAGCGGAGCTTGACTTTATAAGGCAAGGATCTCTCCCTCGAGCGACGCGCCGTTCGGGGGCCTGTAGCTCTAAGATCCCCTCTCAATCTCATTGTTGTATCAATGCCTGGCTCCCTGTGATGGCTGTTTTATTTTAACTTTGGCAGGGATCGCCGCCGTGGGCGGGAGGTCCTGTATCAATTTTCCTGCCCTCACACGGATGCGCTGAATCTGAAGGCTTTTTCCTGAAACGGGGAGCCTGTAGCATCTGACGTGTTTAAAATGTAACAACCTGCCACAACACCCCCTCCCCCCCCCAACCACCCCCATGAAACCAGATCTCCCTGGCAATCCGTTAAAAAAAAAGAGAGAATAAATCTGTAATGGACAGTTAAAAGGGATTAAGACTGGACTGGGGAAGTAAGGGATATTCCCCTTTGTTTCTCATTGTTTGATATTTTATCTGCACTGATGGATTTCCTTGGCCAATCTCGAGAACGGGTGGCCTCCCGTTCTCCATTGTGTTGTGAACCGGAGACTCAACTAACAGACTTTCCTTCGGGGGTGTCTGCACCCCCTGGGCTGCGTTCAGACGGGTCTTGCCGGCTCCGGGGCTTCGCGGGTTCGCCCTGGAAACCCACGAGGCGAGCCGGCTCTTCTTTCCTCCTTCTTTTCTTCCGAGCGCCACCGAGAGAGTCAGCCTGGGTTTCTTTCCGCCTCTCAGCTTCTCTGGGAAGCGCGGGAGAAGACGGCCACGAGCTTCATCAGCCCCAGAGCAGGAGGTAGCAACCTGGAACAAACAGACAAACAAACAAGCCAGGGCCAGATGTGGGATGATCGAGAGAGAGACGGGAGGCAGACGCAGAGCTGCAGGACAGGTTTTCTGAAGACCTGCGCAGGGGTAGTTCCTCCCTCTAGCCTGGTGATTAATAGGACCTCACTGGAGACGGCTACGCTTTCCCCCAGTCCAATCTCCTCTGTGCCAGAGTTCCTGCTCCCTCTCCTCTCCAGAAGCGGGACCTCCTGGTGTGACTCAATGGTCTGTGGGAAGCAGAGCTCTGCGCTGATGCGGCCGGCCTGTCGGGCTGCCAGCGTGACTCCGCACTCGCAGGATGGGTGGGGACAGCTAGGAGGGCAGCGGAGTTTCCACAGCCGCGCGGGCCAGCAGGGTGGGGTGCGTGCTCTGAGTGTCGCAGACGATCCACTGACCCACAAACCACCCCCCCCCCCTCCTCCCCCCGGCTCCCTGGAGGCCTCAGACTGGAGCTGGGGACTCTGTAACCGCTTCCTCAGCTCCAGCAAGCACCATCTCCTTCCCCTTCCCTTTCCCCGTCCTCTGCCGGAGCAGCAGGTGAAGGCCCGGGCCTCGCAGGCCTGTTTCCGACCCCATCGCCCCTCTTGGCTTCATCCGCCATCCGCTGGAAGTCCTTCCTTCAGCCAGGTCTCCGCTGTTCCCCTCCGTGCAGCCCCGATTCGCCAGGAAAAAATAAGAATCAGAGATCTGTTTATTTTTAACCTCCCCCCTCTCTGCTTTTAGTAACCGGACGGCCGTGCTGTTTTTTTATATATTTTTTCCTTACACGCCGGTTCCTGTTTAGATGAAGTTAGCCGAGGGCGGAGACGGTCATCGTTCCAGGATCGCAGCTAGAGGTCCAAAGCTCAACAGCGAGCATGGGAGATCCGCGCAGGGGGTGACTGAGAGAGACCGACAGACTGGGGGATGATTGCTCTTCTCTTCGGCTGTCAGCAGTCTCAAAGTCGCACCAAACTGATACCTGGCCCAGCACTACGTTAGCAGAATCTCTCTCTGTGTGGAAGCAGAAAATCCTGCCCTGCTTGTCCCCTGATGCTCTGTTAGCGGCTCTGTGTTAGCTACAGTCAGGCAGCTCGGTGGGGCACCTTGTTTCGAAGTGTCATCCCCCGTCTCTAAAGCGTACAGTAGCTTGTTATTTTCCCAAGAGCAACTCCCTCCAGGGCCTTCCGGCTTTGAGCCCTGATTTCTGCAGGTGGCTCAGGGTCGATCCATCTGGTATTGAGTTTTTTGGCAGAAGTGTTTTTTTTTATTATTTGGTAAGCCCCATTCCGTGAAGCAGGTTGTCAGTGGAATGTTTCTGAGTGGGGAAATGACATCACCAGTAAGTAGCCTGTGCCCATTCCAGGACGATCCAGAGCTATTCCCTTCCTTTGTGTTTCAGGATAACCATATTTCCTTCCTCAACGCCCAGCGGCAGATAACCACCAGCAACCTGATGCTGGAAACAATTGCTTATTATGCTGTGCTTCCCAGAGTTTGTTTTTATTAATAATAACAGTTAGAAGAATAGAACATTCTTCTAGAACGCCTTTAAAGTTAATCGTCTCAAAGTGCTTTGCAATACACAAAACACACATTTCGTCATTTGCTTTTGTTTGATCACAAAACTGAATGCAAAGTGGGAGCAGGATAATCATTTATTAAAATAATCACACACACAAAATGATTTTCTGAAAAGTCAAGTTTTGCGACTTAAAAGTGAAGTTGTGTGGCTGAGTCCCAGGTTTATTTTGAGGTGGAGTTCCACAGCTTTGGGGTACAGCGACACAAGGCCCTGACACCCATAGAGTGGAGATGCACAGTGGGGTCACACAGAAAACCAGAGTCAGCTGATCAAAGGTCAAGTGGAGGGGAGTGAACAGACTGAATGTCAGTTAGACACTGGGGAAATCAGGCATGTGGAGCTTTGAATATAAGCAGAAGGGTCTCAAAATCAATTCAAAACCTGACAGGAAGCCAGTGCAGGGATTCCAGGATAGGAGTGATGCGATTACTTGCACATGACCTGTTCTCAACGCTAAGTTTTGACGACAATCCAGCTGATGTTTTAGAGAGTAAGCGGGGTGTTGCACTGCTCAGTCAATGAAAAAGTACTTTGGCTTTAAAGCATCTGATGTGGTCTTGTCTGTGACCTGGTCAGATGTTGAGTTCTGAACTTATTACAACTTATGTGTAGTTTTAGAAACCCATTCAAGCTGTGTATAGCAATAATCCATTCTTGAAAAAACACAGACCACACAGAATGCAGCCTTGCAGTATTTCTCTGTGCATAAGTCTGCAGGCTGCAAAGAAACAAGCACTGGTTAATTTAGGGCTGAAAGGCAGAAAAAAAGGGTTTTGTTTAATTTTTCATGTTGAGCCACTCCTGAGGGCTCAGCAGCTGAAATGTTGTTTTATTGTTATAATGTCTTGCACATGAGGCTCAAAAGCCAGTCCACAATACAAGGAGGTGACATCATTGGTTTTCTGTAACTGATGGTACAAGCCTAACGGTATGAATGTTTTGTATTTAAATTTGATAAGACTGTGTTATCCGAGATCTTGCATATCTAGTGCAGTACTGAGACGTCTGCCTCGGTATGAGATTTAGATCTGGACTGTGTGCACATGTTGGGTGGGTGAGTGTGAAGGGTGTGGGATTCATTGAAGAAGAAATCTCTACAGAGGCCAGTCATGGGGATGCAACACTCCATTATTCTGATGAACTGAAATATGTTTATTGTTCCCTTCTGATAATCTTCAGGATTCCTAAGCATATGGAAAAGCTTAACATGGAACAAGTGATCTTTTGTCTTTTAAAGCCCTATCATAATGCAGGAGTCAAGGCTTTATTTAATGCAAATCTGCGTCCGTGCCGTGTTGTGAAAAAGGTCTTGCTAGCTAGCTGCTGTGCAGGTCTTGTAGAATGCGCTGGTACCCAGCATGCCTTTGCCCTGTGAGATGAATAGAACTCCTGTCCATGTCCTGATCAAACATTCTAACAAATTCCATCATTTGCATGCTGAGGGTGGCCATATCTAGCATGTGCTGAACCCCGGACACGAGTGTGGGTTTGCACAAGTGATGCCAAACAATAGAGGTCAGACTTTTTTTTTTAAACAAAAAAGCTTGGTTTTGACAGTCTTGGATCTCACTGCTGTATTAGCTAATGGTTCGTGCTGAGAGGTGACGGGGAAGAGCTGCCTGTCAACAAGCTTTCCCAGCACTATCGGAGCCCCACAGAAGCAGCTACACAAACACACGGCCTGTTTGTTTAACAAGCCTGAGCGTGTCCGATAGGGATTCTCATGTGAAAGCCGCTCTGCCTCAGCTCGGCCGTGCCTGACTGTCACTGTGCTGTGCTTCTCTGCTGGAGGCATCCAGGATTGGTGAAGAACAGTACAGCTCAGAGGGAACAGGAGGCAGTTCTTTACTTAAAGAGTTGTTGGAGTGTGGAACAAGTGCTGTGTTAAGAAACAGCTGGATGAGATCTCGGGATCAATTAACTACTAACGACCAAACGGTCGAAAGGTTACTAATGACAGGAGGGCACTCTTCTGTTCTTATGTGCTGACTAAGGGCACATGGTGTGCTCCAGGCTTGACGTGAGTCTTGTGTTAATCCGAGGGATTAACAACGACATCCGGGAGCGGAACGGGTTGTTTTAGCATTCCGAGAGGCACCCCTTCCCCGGAGGACGCTATATTCCAGTCTGTCTCCGAGGGTTTCCACACGGACACAGCCTGCTGGTGCAGGACATGGTCGTATTGAGCGCCGGGTTAGAGCAGGAAAACTCCTTCCACCCTCTCTGTTTCACAGTAGTCCAGTCGACATCTAACCGATTTGAGCCTGATCAATGCAGCGATTGAAAGGGCTGGTTCCATCACTGCCCGCCGCGGAGGGGGCTGAGGAGTAAACTGGCTGACACAGAGGGTTTAATAAAAGCTGTATGTGTTGAAAAGCAGTCTGGTTATAGCACCATCACCTCACCGCATTTTATCGTTTATAGTTTGCGGAGGGAGAGAGAGAGGTAGGAAATCCTTCTGGGAGCTGGTATGTTTATTTTATCTCCACGAGCTTTTGTTTGTAAAAACAACAGTGCAAAATGAGGAGGCCGTGCGATATAGCGCCCACCTCCCCCTGGCTTTCGATGAGGTTTTCTCGGCTGCGGCAGTCTAAGTTAAGGCCGGACCTGCCTTGTCCTTCCCACACCCAGGTGGTGGCGCCACCCCGGCCCGATCGGGTCCCCCTCCTGGTTCCCAGGGACCTCCGGTGCCGGAGGTGCGGAGAAGAGGCTCTGCTCCAGCTCGTGCGCTGGGAACAGCCTGGAGGACCAGCGAGATGTTGGAGCGCTTTCAGACAACTCGCCAGCTGTGAGGTCCACAGCCCAGAGCTGTCCCAGATAAGCCGTACAAAGAACCTCTTATTTCTGCATTCAAAGACAGTGTTTGTGAATCCATAGCACAGAAAAAATCTCGGGAAAATGTTCTTAATTCGTCATAAGTCGTCTATGATTTTTTCCGAAATCAGGGGGTGATTTATTTTTGGATTACTGTAGCCTGTGACACCTTAGTTGCACACTCTCTCCACTTAGGTCAGGAAACTCTCGTTTTGTCAGCGAGATCTCTTCAAAAGGGGCTGAGCACAGTACGTGGAGTCTGCAAAAGATCATGGCGAAGTGTGAGAGCCCAACTGTGATTCACTGTGGCGCGTCAAGTCTTTAATTTAAAAAATGAATATGGTTTAAGAGCCATCTATAACAGTCTGGAGGGGCTGATTGTTGGAAACCGTGTGTTCAAGTTTAAAAGAGCAGCCTTGCTTCTATCTCAGAGGCACGGATCATGTAATTGAGGGCATTCGCCTGGTGTAATTGAACCAGGGAGCCAGGAATCCCAGCAGTCCCTGTTTATGTGGTGGGGAGGCCGAGCTCTAAAAATGCAGCACAGGAAACCGAGACAAAGCAGCTACTCTTCTGGGCCCAACAATAGCTGAGGGGGCTTTGCTCAGACTTGACTGTGGCCGGAGGGCCTTTTTTTTTTTCTTTTTCCCTAAAAAAGAAACTTGAAGAAAATCAAGAGTTTCAGCGACGCATAGCTGTCTAATGAAATCATCGAGCCGGCGGCGGGGTTTTTATTTTAGATAAGCCATATGAATAACGAGCGGAGGGCTGAAAAGTGCCTTTGTCTGGGCGTGTTGAGTTACCCCTTTGACAGAGTTTGCAGGGGAAATCAAAAGCACTGAGACGGAGGGGTGCAGAGCCGGTCATCGATCTGCACTTAAGCCCTAGCTGGACTGCAGGAGCCCACCGTCCTCCTGCGGACCCCCATTGCAGTCGAGAGGGCCCGCCGTCCTCCTGCGGACCCCCATCACAATTGAGAGGGCCTGCCGTCCTCCTGCGGACTCCCGTTGCAGTCGAGAGGGCCCGCCGTCCTCCTGCGGACCCCCATCGCAGTCGAGAGGGCCCGCCGTCCTCCTGCGGACCCCCATCGCAGTCGAGAGGACCCGCCGTCCTCCTGCGGACCCCCATCGCAGTCGAGAGGACCCGCCGTCCTCCTGCGGACCCCCATCGCAGTCGAGAGGACCCGCCGTCCCTGTGCTGGACTATATGTGGCATTTGTGCACTTCTTTGCACAAGAGGGTTGTGGGAGTGTGGAACGAGCACCCCAGACACTCCTGGCTTCTTTTCATGGGTTAAGCTGGATAAAGCTTGATAGAGATTCTTGGACAAATTCGCTAAATGGTCTGTCATCCTTTGTAATCTTTCTGATGTTCTATTCTGTCCACACATTTCTGCAATGATCTCCCATTTAAAAACAACTCAGATCCCAATATATACATTACCACATCTGGGCAAGCTTGCAGGTCAGCATCAGGATTTGCCCCAAACAGTTAGGCTGATGAATTCATAGTTGACTTTATGCACTTTATGCCGTCCTCAGGAATTATGGCCACTGCTGGTGCTGTTTGACCTGGATACTGGGTATTGATAGCAGGGCCGTTAATAAGTGGTAAATGTTTGAATAGTTGTAAGCAAGGTTCTTCTTTAAAAAAATCAAGGGGGGGCCTTACCCTTTGATGTTGAGCGGGGGTGGGGCAGCCGGTGCCTCGGTTGCTGTGAAACTGGAGGCGGCAGGACTTCAAAGCCACCCCGCCCCCAGTGGAAGTGGAGCTGGGCTTCAAAGCCAGTTAATGGACAAGCAGGTGAACTGCAGCACGGAGCTCATCAGTTTCTCCCGTGCTCCGCTCAGATCTCTGACCTGCGAGGACCAGCTTTAATTACCGGCTGCTGCTGCTGCTGCTGCTGCTGCTGCTGCACGGGGAAATGAGCCGCTCTCCCAGGCATGACCGTCCCTCTGTGTGATTACAGCAGGACCGGCCCAGGCAGCTCGTTAAAACCCTGTGTCACAAGGCTTGGGGAGATCTGTGAATTCAAACTGCGACTTCCATAGCTGCCTTAGTTATGTGGCTCCATAGTATCGAAACAAAAAAGGCCCGTGCTGTCCGCCATTGCAAACTCTGCTTTTCCTTCTTCCCACTTTGGAGCTATTGCAGGCACGCAGAGGGTTGGGGAGGTTTGGGAGAGCTGGAGATCCAGTTCCTCCCGGTGTGTCAGCCATCCTAAACCAAACAGCTCCTTCCTCTGCAGGGGAGGAGGACTTCCTTGCCTGTCCGTCTTCAGCAGCATGTCCCCTGTATTGTGCTTTTGTTCGTGCCTGGAACTTAAAACGTTTGTCTAGTTCTGTTTTGATGGGCTTCCCAGACTCGTCCCACTTGTTGGCTGAGCTGCACTGTACGATTTCAGATGCCAGACTATTTAGAAGAAACCGGCTGTATCTGAACACAGTGGTGGCCACTGTGCGGAGGAGTGGTCAGGGCTCCTGGACGTGCACCTGGAGGTTTGTGGGTTCAAAACCTGGGTGGGGAGCTGTTGCTGTATCCCTAAACTAAGGCCATTGCTTGGGTCGCCCCAGGAAAATTCCCAGCTGCGTAAATGGATACAAATGTTAGTCTGGGAAGAAGTGTTGGCCAGAGTAATTATTAATATAATCTTACCGGTCTTGTTTTTCTTGTTTCTTGTTTTGTCTGTGTGTGTGTGAGGCGATGGTATATGGTGCCATAAGGGTCTAGGCAAGAGTAAAAAATTAACTTATTTGAAAAAGATAAAAGAAAAAGGCATCGCATACACAGTCAAGAAAGATTCTGAGCTAGCTGACAGGCTATAGCACGAAAAGAAACAAGACCAGATTTGACTCAGAGGAACAGCCATTAATTTAAATCCAGAAACTGACCAGATTTTTTGCTGTGCAGGAGTTTTTTCCATATCCATTTTGCCTGTTAAAATGACTTAATTGTATAGCAGAAGTTTCCATTACGTGTTGTCTTTAAAGCCTTGCACTGCTAGCGGAAGGGATGGTTTAAAATGGTAAAAGGTTTTAAATGGTGACAACCATGATAAAACATGGTTATAGAATGAAGTAGTTCAGGTGGGGAGCTGCGTCAGCATGCGTAGGCTGCAAAGGAACAAGTAAAAGGTTTATTCCATGCTGAAAAGGGAGGAAAGAAAACAATGTTTTGGCTATGGAGCCTTTTTCGGGTGTAAGAAAGACAGGGCAGTCAGCAAAGATAATAAAGCACAGGAAAACAAAAGCCAGGAGAGAGGAGAAGGCGGGAGCAGGGGGGAGGCAGAGTGGCCACTCAGGTGGTGCGAGGTCGAGAGAGAGGTGAGGAGAGGTGTGAAATTAAACCTACAAATGAATAGAGAGGATTGGAAGAAAACAAGTCTGTCGTTGAGAGAAGGGGGAAGTGTGAGCCAAGTTTCAGGATCATTTTAGTTTCTGATGTCTTTCTGCGATAGGAGTCAAGAAACCCTTTTGAGAACGCAGACGGCGAGATCAGTGTGATCATGGCCATCAGAGGTGAAATGAGAATCTATGGGTTTGCAGAAATCTTTCACCTTCACACCCCTAACATGTTCTCTGAAGCGGTCTCCCAGCGCTTTCTCATTTCACCTCTGACGGCCATGACCACACTGATCTCTCCGTCTGCGTTCTCGAAGCCCAGATGCCCCCTGCTGCAGCTCTCCAGTGCTCCTCCCCACTCCGGCCCTCTGCCCCATGGGGGCTCCAGCAGTGCTCGTCCCTGCGGCTTGGCGAGAGGCCGTGCTCACGTCAGGCTTGCGTCTCCTGTCTCGCTCACGCCACCCCCCACGGCGGCTCCCTCGCTTGGGTGACCCCTTGTGCTTGAGTCTGCAGACCGAAGTCCCAGCTCTCCCCTCTCTCCTCCCCCTTTCCCGCCACCAAGGTGGGCGGACGCAGGCTTCAGGGGCGGAGCTGGCCAGCAGGGCTCTGGCGGCAGTCGGGGAGGGATGTCTTCCTGGCGCGTCCCGGCGGCTTGCCGTGCCTCATCCAGGGTGCTTGTCTTCCCTGAAGGAGGCAGGTTCCATCGCCCCTTCTCCGGCTCTCCTCTGGAATACCAGCAGCGCGGTGCCCACCGGCTGCCCGACACCAGAATTCCTTGCCTGAGTCGCGCCAGTCTGGTGCATGCTAGGCCGCACGGCCCGTCTTCGTACCCTCGGGGACTAAAGTATAAAGTGTTTCTACTGGAGTCCACCAGGGTTCCAGATTGCTCCATTGTGATGCGGAATGCCAGCCTTAATCCCAGGTAATTTTCTTCTGTTAAAAAAAAAATGACGATGATAAAAATTTACTAGCGGTCAGTGCGGTCGAATCTTTCAAGAAGTTACCTACAGGTGCTGCTTCCAGAAGTCATAGGTTCCAGGGGGTGTGGTGAGCTCATTCAAAAACAAGCCCATGGCAGCGTCCTCCTCCCCTGACTCCGGAGGAAGAGCAGTGAGCCGGTGTAAGCACAGAACAGTAAGGTAGCGGACAAGAGGTGGCCGTATGGTCCACGTGGCCCATGCGGTCGTTAGTTTCTCGGGAGGTCGAGGCAGAGACGTGAGCGCGGGCGGGCGGGCTCGAGGGGCGTGTGCCCCTGGGAAGACGTTTGGAGCGGCTGCTCTGGAAGGGGGAGCGGAGGAACAGGAAGCAGAAGGCTGCAGTGATAGGAGCTGTCGTCGGGGGAACAGGAAGACGCAGCTGTGGGCTGTATCCTCTACCCACACTGCTGCGGTGTGTCTGCCCTTCCACGGGGCTAGGAGGGATGCTTTTCTGTTAAATACAGGAGCAAGCGCCTGGCCGTTTCTTGTATGGCCTTTCTCCTTCACGTCTGAAGTTTAGTTGAGCAGCCTGTGCGTAGTGTAAGTAGTTACAGTAGTGTTCAACCCTCAGAAGCACAGAATACAGAAGGAAGCTCAGAATCTCGGGGGTCTTCGTTACAGTGCTGGTCTTTTCAATTCATCTGATCTTGTCCTGTTAGAAATTTAAGAATTTCATGCCTTCGTTCCATCAGCTTCAGATTTTTACCCAAAGTAGTAGTATTATTGGAGAAGCACAAGAAAACAAACTGGGTCTTTTCATGTGCTAGAATTTTTTCATGTGCTAGAACTTCCTTTCTAGTGTCTGTACTGACTATGATATGAAAATCTGATATTTTAGACTTGCCCAAGGAGTTGCCTTGAAATCAAGCCCTGAACCAGGCCTGAACTGTCTGTACTTTCCAAGATAAAGCCACAAGATATCTAAAGGCACACCCCTTCTTACAGTAATGATGGAGAGTTGCAGGAGAGCCTTTGAACGCATGACTGACAGGCCGTAGGTTTGAGTACCTGCTGCAGACACTGCTGCTGTACCTAAAGTGATGTCCTTCACTCTATTTGCCCAGCTGTAACGGGACCAGCAGTGCTGGGTGGGTAATCCAGCGTCCCATCTGGGGGGGAGTCATCTGCTGTCGGTCCTCTTAATGCTACACTAACCGGGATGAGCTCTGGCCAGATGAGCCACTGAGGCTCTGGAATGGGACGTTGCTCTGTGGCGGATCTTGTGCTTTGCTATGGATAAACGAGCCCGAGCAGAAGGAGACTGTATTGCAGAAGAGCCTAGATCACGCTTGCTTCTCCCTCCCGTGCATCGGATCCACATCAAACCCTTTCCCTCTCGCTGCTTCACATTGAATTGCGTCTTGCGCCTGTATTTGCCTTGGGCTCACTGCTCGAAACCGGTCTCACCCTGACTGTGGTGGTGGTGGGGTTTCCAGCAGTTGGTGCACTGTACTCGCCAGACACGGCATCCCACAGTAACTGGAACGCTAACTCTCGGAGCATGTCTGGAATTTCAGAGCTTTTTGTTGCTGTTGTTGGGGGTGTCACTTGGAATCCTGTTCTTGGTCTTCTGTGGTTAATCAATCTGTCACATGTTCGACCACAAACCAGGACGGACAGCCCCCCTGGGGGCTTAGGTAGAAAGATGGGAATACTTGCTCGTAAACAGGTATTAAACAAAAGATCCTTTTCTTTACAGGAGAAATAAACCTTGCTCTGTGAAATGAGATGACTTTCTCATCAGGAATGAGCCTAATGTGGTTCTCCAACACTCCTGTTTTATTGTTTCTAGTCTGAGTGATAACGCTGAAGCTGTCATTAGTCCTGGGGATCTCTGCTCTTTTTCTTCAAGTAAATTGCATTTTTTTAGTTCAGGAAGCAGGGGAAGCAGTCAGAAAGGCTAATGATTCTCAGGATATACACTGTAGTTAACATGGAACATTGCATTTCAGTGGGACTTGTTAAAACTGCAAGAATATTTTGTAATAAGATCGTATTAGATCACTGTGCACACTGTGGTTAAATTAATTCAAATAACAAGGTTATTTCTTCTCCTAAAAGGGAATGTCTTCCACAGACAGGTCAAAGGAAATGAACCTCTTTTTATTGTTCAGTTGAGGAAACTAAGATGTTAGATGTGATATACCAGTATTTAAAAGCTGCAAGGTATGAACAAAGTCAACACAGGTGGGGGTTCTTCTTAACCAACAGTGTAACTAAAACTGGAAGACACAGGTGAACATGAAAAGGGCAAGTAGGTGTGACTGCATGAGGCACTTGTTTACACAAAGGGCTGTGGAAGAGTGGAACAAGCTGCCCAGCCATGTAGTTGAATCCAATAACCTGTGTTCTTTCAAAAACAAACAGTATGAGATCTTCCAGTCTGGACTCAAGGTATGTCCAGCCATGATGCTAAAGACAATTCCATGGGGCTATTTAAGAAACAGCTGGAAAAGATTCTCAGATCAATAAGCTACAATCAAGCGGAGGTGTTTAGTTGATCATCTGGAGCCAGATGGTCCTAATTTCATTTGCAGCCTTTTTAACTGCTTAAGAATAACTAGGTGACAGTACCAGGTAGCATTAACATGACCAAACAATTCCTCAAATCAAATACCAGCATGTTATCACTTAAGATAGGGTGCAAAAAGTCTCTCTATGTTCTGTCATTGTGATTGTAGTGGTGGCAGCAGTGGGTTAAAATCCCAGCCGAGGCAGCTCCACACGAACAGACGATTATGCGGGAGAGGTCAGAGGTCAATGTGTTGAGCTCCCACTGTAAAGTAAACATGGATCGCATGTGGAGGGGAGGGGTGATTTTGACTGATCTTACTGGGGTTGTCCAGGATGGCTGGGTGTGGGGTGGATCATGGGAACTCAGGGGCGAGAAAGACAGCAGGCAGAGGCCTTGGCGTTACTCTGTATTCCCTCTGCAAGGCCAGCAAGTTCAAACTACTCTCCACGGGGGCCTGAATAATTTGCTTTAATTGGGCGTCGCGTGCTAGAATAACACGAGAACTCATCAGTCATCTGCCTCTTGGCGTGTTTTTTTTTTCATTTGCAAAATTACGTTCAAGTAAAAAAATGCTACTTCCATGCAGAATGTTTGAGTGAAAGCACATTGAGGATGAGCTTTGTGTTTTTTTTTATATTTGATGAAAGAGTTGGAGTAGTATCTTCATCAAAACCTTAAATTACACGGTAATTAACATTGCTTAACCTGCAGTATCTTCAGTCTTTAATTACAAGGCGTTAAAGACTCTTTAAAAAGCCACGTCCTCTGTGTTTCATTTCCATGGTAACTAACAGTGTTTGAGTTGCTGTGCTGTGGGTTTTCCAGCCTGCAGCTTGCAGAGGCCTGCTGTAGTGAACCCTCCTCTCTCTCCTTCAATCCAATCCCTGTGCTGAGCCAGGGAAGCTGTGAGTTCAGGGACCTGACTCCCTAGAGTCATTTCCTCGTTCCTGGGGGGTCAGGGGGTGATTGTGCTCTTCCCCTCCAGTAGTGCATTGCACTGTAAGTCCCCCAGCATGTCACAATGAGGACAGCAACACCAAGCACTGAATGGAGCATACCCAAACACAGCAGTGCCCAGTAGCTTGGCTTTGTCGTGCAGGGCCTGATGCAGATGCTTATGAAGAGGACAGCCTCTCTAAGTGTGTTGGGAACATTAGGCAGCACCACGTTGCCAGGGTGTTCCTATTTCAGCACTTCTGGAATCAGCAGTCTGAGGGAGTGATCAAGACTGTAGACTCCAGACTGCAGGGTTTTTTGGGTTTGGATCTCAAGTGGGATGCTGCTGTTGTCTGCCTGAGCAAATGTACCATAAATGTGGCACCATTGTAAAACCCGAGTATCTGTTCTGGGGTTGAATAAAGGATAAAAAGCTGAAAACACCAGACAGAGATGTATGCCTGGACAGGAGCTGCAACGTGCTGAGTGTCTTTCCAGGTATTTGACAAGTCAGATCCTGCATCCCATTGAGGCTGAGAGCTCATTCATTCCCTCTCTCTCTGTGTTCACAGATCAGCTCTGTCAGCAACAAATAAATCAATGCAAAGTCTTTTAAAAAGCCCTGCGACCTATAATGCTGTCTGCACAGTACGATTATGGCAGGATACAAAAATGTTCTTCTTTACCAAGGGAGGTGAAGTCTCAGATCAGACTCGGGTCTTCCCAGAGCTGTCCTTGCTCTGCACTGCTCTGTCCCATACTGGGCTGTTGTATGGATGGCATGGCTTGTGGCAGTTGAGTCTTTCTACCTCCTCTCAACCCCCTTAGACATGGATCTGTCCACTTCTAAATCAGTGGACCGCCTTCCTTCACACTTCATGTCATGTCTATCTCTGAACTGGCTTCATCACTCTGCTCTCCTCCCTACTGAGAGCTGGTGTGTGGTGAGCGTACTGGTGCACTATGGCTGCAGTTGCATCACCAAGGTAGATGCTGCACATTGGTGGTGGTGGAGGGGATCCCCATTACCTGTAAAGTGCTTTGATTGGAGTCTCCAGAAAAGCGCTATATAAGTGTAAGCAATTATTATTATTTATGTGTTGTGATGGCTTTTCTCACAGTTGAAACAGAAATTTTTCTCTAGACCCCCCAGAAACTTTTCTTAATCACGTAAATCCTAATGAATGTACCCAAAGCTAGTGTCTCCTTCACTCATATATTTCTGTCATAAGGAGGGAAGTTTTTATTATTCTTTATGCTTTGCATGATATGTCCTGTCTCTCTTTATACAAGCAGCTAACCTTTAGCCATTGCTTCTCATTTGCCTGCCAGTAGATTATTCCATCAGAACTACCCAACAATTTTTAATCCATGTTCCCATTTGTGAGCATTGGAGTAAAGAAGAGAAGCTATTGGCTGTTCGGGGGTGGGAATCGCACAGGTGACTGCAAGAGCTCCGGAGCTCCACAGCAGCGTTCCTCTCCCGCTCGGAGCACAGTCCTGGGAAGTGGGAGGGGAGGGAGGGGGGACCGTGTTGACACAGAATCCTGATTCCCATGTGAAGCCGGAGCCTCGGAGCCTAGGGATTAGGCCAGGCCTCTCATGACTGCGGTGGGGGGTGGCCACTGCAATCTCCCGGAGCCTGAAACTGCCACTCAGCACTCTCAGAGGGAGCCCTTGAGATACCAGAGCACAGCCGCTGCCTGCCTGCCGAGCCAGTGCTGGTGTTACGACTGCTGCCGATAGACCACAGGGGCTTCTGCTCCACGACTGGAGAGCTTTGAGCCTGATGCTGGGATTCATGTAACATCCTCCTTCCCCGGGGGCACAGCGTTTATTTTTGGAGAGGGAAAAGGGGAGAATGGTTGGATTTTCCTCCTCAGCAGCTGTAACTGGTAGGTGAAAAAAGTTTTGCTCCTAGTCCGGGGTCCCAGCAGTGTCAGGAGTTAGAGGCTTCACTCTAGCATTCACTCTATCATTCGATAAAGCTTGTTGATATTTCACTTGTCATACCTTCTTCATGGACCATTTTTACACTGAGGGTGCTTCTTGACTGTGTTAAGTGTCATTCCAGACAACTGCTCCTCTCCAGTTTCTTATCAATTAGGTCTGTCTTTTTAGATAGGAATAGGTAAAGGTTCGTTAAACGAAAGATTAAGAAAAGACACACTACTCCATACCCAAAACGTAGTGTTTCTTTCCCTTTCTCTACCTTTCAGCCTGGAATGAAAATGTACCTGTTCCTTTGCAGCCTATGCATGTTGACACAGCTCCCTGCTTGCATACCTTTTTAGACCAGGTGAAGAAGGCTCCACGGCCGAAACGTTGTGTTTTCTTTCTTCTCTTTTCAGCATGGAATAAACCTATTACTTGTATCTTTTTAGATTGCATTTTCCTCTTCCTGAGTTTATTATCCTGTCTTTCTACACAAAACTGAGCCGCAAAGTTAAGCAAGGAGCTAGAGCAGGGAGTGGGAGACGCCACTCAACAGACAGTTGGCGGAAACCCCGTACGTACTCCTTGCAAGTAGGAACGGCACACTGCCACGAATACAGCAGCCCTCTTTGAGAGTTTGCCCTGCGAGGTGTCCTCGGGGCTGGGGACTTTGTGATCAGGCCGCGGCCTCTGGCTGTGACGGTGGTTCCCGTTCCACGTGGCCGAGAGGCAGACACCGCAGGCCGTTCCCTCTCCTGCCCCGCGCTGGCGTGTCCCCGCGCGTCAACTTAACAAGGTGTCGCCTGTCAGCCCTCCATTGTGTTTCAGGCTTTTACAGCCTTTCCTGGCCCCATGGGAGGCGGCAAACACTGCAGAGGGTTGGAGCGCCCAGGAGAAAACATCCACTCCAGCAGAGAGGCTTTCATGTGTTAATAGGTCACCTCTTTATTCGCTCGGGTGCGGTGAGTCACAGCTGCAGTTGTCAGGGCTGTAAGCTGACTGAGCACTTGACACGTTTCTCAGCATCGGGGCGTCTAAAATCCCGAATTCTGAGAATTTCCTGTTCCGGTTTGGAACAGGTTTTGGTACTAGTGGCCTAACTGAAGCTGTCCTTGATATAAAACAAAAAACTCCAGCCTTGTGCTTTTCTGGTTTTATATTTGGTACCTCATGTAGCCCTGGGCATTCTGGGTACCCTGTGAGCAGGGAGGCGGAGGCAGAGTGGGGAATGAAGGCACACGTCTGTCCTGTGTTCTTGAAGGAAAGGGGAGAGCCAATACCTGGCCTGGAGGGGGCGTACATGAGCCATTTGCTGTTCTATGCCTCTCCAGCTGTGAGCCTATTCTGTGCATGTGTTCTATATTTATTTATCTGGCAGACGTGGTCATCCAAACGACTTGCATTCGCCCCCCCAGTGAATGGTGTTTGCTTTCAACAGCAGTCTCTCCCCTAGCAATCAAACCTACAACCTTTCAGTCATGAGTCCAGCACCCTGACAGTTGCTCCACACTGCTGCCCTCTATGTACAGTACAAAGAGACCTAACTTCTGTACTGTAAATTCATGTGTAAGCTTCCCATTTTCATTACTGCATTGAGGTTTTTTCCTTCTTCTCTGCACCTTGCAGTGCTTTTACTTTTGATTCCACTTTGCCTTGCCCTGGCAGTCCTGATGCCTATCGCATACATTCACAGAGATGCACTCTTCTAAAGTTCATGTTTTTAAAACTTTCTTATTGTTCTCAACTTTCCCATCTTTTTAAAAAATTAAGTCCTGATCTCTGCCCGGAGTCTTTCACGAGAAGGCTCGTGCAGAGCTGTGCAATTCCCCTCTTCCCCGAGCTCAGCTGTAGCCAACCCCCTGACGTTAGCGGCACTCCTTACTGCTGGGGTGAGAACTCCCTGCTTTCCCTGCGGAGGAGTGCTACCACTCCTGCACAATGGAGCTTGTCCAGATGTTCCACTTTATGATGTGCAAACCTCAGAAGATCCCCTGTGGTCGAGAGAAGCTTGCCTTTTTTTTTTTCAGGTGTTGCTTTTATTTGAGAAAACCGAGTCTCTTCATGTCTCAATAAATTCCCCTGGCGTGTGTAAAAATGCCTTTCATACGGCCAGGAAAGATCTTTATGCGTAATGCCACTGCTAACACACTGAACCACAGCTTACTTTACAGGCAGCTCATGTCAGACTTCAGGCACTGCTGAGCCAGCCTTGAAAGTCTGTCTTCCCATTTGTGGTTAACGGATAAACAGGGGAAAAATCTTTAGAGAACTTTCAAAGCTTTTTGTGAACCAGTTCTACTTATTTTTCAGCTGAATCGTAGAAACTGTCTTTGTTCTACTGGTGAAATGAGCTCCTCTGTTTTGCAAAGGACCCAGCCTGCCTCAGCACAGATCCAGGCCTCAGCACTTTCTACTGCAGCAAATAAACAGTTTATTCACTGTTATATGTTTTAGAATAACTAGTGTTGAATTACAAATTTCCAGAGTCTACTGATACGGCCTTAGGCTGCCCTGGGTGGTGTTTGTTCGTGGGGATTGTTCTTCCAGAAAGTAAAACCAAGGTTTATCTTCAAAACCTGCTCAATTCCCCACCCTTTCCTTTGTTTCTATCTCCTTAGGCCATTCTCTGTATTTTTTTTTCTCATATTCTTTCACAATACATCAGCTACCTAACGGGCCAGATGACGGGCTGTCACAGCCCTTCTCCCCTTTGCTTACTTTATGAGCTTATATTCTGAACGAAAAGTGTCTGGGAGAGTCTGTTCACACAGAACACGCTGAAATAAGGGACAGTTACGCTCTGCTGATTATGTTACACTGGGCCCTGCAGGAGAGCTGGGCATGATTGAAAAAGGATCGGAGCCTGCCTGATTGCGGTGATGACGGCCGGTCTAGAGAGCAGCCATGTGATCATGCAGGCCCCTGGGGGGCAGGGCTGGGCTGGACAGGCTGGGGAAGGGAGGGGGGAGGTCACTTAAGGAAGTGTGTGTTTACCCAACAGATGAGTTTTGCAACAAACGGTGTCTTTGTGTATGCCCACTGGGTCTTGCTTTCCGTGAAATTGATCTGCGCGATAGTGGACAGCTGAAATCAATGGTAGACAGAAGAATTTTGCCAAGAACCCGGTGCAGAGAAGGGAGGCTGTATGTGATTTTTTTTTGGAGAGTGGCTCTCCAAACTGCGCCACCGCGCAGCCATCTTTAATGCCGAAATTTTTAAATAAGCCTCAAACGGGATGCCTCATCTAATGAGCAGGTCTCAAATCCTGAACCCGGAGGGGCAGGGCCAGCTCTATCTTTAGTGAATGAACCTGGGAGAAAACCAGCAAATGGGCTTGCTGGGCAGCGGGAAAGGAGGCGTTAGGAACTGATCGCGGATAAGGCTGGAGAAGGTGAGCCTGTCCAACGACCAGGGCGTGAAGGCCCAGCGGTTTTCATCGGCTTCTGGACAGGTCACCATGTCCACTCCGTGCTGCTCCTGACGTATGACCTGCAGTCTCACATCGCCAGAGCCTTCTCGCCCGGAGCTGCGGCGGACATGCCCAGTGGATGTTTTGGAGCTGTCGTCACCTGTTTTCCTCTAATGGGGGTGGGGTGGGGGAGCTCTTTTTTTTCCAGCGATGGCTGCATTTTTCACGTGTTGAAACCTTATCTCTGTGGTGGGGGGGACAGCTCCACAGGCTCAACGCACAGGCGTCACGGCATGTTCCCAAGGGGTCGTCAGTCCTGGGGCATCAACCCCTGGTCTGTTTTAAGACCACTTCGCCCTTGCTGTTTCTCTTACCCTTCTCAAAGACTTTATTAGTAACAGTCCGTGCTTGCTTTAAGATTTAATCATTTATGTCTGTGATTCATGTATGAAATTGATTCTTGCCGTCCCCCTAACACGCCTGCTTACAGCATTAAGCCATCAACCCCTTGGATAGCCTATTTGGCAGGAGTTCCCTGGACAGCGAGCCAAAATCTCCAGGTGTCCAGTGGATACAGCAATTCTGACAGCTGGCTCTCCTTATTTTCCACAGCTTCGCTCCTCCAGTTAATCCGAATTTGTGTCTGTGGAAGACTTTGCAGTGTCAATCAGTGTGCAATTGCTGGGTCAGCAGGCTCACTGTTATGAGTCAGCTTGACATGGAAAGCCAATACAGATAGATGTATCCTAGTGGAGCTGTGCTGTAGGTTCTGCATGGCAGAAAATACTTTGATTCTGAATATTTCTCTCTGTGCTTACATCTGACAGCAGTCACTGATCTGAGAACTCACTTTGTCTCCAAGCACACCTACAGCTAGGGTTTATTAAAATTTGTACTGATCACATTTTCCCTTGTCCCACGGCACTGCAGCAGTGCTCACCTTACTCTGTTACCTTGTTCTGTAGCAATGGAGCAGCTGGTTTCCGAGCTCAACATCCTCCTGAAGCTACTGGACCATGAGACATTGAGCTCTACCACAGCTGAGAAGAAGACCACTGTCAGGAACCTGCTGAAGCAGCTGCAGCCTTCAGGTTAGCCCACTATCACAGTGTCCACCAGGGACAGGTCCATCCACTGTTGCGGTGTGCACCTGGGACAGGGTCACCACGGACAGGTCTGCCTACTTTCAGGGTGTCCACCAGGGATAGATCCACAGAGGACAGTTTTGCCCACAGCCACAGTTTCCACCAGGGACAGATCCACCCAGAATTGCAATGTTTGCTTGGGTCAGCTCAATGCAGAATCATAGGGACCACAACTAGTCAGCCTATCACCACAGTGACCACCAGACCATAGAATCGAGCATGTAGATAAAGGTCTTTTGGTTCCTTCCCACAGGAGCTTTGTTTTAATGTCACTAAATGATTCTTTACATCTCCATTTGCTAATTTATTTACACGTGCCACTGTGCTGGTGCAAATGATGGTGCTTGTCTTCAATTTGATTTAAAACTACAGTTAAGAACTAACTGCATAAGCTAGCAGTTATGTTTGCCATTGTTTCTGTTAAAATCCCACACAATTATGCAAGGTTCTCTCTGCGGATGTCTTTTTGTAGAGCCCCCGTGATGTACAGATAGCGTGGGTTATTTATTACCAGTTCAGCACGGGAGAAGCTGAGTGGGCTCTGTAGATTACTCATGCATTGCAAAATGAGCTGCAAGGGGTTCTTCTGTAGTCTGGAGAGTCATAGTCCACTGTAGCTCAGCCCTGAGTGAGTGTAGACAATTGATTACCGCATTCACATTAAACTATTAACCTTTTTTGTGTGCCTTTTCAGTTAACAGAACAGATTACACGTACATGAACTTCTCAGTCTACAGGAATGGGACGAGCTTTGTCGAATCCTTGTTCGAAGAGTTTGGTAAGAAGAAAATGTTGCTGTTATTTTCTACTTGTTTTTGACTGATTGTTTCCTGTAATCTATCATTAATATTGTTGTATGATATGCAGTATCCTATTTTATATTCTCTTTTATTACGATATATGAATGTTTTCCAGTTTCAGTAATGCTTTGGTCAGTAGAGGGCCACAGTGAGCCAAAGCCCAACCTGGCAGTGAAACAGCACAAGGTAGCATCAGCCCTGGCCAGGACCAGAGGCCATCGTTGGGTTCACACACACGCGTACACTTAGACACACAAGTTTCCACGGAGTACACTTTAAAAGGATATGGATAGCATGGTCTGAGGGAGGAAACATACACGGGAGGAGACATGCAAACTCCACACAGAAGGCTCCCCAGGTCAGAATTGAACCAAGAACACAATAGCATGTGAGGCTGCAATGATCACTGCCATGGTACCCCGTGATCATGTTCTGCTGAGTGTTTATGTAAAAACCAGGAAGAGCAGAAGGAGGAGAACAGGGTGGAGGTCAGGTCATGTGAAGACTTGAATGACTTTATTCTCCAGGCTTGTCTTCTTTGCTGTTGCAGAGTGTGGTCTATGTACTCACTGCTCCGCATTCTTGTTATAGCAGACTGCGACCTGCGGGATCTGAAAGACTCGGCAGAGGAGCAGAAGGAGGAGGGTGAGGAGGAGGAGGAGGCACCTGAAACTCCCCAGTCAAAAACGGTAAGCAGGGCCTGGTTTAACCCCAGTTCCCAGCTCTCCTCCTGCTTTTCACAGGTCTGACGGTGCAGACAGCGCAGACAGCGCAGGCAGGTCTGACAGTGCACACTGTGCAGACAGCGCAGACAGGTCTGATGGTGCAGACTGAACCGCAATTGCAGTGCACACTGTGGCACATGTTGTGGAGCATCTGACTGTGTGAGTGACTCAGCAGCCCCATGGTCTGCCCCATGGAGAGTCAGTATTAGTTCAGCGGGATCCTGGGAGCACTTTCAGCTTCTGTAACTTTTCTAAGACTTTGTGCGCATTTGTTTTTACTGGAATTACATCTGAGTTATTCTAAGTAATATTTTATATAATATATGAACACAGTAGATGATTCTAGGGTGGTTCAAAATGTTTGGATATATATTTTGTATATATTAAATATATATACTTTGAGGTGTCTGTATGTTTCACGATGAGATAGCAGTGGAATGCTGAAAGGAGGAATTCATAACACTTTGAAAGTAGGACAGGTTCTCTCAGGTTCTGGGAAATTTTGGATGAAGGACTTGATAATACCTATTCACTTAGTGGACAAACAAAGTCAGTCGGGAAGCTGGAAATGTTTCATGAATGGACAGACGGATGGGCAATTTGGTATGTTTCATGAATGGACATAATGGACATGGCAGCTGGGTGTGTTTTGTGAATGGACAGACAGACCGGAAGCTGGGTGTGTTTTGTGAATGGACAGACGGACGGGAAGCTGGGTGTGTTTTGTGAATGGACAGTGAGATGTGTGTTCTTTGCTCCTCAGAGTTCAGACACCCCCCCTCCCTTGCCCACCACGCCCCCCCCAGAGGATTACTATGAGGAGGCAGTGCCCCTGAGCCCTGGGAAGGCCCCCCAGTACATCACCACCCGCAGTAAGTTCTGTGTTGGAAATGCTCTGCCTCAGAATATACACCTCACTATTCACATAATACTAACCCTGACACCAAGCCAGTCTGCAGACAGCCAGGAGTGACAATAAGAGTCCCGATACATAGCAGTTTCAGCCATTTCAGGTCTTCCTAAGACTACTGGGCTTCTTGAGCCCTCCTGTAGGGGCCAGGGTTTTGGTCTGTCATGTTGATCATTGTCCTCCACAAGTTCACTGTGTGACCTCTGACCTCTCTCAACTACCTCATGGGGTCAAGTGAATCAGGGTCAGGTGTTGCTTGTTTTCCTAGCCTGCTGCTCTGTGCTTGCTGTAGACCTGTGCTGACACCCTGCTCATGGTTCTGCCCAAAGCGCAAAATTACTATCTGTCTTCAGAGGTGCACGTGCAAGTGCTGGCCGTCTCAAATTAGTAAACTTACTACACCATCTGAACTGCAGCTTGCTGGGACAAAGTGCAAAGTCTTTTGCACTGACCAAAATATACATACTACAGATGGTGCAGGTTTCACTGCAGTCGTTCATTTAGAAAAACGGATTAAATGAGATCTGAACAAGAACAGTTACAATACAGGAAGGGCCATTCTGCTCATGTAGCTTGGCTAGAAGCTGCTGATGGACGAATGTCTTCCAGCCTCCAGTGTATCAGCTCAGACAATGTGGCCCAGCACCTTGTTCCAGACTCCTACACCTCTTTGAATAGAGAAGTGCTTGCTGTTCTAACTGGACAGGACTCTTGTCAAATATGAACCCTATGATCTGCTCTCACACAGGCAGCTCCAGCCCCCCCAACTCCATAGAGGATGGATACTATGAAGACGCCGATAACAACTACCCCACCACCAGGATGAACGGAGAGCCCAAGAACTCCTGTAAGGCTATGCGCTGCACCAACACAACGGTCTTTAATTGCTTCTTCCCCCTGCTTGTGCTTTTCTTCTTCACTTCATTTGGTTGTTGCCGGGTTGTTTTCCCCCTAGACGACTCGGATGCCATGAGCAGCTCGTACGAGTCGTACGACGAGGAGGAGGATGATGGGAAAGGCCGGCGGCTGACGCACCAGTGGCCGTCCGAGGAGAACTCGATGGGGCTGGTGAAGGACTGCCGCATCTGCGCCTTTCTGCTGCGCAAGAAGCGCTTCGGACAGTGGGCCAAGCAGCTGACCATCATTCGTGACAGCCGCCTGCTGGTCAGTGTGCAACCCCATAAATCTTCCCCCCCTGACATCCTGAACTGAGCTGATGAACCTGACTGACCACACTGAGCAAGATAACCCATTGACTTCCTGCGTTTCCTTACCGTCTGACTCGCCGAGAGACCGCGGGTGCTCTTAGAGTTGGACAAGACTGGTGAATGCTGCGATTTTCGCATCTGTGTGGTTTTGCGCAGGATTTGTTCTCCCTTTGAAATATGTTTTATCCATATGGAATCTCCGTAATAAGATGGACACTTATTAATCTCTCCAAGGTGAATATTTCCAAGTGTCCATCTGTCAGATTTCCAGGTTAGAAAGCAGGGAATTTGGATGGCTCTTTCTGTGACCTTTGAACTATTCCCTTGCCTGATTTGCAGGCTCCTCTCTCCCGCCTACGTACACCTTTGTCCCCTTGTCATTCCAGTGCTACAAGAGCTCCAAGGAGCACACCCCCTACCTGGACCTGCCCCTCAACCTGTGCCACGTCATCTACGTCCCCAAGGACGGACGGCGGAAGAAGCACGAGCTGCGGTTCACCCTGCCGGCGGGAGAGAGCCTGGTGCTGGCGGTGCAGAGCAAGGAGCAGGCCGAGGGCTGGCTCAGGGTCAGTGTCCTTAACTCTCCTCAGCTCGGGGACCGCCACTGAGGTCGCTGATGAGTCCCATCCGGGATTTGCCAGCAGTGGGGCGGGGAAACGAGACCAATTTTGGGTTCCTGAAGCATTGCGTTTTGGAAGAATTTTGGAAAACGCCTTCTAAAAATGCAAGCAGTGGGAGACTGTGGTGTGACAAACAGGCATACCAGTTGCAACACTAAAACAGGTTTATTTCAACACTCCAAACTCTTAGGTTTTAGAAGAAATCCAGTTTAAAATGCGTGAAGGCAGCATCTGGATGTAGCCAAGCTTGCACAATACCTCTGTACCATTTTGGAAGGACTGGCTGGTTCTGCTGTTCCACAAGGTAGCAGTGCAGGATGTTGCGTCTTCAGACAGTCCAGAAGTATGTTAATTTCAGGAATGAAGGGTTCTGGTTCAGAAAAACTGGCAAGCTTTAAGATCACTGTACCTGCAGATCAGTGAGACTTTACAGTATCAACAGCAAACATGTCAAGTTTAACAAATTTATGGATCATGACTAACAAACGTCTGAGCAGCGTTTGCCAAAATCCCTGTAAGTCATGGCTTGTGTCTTGTGTATAAATGTCACCTTGTGCATGGAACTGCCAGTATTGAGTAGCTATGACAACTTACAGCCACAAATCTTCAGTAAGATGATTTGGGTGAATCTGTCAGTCTTGCTGTTTGTGTTAAAGTCCTGTAGTTACGCTCACTAAATCTGAGAAGAGTCAGGACGGGAGCCCTCATAGAGACGAAAGAGATCATACAGACAGCGGAGGTTTTGTTTTCTCCAGTCAAATTTATTTCTTATCCAGGCGTGACCACATTCATCATATATAGAAAATAGACTCAGCAGTAATTGTAATAATGAAGTAATAAACACCTGCCCCACTGAAGAGAAAAATAGAGAAACCCCTTTCTCTGCAGGGCTAAAAGGGAACTTCACAATGCTCTTAATTGTGGCCTCTTGGTACTCTGGAATCTGGATTCTGGGCTTAAGAGAAGAAGAAAGGATTTTAGTGAACAGTTACATTAGACTGCAGACACAGTGGTGAACTCTGATAGAATTCATCTACCAGAGATCCAGATGTGAATTGTGTGCAACTAAAGAATATTGAATCTCTGCCACATTCAAAGTGCTCACTCAGCAAAGATTTGCTTTCCTTAAATGAAAAAGTAACTGTTTTTTTTTTCAGTTTAACCACACACAATTTTTCACTGAGTCATTATTTTTGTGGCTGAATAATTTTTCTATGAATGTACCTGTATCTAAAGCATCATCCTTGGAAAAAATATATATAAATATATATAAATAAAACTATATAAATATATATAAAACTGGTAACTTTGTGCATCTAATTAATATATACACAGCTTCTTTAAAACTATTATTTGACTACGTAATAACATCAGAATATTCAACAATGGGTGCATTCAGTCTGTCAGATCTCCTTATTCCATTTCTTATAATTACTGTGTAGAACAATTACGTTTTTTTCTACCAAAGGCAGCAGTCCTAAAATATATGAGAACTTTTTACTTTTTTATGCAAAAGCTAGTTCAGGCCATAAAATGTTAAACTGATAATTGACTTAATCCAGTCCCTAAGCCTCCAGGTGGAAAGACATCTCCAGTGACCAGGAGTGAGCGTCGCTGCTCTAGGCCTCCTGAGGGAATATTTGATCACTTTCACAGTTTTTGTGGATACAGGTTTCTGCTTGCTGTGATCTCACTCTGCCGCAGTGCCCTCTGCGTGCCCTTCTTTCCCCATAGCAAACGTCAATAAAGGTCACAGGTCAACAGCACATCGCCTTTTTTTTCAGTCCCTCCAGAAGCTTTTCTCTTTCTTTGCCGGCTCGTGGCTGTGCCTGTGGGAAGAGAAATTCCCGGCAGAGAGGAATGCTGCTCTGGTGTCTGTTATCTGCCCTGCTGTTGTCTCCCCTGCTCGGTCCTTGCTGGATCCTCTGCAGTGCGGGGGCTGATAGTGTCTGCTTTGAGCACCCAGGAGCCCGATTCCTTCTTGTGATCTGACAGGGCAGACGGACTGCAGACAGGAGAACGGGAACAGCACCGGCCTGTCTGAGTGGAACAGCTCACTGCTTCTCTAACAATTCATCTTCCCCTGAATCACTGCTTCGTAGCTGGTTTGGAGAGAATGTAACCAAGTTACAAGCAAGACATTTTCATGCATTTTCATGCATCTCGAGTTGCAGGCCGAGTTTGAAAAGCCCTGCGTCACGCCTCCTGCAGATGAAGGCTGTCCTTGCTTAATGGGTGTCATATGTATGTAACAACAGACGCATCACCTTCTCCACCTTCGTTCTTTATCATTTCCAGTGAGCTTCAGTTTTCCTTCTCGTTCTTCAGTGAAGTCAGTCGCTCCATCTCTCTGCATGCTCACAAAGTTATTTTCTCAAGGCAACAAAAATACTGCCCGTGCTGTGCAGTGCCTCTCCTAGGGGGTGTGTGTGAGCTGCCAGAGCTCTGGTAAAGCCCCATGCACAGGACTGTAGTCTCGCCCCACTGATGCCACACATTTACTCCACTGTGCTTGTCCTGTGCCGCGCCGCGGATGTCTCGTTGTGCTCAGCTGCACTGCGCTCTGCTTTTACCCTTTCGACTCCGGCCGGGTAAGTTGTGTGTAAGGCTGCCATTCCTCCGCAGGTGATCAGAGAGGCGAGCGGCCAGGGCAGCAGTGGACCTGGAGCAGAGGTGTCTACCTCTCCCATGATCCTGAGGAAAACGGAGCTGGACAAGGTAATCAGGGGGAGTCGGACTGCGGTCAAAGAACAGGAGAGTGGGCGTGCTGTGTGGGAGAGCCCTACTGTACACGGCGGAAAAGTGTGAGAGGTATACAGTGAAACCTAAACACCTGGCTTTCGAGTGTGTGGTTTGCCCCAGCCGGGTACATAAACCCTTCAGATGTCTTTCCAGACTGTGGTTTAACTACGGTAGGCACACATCAAACAGAGCTGCGCGGCTCTGTGACTTCGTCAGTGAGGCGGCCTGCTAAGACAGGCGCTCCCGTGTGGCCCAGCCCTGCAGCCAGGAGACATGTAGAGCAGGGCTGGTGTTGACAAACACAGCTTTTTGTCCACCTTCCCAGAGACAAGTGTTCACGTAGGGCAGTTTGAGGAAAACGGGCTGGGTATAAGAATTCTACACTTCTTGCTTCACTTTTCGCCCCGCGGCCTGATTCAGCGCAGCTAACACTGTGTGGGTGTGTTTACAGAGACTGTCTGCAGACAAGCACACCTCCGACTCGGATAGCGTCGCGACGGGGGACAACAACAGCCCGGCCAACGGCAGAGAGAGCAGGGAGCATGGTAAGAACCCGCTCGCTTCGTCACTCCTGCACCAGCCCTTTTGTGTTTCTGCTCCTGCCTGTCTGCGCAGTGCAGCTGCCAGCTCGGTGTAATGTTCTCCACTCAGAGCATGAGCCGGTCTGTGGCCCGGTGTCGCCTCCGTGTTCAGGGTCTGTCCGGGGCCTTTCACTCCTGTGCTGTGTCTGTGCTTGAACGCAGGGAAGGCGAAGCGCGGCGGCCTGTCGGAGCTGACGGGCTCGGTGAGCCGCGCGGCCGGCAGGAAGATCACTCGGATCATCAGCTTCTCCAAGAAGAAGACCCCTGCTGCCGAGGACCCGCGGACGTCCTCCCCCGAGGAGGAGCTGCCCCGCTGTGGTGAGGGTCGTCCCTTCCTGGCTGAGCGCTTTCCGGGCTGGGTGGGCTTGTCTGTTCCCTGGGGTTTCCAAGACTCCCGGGCCCTGCGGTGACATCGGCGACGGCCGCGCCGCTTTTCCAGCCGGCTCTGACTCACCCGCACGGCACTGTGGAGCTCGACCATAGCTCTGACAGTTGGGCGTGTCAGAGGGGCATGCCCCCCGCCCCTTCCCGCAATGCCAGCCGGTCCCTGTGCCACTGACTGCGCTGCCTGCGTCTCCCCGCAGGCTACCTCAACGTGCTGGTGAACCAGTGCTGGAAGGAGCGCTGGTGCTGCGTGCGGCGCGGCACGCTCTACTTCCACCGGGACCGCTCGGACCTGCGCACCCACGTCAACGCCATCGCCCTGCGGGGCTGCGAGGTGGCCCCCGGGCTGGGCCCCAAGCACCCTTTCGCCTTCCGCATCCTGCGCAGCGGGCATGAGGTGGCAGCCCTGGAGGTATGGGTTCCGCGGGGACTCCCGGGGGCGCTGCAGTCCTGAGACGTGTGCGAGGATGACTGTTTTTCTCCCGATTCACACCCTGTCAGCTAAACAGAGCTTGGCGACTCCTCTGTGTGCTGTGTGTGGGCACCTGTGTGGGTCTCTGGGGCTCTTTTGGGCTGGACCAGCTGCTCTCCTGCTGTGCCCCTGACCGGACGCCCTGCGTCTCGTTCCTGTCTCTGCCTCCAGGCAAACTGCTCGGAGGACATGGGCCGCTGGCTGGGCCTCCTGCTGGCAGAGACGGGCAGCTCTACGGACCCCGAGTCCCTGCACTACGACTACGTGGACGTGGAGACCATCGCCAACATCGTGGACGCGGTCAGACACTCCTTCCTGTGAGTGCTCGGAGGGGAGCCCGCTCCTCGCTGGCTGTGCTGCTCATGCTGGGGCTTTGCTGCAGCTCGCTGAGCTGCGCTGCACTGAACCATGGGAATATCAGGCAGATAAAGATAAGATAAGACTTTATTGATCCCGAAGGGAAATTGAGGAAAGAGAGTTGAGGAACGTTCCCCAGCTCTTCTATACCTGCAAGCCCAGCTCTGGCCACGGGTGCAGAGTCCAGCAGAGTCCAGCAGAGTCCAGCAGAGTCCAGCAGAGTCCAGCAGAGTCCAGCAGAGTCCAGCAGAGTCCAGCAGCTCCACTCCCGGGCAGAAGGGCTTAACTGGACAATATTCTTCCTTCTCCACAACCTTGAGCTGTCGACAATTTGAAGAGACAAACCTGCTGGATTTTAGGCTCCGTGGTCCAGAGTAGAGAATCCCTGATCTGTTCAGTACAGTCCTACTTGACGCGTTAATGATACAGTAAATCTCCCAAAATCAGCTTCAGTAAGGAGAGTGTGCTGTGTCTTATCCACAGGGGACACAGTTGACTCGGGACCTTTCTGTTGCTTTTCTGTTTCGTAAAATGCCGATTCTGGGTCTCGGAGTTGTGCCGCTATCCCGTTAGGCGGCCCAGCTCGTTCGGCTTCACTCCAAGGTGACGGCGCTCTTCTCTCCTCCTGCGCAGGTGGGCGACCTCTGCCGTGGACTCCAGGACCTACGACGAGGTGCCCTACGAGCGAGTACAGGTACGCGCCCTGGGTGCAGCTGGCTGGTTCAGGTCCCCTGTGAGCAGCCCAGTGTACAGGGAACAGGACCTGGCGTGCAGCTGCATGCTGAATCAGAATGCCAAATTCCAACACCGAGACAAAAGCAGGGCTACCTTAGCAAAACTTGCTCAGATATTGCAAGGTAAAAGCAATGTGTAGTACAGCCTGGTATAGCATACAGGGGCATGAAACTGTTGGGCACTATGCCAGAGCAGAGTATATGCAGCAGTATAGAGAAAGCGTGGTAAAATGGTGATGCATGGTGATGCACATTTGCCCTAGTCTGACAGCTGACACTTGTCACTTACAAAAAATCTTCCCATCTTCCTCGGAGGTTAACTCCTTTTCAGCACCATGATGCAAAAAAAAGGTGCAGTTCCCTTTTTTGACACTTGGAAAAGGGAAAAATCTATTTGTGTAAACTGCATCCTTGCGGCCTGCTGCCTCCCCGGTGTCTTGTTTACGCGTAAACGGGCAGTAGCACTTAAATCTTAGCTTTGATGCCAAACACGGTGGAAAAGAGTATGTACTCCAGTCATCAGTGCCACTTTGGGACAGGTCATCCCTGTTCTCAAAGTCATGCTGTTCTTTGCACGAATTGTGTTCTTGTGACAGGCTGGTGCTCTGTTTAGCAGTGTTCTGTTTAAAGCTGTGCGGTAGTGTTCCTGCATACCTTCACTCTTCAGCCGCGGTCTGTCTTAACTTGCCTCCTTGAGCTCTTGGCAGAGTTCTCCTTTCCTTTCAAAGGGTTGCTGTAGCATTGATCAGTGACTTTCACAGCAAGTGCCTGGTTTCCAGGACCTCCTGTCCTGGTGCAAACAGTGGAAATGGAGTGATTTTTTTTAAAACACACGCATGCTGAATTTCCGCCTTCTGTGTCGTAGGACAATAAAGTCAAAGCAAAGGAGCCCTGTTTCTTTTTGAAAGGCAAGTTTTTATGCGGTAATCTGGTTTTCCATCAAACGGACAATCCCATTTCCCGTCGGGAAGTGCCGCCCTCACTGGCCACTTCCCCAGATGTTTCGGACAGATGTTTCTGTCTGTCTGCACTAGGGCTGAGACGAGAGGTGTAACAGTATCGCATGTTACCCCAGAGCCCTGGACAGAAAGGCAGAAGTAACAACAGAAGTAAGAACACAAAAATCAAAACATAATGCTTCAACAAGGAGCCAGGCTGTATCTCGGTGTTCTGCAGGGCCCAGATTTGTTTTCTCCAGACTGGTGGCTGTTCTTGCCCAGAGCTCAGCAGGATCCTCAGCAGCTGTTGTAAACCATCACCCGGACCTGAATAACACAGCCCCTCCCCCCGACACAAAGCCTATAAATCCTCATTTTCAACCTCACCTCTGAACTCGGATATAAAACATTTGTTGCCATAGGTATTTCCATGGAACAGCATAAATGTATCATTGGCACATTAATGGCACATTACAGTATTTATCAGCTGTGGAGAGGAGTACCAGTAAGATAGGATGGAGGGTGTTGGGTGTCTCGAGACAGGATTTCATTGCACAAAGGTTGGTAAGAGTGTGGAACAAACTACTGAAGCTGATACCCTGGCTTCCTTCAAGAAACAGCTGGATGATATCCTTGGATCAGTTAACTACTAACTACCAAACAGGCACCACTCATTGTAACTGTTCTTAAGTATACATTAAGAGCTTATTTGAGTTGTATAAAGTCCTGTTTGCTTGTAGTAGCTGGAACCAGTCCCCTTGAAGTAGAAATAAGAAGAAATAAAGTTGACTAACCATCTAAGCAAGCAAACAGGCCAATCAAAGCTGTCAATTACTGGAGATAAGTGGAGACTTCAGAGCTCAGCTTGAACTAAGAGACAGGGCTGTGCCCAGGTGTGGTGTGGGAAACCGCTGACACTGTGTCACATAGGCACTGGTATCAATTCACTTGTATCAGTTAGGAAATGTTTTTCCGACTTTTCCTATGTAAGCTCTGTGAAGCCTCTGTTTTTAGTATAGCAGTTGGCAGAGGAGGACGAGACGATGTCCAGACTTGGAGCAGCAGCCCTGTGTTATTAGCAGTAATCTTCTGGTTTGTGTTTGTGAGGAGCAATGAGTGACATCAGTCTTTTAAAGCGGAGAGATGTTGTGCGGTTTTCCCTTCTAGGACCTTTTCCTTGCTTTCCGAAACTAAATAAATCAGAAACTTTCCTACTAAGTAAGCAATTTATAGGAGACCGAGCCTGTCTGCCATGTTTAAACAGTGTTCTCGGAGAGCCTGAGCCTGCTCTAACGATGGTGAAGAGCCTGAAGCAAAGTTTTCCCATTTGAGTTCAAAATTTATTTGCTTCATATTCTTCTTAAATAATGTTTAGTGTTGTTACTTATGCAGCTCTCCCGGGATTTGATGTCAAATGCTGTATCAGACACGCCCACAGTGAGAATGACCGTCGGACACACCCACAGTAGGAGTGGTGATGTCAGACACACCCACAGTGGGATTGACAAGGTGCCGGGCACGCCCATAGTGGGAGTGGCACTGTATCAGACTAATCAGACACGCCCACCGTGGGAATGACACTGTATCAGACACACCACTGTGGGTCAGCGTTTTTCCTTTGGCTCAAGTGCAGTTGGTTAGATTTCAGCTCACTCACCTGAATGAGTGCAGAGCTGAAACTGGGTCTTATCTATTACACCTCTCTTTGATCTGAAATCAGTTAGTCTGTGTTTAATAATTTGGCATAAGCCACAGACATTGCTCCAGAACAGGAGTTCCCAACCTTGGGCCTGGGTACCCCACACCTGTTGGTTTTTGTTCCAGCTGAGGACTGTGTTAAATAATTAAACTTTTTATGGAGCTAGATAACACCAGATTTAATTTGAACTCTACAGTTCTTTTCAGTTCTTAAACATGTAGGACATTGCCTCTTAACTGTTGACTTTCTTAAGTATCTTCAAATTTCCAGCCTTTGAAACCCAGCAGGTGTGGGGGACTGGGACTGGGAACCCCTGCTGTAGAGGACTGTGGGGGCGCTCGCTGTCTGAACACCTTGCAGTGACCGCAGACGCAACCACTCCTCACTTTAACATAGTAGTGCGGTGGTGAAAATCTGTTTGACCTCAGTTATTACTGCTCCCTGTCTAATCCCAACTGGCTGCCTGATCCCGAAGCCCGGCTCTCCAGTTCCCTCCTCTTCTCCCCTGAGTCCCTGACCTCTTCCTTTCTGTCTTTTCGGCCTCCAGCAGCCGGAGGAGCCGAAGGCGGGAGCCCAGGTGAAGCGGCACGCGTCCTTCTCCAGCAAGGACGCCCAGAAGATCGACCCCCAGGGCAAGATCAAGCGCCACGATTCCAGTAAGACTCCGGCGTCCTTGCTTTCCTCTTGAGGATGAGGGTCCCTGAAAGAGGATGGAGTGGATAAGCCAGGACTGGTGTGCAGTTAGACGCGTGTGCTGTCCAGGTGGTGCCGGACCCTGCATGTCTCAGTGAGCAAGACATAGTGGAGCTGTCCAGTTGTACAGTTGTAAACATCCTTGCCCCTGGCAAATGTATCAAGGGTGTCTGATCGCCTGCGTGCTATCCAGCCTGAGGTACCAGGCACTGCGGTGTGCTTTAATGTCATGTCACGCATTTCTGTTGGGGTGGCTCCATCTTCCATCCATCCTGGTGACATTCTTTGTTGTCTCTCTGCCTTGCTCCTGATTTAATTATCTTTAAAATCTTTACATTTTTCCTTGGGCCGGAATAATGTCTCTATTTTGGCAGATGAAACAGGAGAAAAAAATAAAGCAGGACTATATTAGATTCAACAAAGCATGCAGGCTCAGAATGCTCCCCTCATTGTACCGTTCCAAAAAATATAAATATGCAAAGAATTAAATTACAATTTTCCAAAATATTAGGATAAATATTCAATTAAAAATTCAAACAGTGGAGTCATAGGGCACAAGTGGAAACTACATTGCAGAAGGCACTTCTTTACACAAAGGGTGGTGGGAGTGTGGAACAAGCTGAACTGCCATGTTGTTGAAGCCGATACCCTGTTTAGCTGGATGAGATCCTTACATCAGTTAACTACTAAAGACCAAACGGGACCGAATGGACTCCTCTCATCTGTATCCATTTTGGTGTTCTCATGTCAAGAATGTTTGTCATCTCCTGACTCTCTGTTAAGGTACAATACAGGCAGGCAACAAGTTGGTCATGATGATGGGGCCTCCTGTCAGAGTGTTCTCCAGTAGTGCCATGAAAGTTTTACAGAGTCATTACCCCTGTCAGCAGCTCTCCCCACCTTCATCCATCTTGTGAAGGTTTAACTATTCATGTGGCTTAATGGCCCTATAGAGGATCAAGTGAGAGAGGTAGTACTGGCTCTTCAAAGGCTATCCCACGTTACACATGACACTTGAAGTAACATTAGATTTACGAGCTTCTCTCTTGGTCTGCACAGGGGCTGAGAGGGGAGAGGGCCTGGAGGATTGTGTCACCTTCTCACAACCCCTCGGCTCAATCTGTGACCTTTCACCCCTCCTCCCATGTATGCCGTGACACTTCTTCAATCTGGTGGTGAGGAGAGAGTGGCCTTGTGCCCTTTCTCTCGATTCTGGCTCAGGTGTTGGGCTCTTCTGCAGGACAACCTGTATAAGTCCCCCCATTCCCTCCCACCAAAAAAACCCAACTAATGCAGTAAAAAAGATGGTGCATTGAGATTGTTTTGTTTTCTCCTTTTAGAAGATAAGAAAAGTTTCAAAATGAGAGGAGGCCATTCAGCCATTCCAGTCCGTTTGGTCGTTAGTAGATAACTGACCCAAGGATCTCACCCAGCTGTTTCTTGAAAGACGCCAGGGTATTGGCTTCAACAACGTGGCTGGACGACTTGTTCCACACTCCCACCACCCTTTGTGTAAAGTGCCTGGTGTTCTCAGTGTTAGGTCCTCTTCCCACTAGTTTCCACTGGTTTGCTCTGGAGTTAAACTGCTGGTTCTGAAGAGGTCTGGAGTGTTGACTGTCAGTGTCCTTATGGGTCTGGGGCACTTGTGGAGATACTAGTGTGTTGGCAGACATATGGCGCTGGAGAAATATGTCTGAAATCGGGGCAGGAATTCTGAACGCCGCACTCCAGGCCCGGCCTGGTTCCCGCTCAGGACGCCAGAGACTCGGTGCCCTGTCCGTGGGGGAGAGGGGCAGGAGTCCCCTGACTGCGGCCGCCGCCTCTGTCTCTCCAGATGCCAACCAGTTTAAGTACGGGAAGACAAGGGCGCAGGAGGACGCCCGGAGGTTCCTGAGCGAGAAGGAGAAGCTGGAGAAGGAGAGGGAGGGGATCCGTGGGGAGCTGCTGGCTCTGCGCAGGGAGAAGAGGGAGCTCAAGGAGGAGCTCAAGACAGCCACAGGTAAGTTACAAGACTTTTAATGTGACAGATTCGCAGGCGAGGCGCAGCTCACTGACTGAAGAACACAAGAGAAGCTCTGCTCTGTGGTTCTTCAGTGCCCCCTGTTGGAGGAAGAAAGCACAGCCCAGCTGTGAGCCAGATCTGTGCTCTGCTTGTAAAAACTGCAGGGCTGTAGCTGTCCAACAGCAGGATTACAGACCCCTGTCTTGGAGGTACATGTACCACAAGCATCCTCTGAACTTCCTCCACTGGTACAGCTGAGGCAGACCAGTGTCCACAGGAGCAGTCTCATGTTCACTGCTACTGTTGCTAGCGTAACGACAGCACGTATAGCACCATATAGTGTGTGAGTTACTGCGGCTGGCATTTACAGATCAGCACGTTCTTGCCTGCTGTATTTTCTCTAATGAGAAAAAAAGGGCCTTTGCAGAGCATGTGCTTCCTCTCGTGGTGTGGAAAGGTGAGAGTTGCTCCTGCCCTGGCCAGTCTGTCCCTGTGGTGCTGGGGGTGGGGCGCCGAGGGCCGCGGTGAGGGGTCGGCTGTGAGTCCGGGTGTCTCGTGGTGCAGGGAAGCAGGCGGCGGCGCTGGAGCAGAAGGTGGCGCTCCTGGAGGAGAGGTGCCGGGCGAAGGAGGGCGAGAGGGTGGACCTGGAGCTGCGGTTGACGGAGGTGAAGGAGAGCCTGAAGAAATCGCTGGCTGGGGGGTCCCTGGGAGCCCCGGGGGATAGCCGGACCGACAGCAGAGTACGTACGGGGCGCTCAGCCCTTCTGCAGCCTTCTCAAACACTGGGCCAGGAGGAGGGCCTCAGGGAGCCGGTCCCTGGTTCAACACAGGTGGAGAAAGGGCGCACTGGAAAGCAAGCTCATCCGCGCTGGCCGTGCTAGAACTGGCGAAGCACGCCGAGTGGTTGCTGGATGTAGAATCACCATGCAATGACCAGTTGTGCGGTTTTGTACTGGCATGACTAAACGTACAGGAAGGGTGGTTTAGTCTTTTTGAAGCCTCTGGTGCAACATGTTCGGCCTTTTCCTCTCCCCAGAATGCTCTTGAGAGAATTCCAGTAATGTGCAATAAGTTAAATGAATTGGGTGCTCTCCATCGCTCCTGTACAGAGCCCTCTCCCCGCCCTTACGCTGGCGTAACAGGGTGTGCTCGTCCAGTGCATGTGCACAGCCTGCAGCCTGGCTGGTGTCCGCTCAGATGGCGTGAGTCCACCAGGACGGGTGTCCTGTAACATACCGCCACCTAGTGGTGGACTCTGCAATGGCAGGAGCAGCAGGAAATTGAATTGGTGAAACAATCTTGTCTCTTCACATGCCATAGTAGGACCTTAATCTAACCATTTAATTGTTTAATTGATGTGCAAATACTCAGCTCATTTTACAACTGAATATTGCAGATTTATCAAGGCTTGCAATGGAATAAAATACCCACTGGCCCATAGCCAAGCACATGCTAGAAGCCGGAGGATTTGTGCCACACACATCAGAGATACTGCATTTTAACACTGAAATTGACTAAGATCCTGTTCCTGTGCTACAGGTTTTGCCTGAGAAAAGCAAAATCAGTAGTGAGGGGTACAGGTTGTGTTTCAGGGTGCATTTTACCTGTGTCTTCAACACGCTCTTTAACATCTCTTCTGGTTCCTCTCAGGGCCAGGGCAGTACGGCAGAGAGTAACTCAACCGAGCACCCCATGCCTGTGAACTGCGCCTCGGAGATGCGCAAGCGACCCCCCTCCATCTATGCGTCAGGCTCTGGGAATGTCATGCAGAAGGCTAAGGTACGACTGGGCACACACCCAGGTAGATGGTAGATGCCTCAAAATATTGACACCAGCCTCTCTTAAGATGCTCTGAGGGTCTATTTTACTACAGCATGTCCACGTTCCCTCCTATAACTAGAAGCCTTTAACGAGATCATCTGCATCAGGCCCTGCTGGATGCACAAGGCCAAAGATATGAATGTGTTTGTGCATGCTGGGCCAGGATCTTGTTCCCGTGCTACAGTTCTTGCCTGAGAAAAACGAAATCATTTGTGCTAGGTGTTGAGACACCTAGCATGGCAAAGCTATGTGTTCAAAGCCTAGTGTATTGTTGGAGATTGATAATGCATCACAATAATCCCATGTAGCTCTTTCACAGAGTTTCACAACATGCGGTTTCAACTCGGGCTTCTCGTTCTGCCTCTTTGCTCAGAGCAGTACAGTGGCTGCCTCAGAATGACTACTTCCCCTAAATAAACTAAATAAAACATAAACACTGCGTCTCCCATTTTCTTCTAGGAATGGGAGTCTAAAAAAGGGACCTAAGTGGCTGATGGAGCCTGAGGAGGACTGCTGTTTCTGAACTGTTGTGAGAGGGGCTGTCCACTGGCTGCCTCCCTCTGTCCATCTCTGTGGGAACTGGAAGAGTTTGAGAGAACTGCTGCAATCTTGTCTTTAACTGGGAAACGTTCGTCGGAGTGTTGCACGGTGGCGAGGCTGGTGTGGATTTCTGCAAGGCCTTGACGCACATGGCTTAACCAAAAAAAAAAACGACTAGGGTTAAACCCAGTGAATACGTCCTCTTTAAATCTCCTCGCCTCATCCTTTGATTCCAAAGATAGACAAGCGATTTTATACCGAGTCATTTTACATCATCACAGTCCCCCTGTCACCTGCTACGCTCCCCCACAAAAAAGACCGTTTAAGGAATAGAGCACTACAGTGGTCCTCACATGGTTGAAGAAGGCACGTTTACAGTCTTGCTATTGACTGACCACTTCTGCTACAGCTGCCCTGCCAGACGATTCAGAAGAATGGTTAATAACAAAAGGAAGCCATTCTGCCCATGAAGCATGTTTGATAGGTAGTTGCTTCTTGGTGCATGGACCTCATCTGTACTCTTCTTGAAGATGCAATACAGGACTGGTCAGCTTGATCCACTCTCCCACCACCCTTGGTGTAAAGAAGTGCCTTATGTTATTGGTGTTGAATGCACTTCCACATATTTTCGAAATGTGTCCTCTGACTTGTGTCTTGCTATTCACTCCGAAGAAGGCGCAGGGGCAGAGAGATTGACAGTCCTTCCACGGTGTTGTGTATGAGCCCTGCTGACCTCTGAGCTGGGTTTGCGGTTGTGAGGATTTTGGAAGCCTTTAAGTTCACGAGATATGAGAGGGAGACTGAAAGAGGACCTACTGCATGAGACACTGGGATACAGAGTGCAGGAAACAAAGACAATCGATATTTTTAATTAATTTAATTTTCTACGTTTCACTTACTGATAACATGATAACACACTAAGGATATTTTAATATGCTCTTCTTTTTAGTCTTTTTGCTCTGTGCAGTTTAGTCCATGTTCTGTCACTGTACTGCAAGACTGGGAGGTTTTCAGGGCTTGAAGCTGAAGGGCTCAATGTAACCAGAGATGGTGTGGAAAATGTGCTGTTTTAAGGTTATTGGTGTCTAACAAAAAAGAGCAACATTATTACAGGATTGCAAATTCGTAAAAATCATCCTGGAGCCAATTAATATGCCAATATTAATTGCCATTATTAATATGCCAGTTAATAAGTAACTTATTTTACTTTTGTTGTGCGAACAAAACAAACTGTTAGTCTATTTTTTTCTGAGATGTTCCACCGGCGTCTGTTTGTGTTCTGGAATGTCCAGTAGAAAAGACTCTGAATTCCGTAAGGCAGAGCTTTCCTCTGTGAATCCGTCACAGGAGTGCTCAGTGCCTCTTCACTGTGGATGGCAGGGGCACAGCAACACAAGGAAATTCTCCACGGTGTTCTCCTGCCTGTTTCCTGGAGTCACGTGCCATTTCTGATTGGGCAAAGACACGGAGCCTCCGGGACCTCAGACTGAGCTCCTGAAAGATCTGCGCCACGTCCAAGACCAGCCTGAGGCCTGTCCGGACTTCCTCTAGTGCCAAGAAATGACTTCCCCTCTGAAACACATTATTGTTAGTCCCTCCTTGCAGAGTAAACTGTACAAGACAAGTTGTCAGTTATGCTTCTAACTTTTCAGTACTTTTAGGCACGTGGTGGTTTTTGAATATGGGAATCCCTGCTGCAGTTGGTTTTGTTCTTGTGCTCTTCACTCGCTCGGTCGGCAGAGGTCAGGGGTGAAAAGCTCTGATAAGGACAAAATGAGTTGTTCTGGGCCCACTGAACTTAGGAGACTTTGCACAAGACTAAAAAGTTTTTTCTCATTTCCTTGCCTTGCTTTGGCGCTCATGTTCTGTCAAGCAAAAGATTGTAAAATAAAGAAAATTTGGCCAATGACACATGTCTGCCGTGTCGATTGGTTTTATTGAGAGAAGAACCGAGGAGAGTGAAGAGCTGTCCTTTGACACAGAGGGAAGAATCAAATGCAGAGATTAAGGTGTTGAAGCATCAGTCACGTATGTACACTACTGGCACATCTACTCTTTAAACAAGAGCGCTGATGAGACGATAATAAGGGAAAACAGCACCATGGAGGAGGAGAGGCAAGAGCAGTGTGCAAATGCTCTACACATAGGAGCGGCTTTATTATTCTGGCTTTATTGCCCCCTGGGGGAAATTTGTTTTGCGTCCAATAGTTCAATACAACAAGAACAAACATCGCCAAAAAGAATTCAGTACAGCAGCGCTACAGGAGATCAGGGTTTTTTTACATTGCTGGAGTCTCCGTCCCTACAGGTAGGACACGGAGGGCAGCCCGGTGCTCGGCCAGCGGTCCACATCGTACTGGCCGCAGTCCGCCAGGGACCTCAGCTGCTGGGACATGTCGGAGGCCAGGCTCCAGGGCAGCAGCACCAGGTACGCCGTGGGGCCCTCGCCCATCCGCTTCTGCAGCCTCTGTAACACAGCACAGCTCGGGTCACCAGCCCGCTGGCTGCAGGAAGGCACCGCAGTGCCTCTGGGTCACGGAGGGCGGGCGCCTGTCTGTTTAACCCGGGGGGCAGACGGGGCCGAGAGGGGCTTGCGAACCCAGGCCAGGTGTGGGGTGAACAGGGAGACCGAGGGCCAGGTGTGGGTGAACAGGGAGACCGAGGGCCAGGTGTGGGGTGTACAGGAGGGCCCAGCCCAGGTGTGGGGTGAACAGGGAGACCGAGGGCCAGGTGTGGGGTGAACAGGGGGGCCCAGAGAATGTGTGGGTTGTACAGGGGGGCCGGGGGCCAGGTGTGAGTGTACAGGAGGGCCCAGGGCCAGGTGTGGGGTGAACAGGGAAACCGAGGGCCAGGTGTGGGGTGAACAGGGAGACCGAGGGCCAGGTGTGGGGTGAACAGGAGGGCCCAGGGCCAGGTGTGGGGTGAACAGGGAGACCGAGGGCCAGGTGTGGGTGAACAGGGAGACCGAGGGCCAGGTGTGGGGTGTACAGGAGGGCCCAGGGCCAGGTGTGGGGTGAACAGGGAAACCGAGGGCCAGGTGTGGGGTGTACAGGAGGGCCCAGGGCCAGGTGTGGGGTGAACAGGGAGACCGAGGGCCAGGTGTGGGGTGAACAGGGGGGCCCAGAGAATGTGTGGGTTGTACAGGGGGGCCGGGGGCCGGTGTTTTCTTTCAGATAGTTTCAGGCAGTTGTTTTTTTTGGCTTTCAGCCATGTGTGTTGCACCAGAGCAGTACTGGATCACTGGCCCACAGCTCCTCCTCTTCCTCAGGACCTTCAGGCAGGGCTGGCCGTCCTGCGGAAGAGGAGAGGGAGCAGGCAGAAGGGATAAGGAATTGGGACTTGCGCTACAATGACTAGTGGATCCGGTTCTGATACCAGCAGCGCTGTCTGGCAGATTCATTGCACGGTGCTTCATTAACGTTTAAAAAAATTACCCAATTCCAGAGACTTATCCTGCTGCAGCTGTCCCCTGGGTGTCCCCTGAAAGAACAAAAGGAAAACAGCACCTCCATTGAATAATCGCTTTAAAACTGCCCAGATAGATTGGAACTACAAGCTACACACAAAAGCACCCCACAGATTTTATTCCCAAACAGAAAAAGTCAGATGTCGAATCCCAGAAAACAGGTGTTCCCAGGAACAGAATGTTTGCAGTTTGAATAAATGTGCAGATTTTGGTGTGGATTGTGCAGAAGGGTGTTTTGGCTGGGATTTAAACCCAGGGATTAGCTTTCAGTACACCACAGGAGACGTCAAGAGACAGTCCCTACCTCGGCGGGATATTCAGGCAACAGCTCCCATTCTCCTGTCTCCTTAACTCATAAACACAACGGGGATGGAACTCCTGCAGACGACAAGAGATGAAGTGAAATTGTGAGATTACTATCCAGACGATGAGTAACAAACACCCCAGCTGTGCTACTGACTGCAGCCCCGTGGCATGACCTCAGACAGGGACTGGCTCCAGTGGGCACCCTGGGCCCTGCACTTTTCTCACAGAAGATCAGGCACTCGACAGCGTCCCATATCGAAAACCCTTTCCCCAAAGACGACTGTGGAAACCTAGTCGAAAAGCTTTCCTGATGACCACGGGGAACGGGAATGCCCACATCAGAGGGACAGAGAGCTAATAATATGTCAGGAGCATCCTAGTCAGTCCCTGCACACACGCATGGACAACCCACATGCACTCTCACACGCACCTCCATGCACACACAATTATTATTATTATACACTGAATAGCACTGATAATCTCCTCAAAGATCTTCTGTGTTTTCAGAACCATGTTGTCCCTACAGGAAAGCATTCAAATCTGAGAGCAGGTACAAAGACCACACTACTGTAGTTTTGAATAAGTGTATATATACTGTATTCTATATTTAACCCATCTCTTCTGGCATTTCCTGAAAAGTGTAGGGGTGTTACCCCAGTCTCCTGGCCAAAATTCCCCCTGGCCTTTATCAATCATGACCGCATAATTTATAATAATATGAACTGGCTTCATCACTCTGCTCTCCTCCCCACTGAGAGCTGGTGTGTGTTTAGTGTACTGGTGAACTCTGGCTGCCATCGCATCATCCAGGTGGGGCTGCACACTGGTGGTGGAGGGGGGTCCCCATTACCTGTAAAGTGCTTTGAGTGGAGTGTCCGGAAAAACTCTACAGGAGTGTAAGGAGTTATTATTAATTACGTTAAGAATTTCTTATAACTTGACTTATTTATATAAAACATATATATTATTTATATGACTTATGTATTCCATTATTATACATAACCCTACAAGGAAATGTGGTCAGGGATATTTATTGATGCATCAGGCATGAGGGTTAGGTTGAAGGTTCAAAGGGTTCACCCTCTGGCCTGTACAGTACACTGTGCAGTACTGTTAACAGCTCTGTAACACAGATCCATACAGTGTTCTGTGGCAAACTGCTGCAAGACTGATTGATTGATTGATTGATTGATTGATTGATTGATTAGCCAAGGTGACTCAGACCCCCCCCCTAGTGACGCAGAGGTTGGCCTGCATAAGGGGGCTACACTGTGCTATTCATACCTTTCCAGGAAGTGACATCAGTCAGGATTACAAGATACTGCAGGAAAGGCAAACAACCTGCTTGCTGTCATCCCTCCCGAACCTTCATTCAAAACTCCATTCACTATTGATGGATCTACAACCTATCCTTTTTGTGCTCTGGCTTTTTTCATAAATAGTGGCTTGCACGTGTCATGACATTACTGGCATTACACACTGTGGTGTCACTTCGCTGATCTGGCGCCTGAGCTCTTCCTATTGTTTGTGCAGGCGTTGTGCAGACGCTCAGCGGCAGTGGCTGTGAATGGAGAAGTGTGTTTGGTGGTTCCAGTGCGGGACGAGGGGAGCGGTCTTGGGTTCACCTGGACCAGGCCATGAGGAAGTAGTCTGTCTGTCTGGCGCTGAGGTGGAGAGCTGGAGAGTACTGCTGTTGGCTCACAGCGGCATGGCCCTGACCCAGAATCAGCGCCTCCCGTTTCGCAACTTCCAAGAGCCTGCAGGGAGAAGCGACAACCAGCCGTCTGGCCAACCCGTACAGTCCTGGGGGGTCGTGACAGACAGCGGGGTGGGGTACTGGCTGGGGGTCCCAGCTAGAAGGTTGTGGGTTCGAATTCCAGGTGGATTATTATGGCTGCCAAACTGGCCTGATAAACATGCCTGGCTGTCCAGAGGATATCATACAGACTTTTCTTTGGATAAAATCAGCCAAAGAAATAAATATTACAAACTTCAAACATCTGCACAGCAAAAGTGTTTGGGGAAATGAACTATTTCATATTGCACGTTTAAAAGCAATGATCTCAAGGCACTTAGTTTGCTTAATTAATGATTGACTTAGGCCTACAGTGGAACACATTTGTGCCCTGAATGAAAAATGCTAAGCAGCTCGATGAAGGAGGAACTGACCAGGAATCCCAGTGTGTTTTTTGTACAGAAAAGGCCCAGATGCTACAGCAGATCTCTGGCCAGCATCCTCAGAAGCCTTGGGAACTTCAGAGTTTTGTGATCATTGTGTAAGACTTGAAACTCCTACACATTTAAATAAGTAAATTTAAATATAGATATGATCTCCTGATAGAGAAAGCTACAAATACTAAAATCATACAAATTCAAATTGCATCATAACTGTATTTCCTAGCAATAGTATAAACTATTATATAATATATCATTATAAATTAAGGCAAGTAAATGAAAGCATGATGATGATGATGATTATTATTATTATTATTTTATACAGCTTGTGAAAGACGATGTTATCTCACTCTGACACAGGGAGTATTTCTTCCACATGCTCCCAGTCCTTGGAGTAGTCCACACAGCCTCCCTGCTGGCCGTGAGCGCAAGAATTCAGGCTGAACAGGCTCTCCAGCCAGGTATCCTGCTGCTGGGAGACACAAGCAGACCAGCACCCTTCACATCCTATCGATAACTGCGTCTCTGGAGAATCCCTGCAGAGCACTGAGGCGTGCCATGCTCCAGCCTGGTCTTCACTGGCGTCGAGCTTGGCATTGAAAGACTCACCTGACTGCAGGAGCTGTGCAGGCATCAACACAGGGGCGTTTGGCAAATGTCCGGCCCGTTACTGCCCATCCCAGAGTTCCCGTCTGGCTGCAACGATCCAGAGAATTAGAGCTGACAGCTTTGGATGTGCCAGATACACCGTGGCACAGAATGACAGGAAGTGACATGGGAGGCACCCCAATTCCTTCCTGCCGCAGCCAGGTTCTGTTTTTTCTCTGCGATTCTTCATGAAGTTTTCTTTGAAATTCCCCTCTCTGCTCTGCAGAGAATAGGCCTGATCCCTAGCTCTCAGTCTCGCAACCTGTTGTCCATGTTGAGCTGTGTTCAGAGTTTAGAAGCTGTTCACTGGATTGAAGGGATGCTTATAATTATAATAATAATTGCTTACATTTACTGTATATAGCGCTTTTCTGGACACTCCACTCAAAGCGCTTTACAGGTGATGGGGACTCCCCTCCACCACCACCAGTGTGGCTTTAAACTTACATCAATTAAAACCTTTCTTAATCAGGGCCAGTTATCACAGATGCCCCAATTTTCAACGAGCCCCAGGTGAAACTGGCTCTCAGTCCATAGCAAGACCATCAATTTGAGCAGGGAGAGGGGGTGGCACAGTGGTCAGCCCGGGGTGCTATATGTGTGGAGTTTGCATGTTCTCCCCGTGTTCCAATGGGTTCCGTCCAGGTACTCCAGGTTCCTCCCACAGTCCAAAGACACGCTGGTGGGTTAAAAAACACCTGCCAACTAACCCCTACGCGAGAGAAATAACACAAAATGCAAGTTTTCTTTTGTTGCCCCGATTTAATCTAAAACAGTCGCGCTGCCGGTGTGGCCATTGTCATGTGGCAGCCCGTGTGAATGTAACACAACGTTTACGTCAGCACAAACACGGGGTGAGTCGAGCGTGAGCCCAGAGGAACGGTGACTTGACCAGCGGGAAGGACAGAGCGCGCCATGGTCTGAGCTGAAGGACTACGGACTGGCAAACCTCGTCCCTGCGGCATGCTCGTTGCTGGTTAACCGGACCACTAATACTGTAGCTCCTCTCGGCTGGACAGGTGCTAGCGCTGTCAAGAGTCCTTGAAGAACCTGCCGACACTCCGACACAAGACCAGGACTGGACATGTGCTACCGTGTTGTTCTGTAGCTCTGTTGGTGCTCTTTCACTGCCTGAATCTTCCTGTGACGTCTGCATTTATGCCTGACATGCCACGGCTTTTACTTTTCGAGTCATTGTTCTCCGCGACTTCAAGCTGTGTTAGTTTTGTTTTACTAAATAAATCTGTAGTTCAGGTGGGTTCACACCCGAAGAAGGCTCCACAGCCGAAACGTTGTGCTTTCTTTCTTCTCTTTTCAGCATGGAATAAACCTATTACTAAATAGTAAAAGTAAATATGTTACTTCTTCCAGAATTGGAAGAAGAGAACTATCTCTTCGGTGACGTGTTTTTTTTTTATTCGCAGAGCATAAATTATGTGAATACTCCAAGTTAAACTGTAATATGTGGTTTTTAAAAGTGACCATAACTCTCAGTCGTCACACAGTTACACGTCAAAACGGGTACATGCCTAGAAAAAGAAAGCCCTGATACGTTAGAATTTGTCGAACTCCCGCTAGAAGGCGCCATCTTTCTTACTGCCCTCACCCCCCGTTGCACCCTGGGTATTGTAGTCGCTGTTGTGTGCTGGGATATGTAGTGCAGCGGTTTGTATCATCATGCCCTGAGCCAGCGTTTGCTGTTCACAGGCGAATATGGCCATACACTATCTACGGACTGTTGGAAAGAATTTGAACGATTTAAATAGATTAATAGCGCTCTCTGCAAGGAGCTACAAGTAAGTATTATCCCTTTCATTCTACCGAGACTGCAGGCGGTGTTTTGTGGATCTTGTGTTGGGGGACGTGTGTATTTTTGGTGGGTTTTGTGTTTCGCTGCTAGGACGCAGTCGGCTGCTCTCCAGCCTGCCCCGTCGGTCTCCGAGCCGCTGCAGGGGGTGGGCAGGTTAGGCTGTGAGCTCGCTAAGAGCGTTTAGCACAGTCCCAGGTTCGCATCATATGGTTTTTAACAGACGAGCATGAGATTTTGGCCTAAAGAGCCGACAGGAGCAGAGCCGCGGACGCAGAGACGATGGGATGTTCGGCTCTCCGTGCCGCCGGCGAGCTCGGCCGCCTCACCAGGTGCACTTGGGTCTGGTATTAGTTCTCCCCTTTCGCTTAGGACTGCGGCTTTTAGCTAGATAGCATAAACGAATCTCGAAACTGCACAGCTTAAATGGGATTCCGCAACACCTGGTGTCATTTTGCGTCGGGTGGCTCTTTAAAAAAATTAAACGCGAAGCTCTTTTTCCTTTAATCGCTATGTACCGAAGCTATCGTGCTCATTCAGATCGGTCGAGAAACTGAGGGGTCCTGCGTGGTCCTTTCGCGGCTCTGTTTTTGGTCAGAAGCGGTGATATGTGGGGCGATGCTGTGAAATGGGAGAGCGGCGGGCTGCGGGTGCGAGTGTCCGTGGGCTCCGGCCTCGTGACTGCGAGCTGGTCCGGTCGGGGTCGCGCACCGCTTCGTCACATGACGGGTTCATCCCCGGCGCTCGGGCCCAGCTCTGTAAAGCTTGGCCGCCGTTTCAGCTGAAGTATTTCTGAAGTGAAAACACGTTTACACGTATCTTGGGGGTGTTTCTGTAGAATATTTACTTTTTAAAGGGCATTTCTTGCCTGGTGGAAATCGAAGAGTGATTTAAGTGTATGCCAACGTTTAAAAAAAAAAACACGTCAGTGTGTGTACCCAGGTCAGGGTAAAGAAATCGGTGCCAGTTTGCTTGGTCTGTGTGAAATCGCTGCTGTTGCGGTTTTCCCAGTGGAGGAATAATGGCCTTGTTGCCGTGGCTGTGGGAGTCCATTCCGGCAGCGCTGCGGCACACGTAGGCGCGGGGCGCGAGGCTCTCTCGCTGCTGCTGCTGCTGCTGCCCCAGCTGCTCCGGCGGGCTCGCGGAACTGCACGCGCGCCGGGTTTCTTCTGCCCGAATCCTCTGCTTTCGCGAGCAGCGACGGGCGATTCGGGGGATGGTTTGCGTGTGTTTACCGTAAACTGGGGGGCTGTGGCCGGGTCGGGTAGAACCAGCTAGCTTCAAAGTCCAGAATCAGTTCCTTGAGGCAGGACCTAGTGTCCGAGTCTGAGCAGCCAATTAAACCGTTAACTTAGTCAGACCCCTACACAGTGTTGCTGCCAGTCTTTAGCAGGTGATTACTCCCAACGCTCACGTTTTTAAAGCTGTGGCTACTTTCGATACACCTCAGAGCCGGGTTCCAGATATTACTTATGCTGTTAGTTATTACATAGTAGGTCTAAAGGTTTAATTCAGACCTCAGCCTGGAACAAACCCACAGGATACTCCGCAGACCTGCGTCTGACCCCCTCTGCTTTTATGTACCGTTTGCAAAGGAGAGGCCGCAGTCCAGCAGGTGCTGTGAGTCACCCTCAGATCGACTTTCTAAATAGGGGAGCAATTTAGGATTTATCGTTGACGCAAGTAGGTTATGCACTGAGGAACATCAGAGATCATCTGAAATTAAAATCCTAACGCTCTGTAGCTCTTGGAGGGACACAGCTGCATATTTTGCATTTATGTTGAGCTGGTTGAATGATGATGCTGATCTGAACTCGTGTGTGTGTGTGTGTGTGTGTGTGTGTCCATTCTGAACAAGTTAGGGCTGACCGGACCTGTCGGGCCCACTGGACTGGTTGTCCAGAGGCAGGGCTCGACTCGTTGAACACCGATACACAAATCGGACAGCCTTCAAGGTGTCCCAGTCATGGCGCAGTTGAACTTCGAAGGTGTTGTCAGCTACTAAACAGCACTTCCTGCGTTTTGGAGGAAAAAGATCATTTTTAATGTGCCCCTCTGCATTTTAACCGGCATGTGTAATTTAACTTTTCATTGCAAGAAAAATAAAAAAAAAATTAACTGCAAATTGAGGAAGTTCCACACGCCCCCACACGGTGCTGCAGTTGAACCCAGTGGGCACAGTGCAGGAAGCAGGACACACGCAGGAAGTGGTAGCAGTTTTAATACAAGTAATAGGTTTATTCCATGCTGAAAAAAAGAAGAAAGAGAACACAACGTTTCGGCCGTGGAGCCTTCTTCAGGTGTGAGAGAGACAGGGCAGTCAGCAAAGGTAATGTAGTGGGAGAACAAAGGCTGGGAGAGAGGAGTGAGAGGTGGGAGCAGGGGACAGAAAGTGAGGCCAGTCAGGAGGTGTGAAGTCAGGATAGGTGAAGAGAGGTGTGAAATGAAACTTCCAATGAATGGAGAAAATTTAGAAGAAGAGTAGTCTGTCTTTAAGAGAAGGGGGAAGGTGTGATCCTAGCTGCAGGATACATTTGGTTTCGGTAGTCTTTCTGATGTATGAGTTGGGAAAACGGTCTTTGAGAACACAGACGGAGAGATTAGAGTGGTCGTGGCCGTCAGAGGTGAAACGAGAAACAATGGGCTTGGAGAGATCTTTAATCTTCAGTTTAAATACGCCAGGTTGTCTGCAGACGTACAGAGGATGAGCTGATTCTTGTGAGACTGATGCTGATGTCAAGCTCAACTTAAGAGCAACTGTTTAATGTTGATTTGTCTGCTGGCACTTTGCGCGAGTGGTGAACAGGTTAAATCGGTAGGACTTGTGGTTGAGCAATAAATTGGGATGGGCTTCATAGAAAGTTTCAGCTATATTAAACCATTTTTAGGCAAAAAGAGGTCATTCGATCCATTTGGCCTGGTGGTTAGCTTATTGATCTGAGGATTATCCACCTGTTTTTTGAAAGGGTATCGGCTTCAACAACCACCCTTTGGGTAAACAACTGTGTCCTGTTCTCAGTTTTCAGTGCATGTCTGCCTAGTTTTTTCTTGTGCCCCCGATGTGTTTCACTGAATGGCTTGACTTTGTTGAGGCTTTTGGTGGCATTTTAACCAGTGTTGTGCAGGAATGCAGTAGGAATAAATTTGAGATTGATGGTCTTGACAGAAACAACATACCTTGGGAAACAGCAACCCTGACACATTTCCACAAAGGGAAATTTAGATTTTCATGTTGTTGAAATGTAAGCACATTCCGTATGAATAAAAGCTGTCCGAGAAATATTTTGGGAGCAGTGCTGTAGTTTATCTCTGTGTAGGTCTGAGTCTGAGCTGAGCTGTGTCCCAGGCTCTTAGACCAGCGTGTGCTGTAGTTAATCTCTGTGTAGGTCTGAGTCTGAGCTGAGCTGTGTCCCAGGCACACAGACCAGCGTGTGCTGTAGTTAATCTCTGTGTAGGTCTGAGTCTGAGCTGAGCTGTGTCCCAGGCACACAGACCAGCATGTGCTGTAGTTAATCTCTGTGTAGGTCTGAGTCTGAGCTGAGCTGAGCTGTGTCCCAGGCACACAGACCAGCATGTGCTGTAGTTTATCTCTGTGTAGGTCTGAGTCTGAGCTGAGCTGTGTCCCAGGCACACAGACCAGCGTGTGCTGTAGTTTATCTCTGTGTAGGTCTGAGTCTGTGAGCTGAGCTGTGTCCCAGGCACACAGACCAGCGTGTGCTGTAGTTTATCTTTGTGTAGGTCTGAGTCTGAGCTGAGCTGTGTCCCAGGCACACAGACCAGCGTGTGCTGTAGTTTATCTCTGTGTAGGTCTGAGTCTGTGAGCTGAGCTGTGTCCCAGTCTGAGTGTGGGCTGTAGTGTGAGAGATGGTGATGGAATTCCTCGCATGGCAGGGAGATTAGCTCATAGCTCGTGCTCCATGCTCTCAGGAGTGTGGGATTTGTGTTCTGGAAAACGGCTCTCTCTTTCTCCTGTTTAAAGGCCTCCATAGCCGTGTGCAGGACATGAGAAATGGGACAAGCACTGCTGCTCTCACCAGGGAAGTGGGAGCTTGTTCAATGACTTTATCCATTTCAAACACTTGGCAAAGCCGTAACCACAAGCGAGAGCAATTATAGATGCTTATACTAAAGATATTATTAGACGTTTGCGAATCCATGATCATTTTTTTTGAAGATTCACTGTCTGCAGCTCTATTGAGTTTCCTCCCCCTGTAGGATTGGAAGCTGTTGTGGTTCTGGCAAGAATTCAGATTCTGGGATTAGATGATTTTAGGAAAGATTGTCTAATCCCAGAGTATTTCTCATTGTGCATCAGAAAGGGCATCTCTGTCTCTGCCTCTCTTTGTTGACAGTGGGATCACAGCCTGTCCTCTCTGGACAGTCATGTCTGTCTGTGTCCAGTTTCTCTGTTGAGGCTGTGGTCACTGAGCCTGTCCTCTCTGGACAGTCAGGTCTCCCTGTGTCCAGTTTCTATGGCCAGGCTGTGGTCACTGAGCCTCTCCTCTCTGGACAGTCAGGTCTGCCTGTATCCAGTTTCTCTGTTGACGCTGTGGTCACTGAGCCTGTCCTCTCTGGACAGTCAGGTCTGTCTGTGTCCAGTTTCTCTGTTGAGGCTGTGGTCACTGAGCCTGTCCTCTCTGGACAGTCAGGTCTGTCTGTGTCCAGTTTCTCTGTTGAGGCTGTGGTCACTGAGCCTGTCCTCTCTGGACAGTCAGGTCTCCCTGTGTCCAGTTTCTCTGTTGAGGCTGTGGTCACTGAGCCTGTCCTCTCTGGACAGTCAGGTCTGTCTGTGTCCAGTTTCTATGTCCAGGCTGTGGTCGTTGAGCCTGTCCTCTCTGGACAGTCAGGTCTGTCTGTGTCCAGTTTCTATGGCCAGGCTGTGGTCATTGAGCCTGTCCTCTCTGGACAGTCAGGTCTGTCTGTGTCCAGTTTCTATGGCCAGGCTGTGGTCATTGAGCCTGTCCTCTCTGGACAGTCAGGTCTGTCTGTGTCCAGTTTCTATGGCCAGGCTGTGGTCATTGAGCCTGTCCTCTCTGGGCAGTCAGGTCTGCCTGTGTCCAGTTTCTCTGTTGAGGCTGTGGTCATTGAGCCTGTCCTCTCTGGACAGTCAGGTCTGTCTGTGTCCAGTTTCTATGGCCAGGCTGTGGTCATTGAGCCTGTCCTCTCTGGGTTGCCCGGTCTGTCTGTTTCCCCTGATTTCTGTGGCCAGGCTGTGGTCACTGCGTCTGCTGTCCTGTAACCTGGTCAGATACCCAGCTAGTGTGTTGTCTTTCTAGGGTGCTGTAGCATTCCAGTTTGTGTTGTCTGTGTGTCCCAGGTGAGGTGAGCTAGAGCTGTTGTATCTGTCATGGTGGGGGTGCTGACCTCAGAGGAGCAGTTTGCACTGCAGGCTTTTATCAGTTCCTGTGCTCGGACCTCTGACACAGGCCCAGTGATCTCTGCATGACATTTTCAGTTTTGCATTCCGTAAATATTGCACGGGTGTGTTACCCTTCCTTTGCATCAATGCTTTTCACAGCTTGTTAATTTTCAAGGGCAGAAGTGCCTTTTACTGTACTGCGTCGTTGGGCAATGGTGGGTGCAGAGCAGGAAACGAGCAGCTTTTTCCTGTTCCAAGCTTAAAGAAACAGTCTCATAGTCTCCTTGACTGCTGCATTTCTGAGCAGAATCCCCCTCGGATGGTTCTGGTGACCTTGTGTGTGGCTTACTGACACTCTCCTGATCTTTTTGGATCTGGAAAGCTAAGCAAGGCTGGGACTTGTTAAAAGCAGGCTGGTGCTGTCAGTTTTTTGTGGACCAGTAGGTGGCACTCTTCCCTTTGCACCACAGTTTCCAATCAATTGCTCCAGTATGATGACTGGGGACTGATGCCCTGTCCATCAAATGAGACCTTAAACTGAGGTCCGTACTGCTTGGTCAATACAGATCCCAGGGCTGTTTGTAAAAGTAGGGGTGTCACCCGAGTGTCCTGGCTGAACCCCACTCTGGTCTTGTACAGTTTCTCTCTCCTCCCCTGATCTGTGTGTCGTGGGGCTGCAGGAGGACTGAACCCCACTCTGGTCTTGTACAGTTTCTTTCCTCTGCCTGAAGACATCACTGCACTTATCATTTTACTGCACGGTTACAATCTTGACATGTTTGTGCTAGGCCCTGTTGTCACCCTCCTGGCCTAGGCTGGAGCCTGCGGCTTGCTTGCTTGTAAATTGCTGGAGACAAATTAGGGGTATTCCTCATCAGGGGCTTTCTGTGCCACATCTGTGTTGACTCGAGTGATCCATCTGCTCTCTCTCCCGAGCAGGGATGACAGGGGCTTCCGGGGGCTCTTTCCCGGACCCCCGGAGCTGCGTTTCTGTCGCTGACCGTTGTCCTTCTGTCACGTGGGCAGTTGACGAGCCGGAGTTGCCCGTGACTGACCGTGGTGCAATGCCCACAGCAGTGAAAGAGCACTTCTGCCCCACTGCAAGGACCTGGCGGTACAGTAGAAGGGTTCGCATTCCCCGGCTGAGGCACTGTACCGCGGAGCCCGACTCCGCACAGGGAGGTGCGTCGGCTGTGGCCTGTTCGTCCCGGCTGATGCCTGTGTCGATTCTTGTATAGTTCCAGCTTGCTGCCGCCTCGCAGTGGGCTGTGACAGTGCTCATGGAGGGCGAGGAGCTCCCCCCAGGAGAAATGTATAGTCCGCTGGGGCGTGATTTCACAGAGGAGCCTCTGGCCCGAGCCACAGCTGGAACTTGGTGCCCAGTAACATCTGGCTCGCAGGGAGGGGGTGGGCACCTCCCTCCTTCTCGAGTTTCAGACGGGAAGCATTTAGATTCCTTTGCAAAGGCTGGGTTTTGACCAGGAAGCCCAGGCGTGAGCGCAGCTCCTTAGATCCTTTTACAAAGCAGCCAAAGCACTGTAAACTCGCTCGTAAATTCCCGCGTGCGTGCATGGGCCAGATGTCTGCTTTATAGCGCTGTCTTCTGTACGAGTTCAGCGAATTGCACGGTCTCGCAGGCACTTGAAATTTCAGTTCTGTTTGTCTGCACGCTACTGTTGTTCTTCCCACAGGAAACACGTTGACTGTGACAAACGGCGAGGCACACACCAGTCATGGGGGATCAGGCTTCTTGAGATGAACTGAGGTTCCTTTAAAGTCCCACCCTGGGGTGTCCCAGATAGAAAGGCAGCACAGGCCTAGCCCCACTGGTGCCAGCCTAGATCGGTGGTCCCTGCGCTCGGATTGGCTGGTTTCTCTCTCATCGGCAGTGTAGCTCTTGCTTTAACTGGATCAGCTGCGGGGACAACCTGCTCTACGGAACTGCTGCGGGGCCGTCACGCCTGCTTGATCCTGGCTGTTCGGTGCGAGTTAGAATGTGAAGCCAACAACTCAGCTGTAAAACTGCTGGTACTTTGTTTCAGTGTATCTCCGGTTTTAAGTGTTTGATCTCCATGGAGAAGGTTATTGATGCTTCTCAAGTTACAAGGGAGACAGACCTGCGCAGGGCAGGCCGGGTAGACTGGACCTCCACATTCAGAAAAGCGCTCTGAGCCGGTACAGACTGGACACCCCAGAGCAGCTAAACTTGGTTTCTGAGGGACAAGTATTTCAAGATGGGGGCACCTGGGCTGTCCCTGAAGCAAGTGAGCCTTTGGGGATCGTGCCCTGGAGAGCTTTATTCCTCTTCCACGCGACGGGTCAAGGCGCTGATGGAGCAGGAGCTGTGAAAGAGCAGTGAGAACAAAGGTGCTCCCTCTCTGATGGCGTCGAGGTGTCCTCCAAAAACATGGCTTCCAAGTGGAGTTGTTTCCATGAATCTTTTCAAATATTTTTATTTGTCGTACCTCATTGAGAAAATGGTTCAAATAAGTAGAGCCGAGTCCTGAGGAATAGTTTTTATTTTCTCCAGTCTTACATTTGTTTCAGTCCGAAGGTCAGTGGCTCCACTCTTTGCGGGCTGGGCTGGCCTGGGCTGGCCTGGGCTGGCCTGGGCTGGCTCGTTCAGCCTGTTGCCTCGTTGGCGTGTGATTTACAGGAATGAGTCCTGCCCCCGCGAGAGAAGCGGCAGCATGAGCTCAGCACCCTGCGCTGCGGTGTCGTCTCTCACGCAGCTTCCTCCTTCTGGCAGGGCACCCTGCCCGGCCTGCGATGACCCTTGACAACCGCGCCGCGCAGATCGCTTCTGCCCCACTTCCTTGTCTGTGCGCTCCCCGCTGGGCCGCTGTTTGTCTGCGTCAGCCTGTGGGGGGGGGGGGGGGCAGCCGGCGCCGAGCTTGACGTGGGCGAGGTCTGGGGCGGTCGGAATTGTGTGGGGGCTGTGGATTAACTTGGGGGTCCGCAACCCCCCCACTTTGGAGACATCCCATCCGCCGAGCTGACAGTCGCCCAGGGAGGGCGTGTTGGTGTTTGTTTGTTCCACCCCTGGGTGCTGGGGGGGCTCCTGTCCCCGGCGGTGGTGCTGCCACAGCGGGGTGTCTGGATCAGCAGGTGGGTGGGGTGGGGGGGGATAATCGGGGTTCTGGAAATCCTCGGGGCGCGAGATCGCGGTGTTCTCGGTTCTCGGCGCTGGGCACGGCTTGGACCCGAGGTGGTAGGGGCTGCCCTCTCTACCCGCACCTCTTGGCTGCGCCCGTAGTCCTGCCCGTGGCTCTGGCGGGTTCCCGATCAGGCCCAGACAATCGGAATCGAGGGTGTGAACGCTTTCATGTGGGAGCAGCACCTTCAATGTCAAGCTTGCATCCTTTTCAGTTTGTGATGTTTTCTCTGTTCTTCGCCAGTCTTTGTGCTGGGCAGCTACCGGGTGATAAGGGAATAAGGGGGAAATGTCCGTGGCCCAGGAATTGTTCAGCTCCGAATCTCTTGAGTGATCTGTGTCTTGCCTGACCCCCCCCCCCCGCCTCTGTCTCCACAGTGCCCCCTTGTGTCTGTACAGCACCGCGGCCCACCAGCGCAGCACGGGCGACGAGTGCCACGTGGACGACGCCCCCGAAGAGCAGACCCAGGCGCTGACCATCAGGATGCTGGAGATCAGGTCCAGCAAACTGGAGGAGCAAGTCCGCGACCTCACTGTAAGAGCCCAGCGCTCGGCCTGGTGGGGGGGGGACTGGCAGCCCACTGAAGCCCAGCAGGTGTGAGCCTGGCCAGTACCTGGATGGGAGACTCCTGGGAAAGCTGAGGCTGCTGCTGGAAGAGGTGTTAGTGGGGCCAGTAGGGGGCGCTCGCCCAGCGGTATGTGTGAGTCCTAATGCCCCAGTATAGTGACGGGGACACTGTACTTTAAAAAAGCGAGGTCCTCTCTGTGGATCTTAAAAATCCCAGGGCATGTTTCAAAAAGAATAGGAATATTACCCCCAGTGTCCTGGCCAAACTTCCCCCTGGCCTTTACCAGTCATGGCCTCCTAATAATCCCCATCTCTGAACTGGCTTCATCACTCTGTTCTCCTCCCCACTGAGAGCTGGTGTGTGGTGAGGGTACTGGTGCACTATGGCTGCCGTCACATCATCCAGGTGGGGCTGCACACTGGTGGTGGTGGAGGGGATTTCCCTTTACCTGTAAAGTGCTGGAGTGTCCAGAAACGCACTTATATTATTAATCATATTATTATAATCATTTAAGTGCTGGTGGAAGACACACTTCTAATGTAACCCCTGCTTTCGTGCACTTATTTGCATGGGCCTGAACAGAGAATAAAATGATTTAATATTCATGTATTGCAGTCTCCTGGGTTTCTCAAGCCCCCTGTCTTCTGGGAACAGGAAAGATTGTCCTTTTGATTGTAGACTTATCAGCTCAGTTGTGCTGCCTGCCTGGGGAGAATGAGGGTGTGAGACTGAGCAGATGTTGTTTTTGTGTGGTTGAATGTCAAAACGTTTCGTTTTCTAGGAGCGGTACCAGAAGGCCTTGGCAGATTCCGATACAGTTCGGAGGAGGACTCAGAAGTTTGTTGAGGACGCCAAGCTGTTTGGTAAGCGGATTGATTTTTTTTTTTCCAGGAAGCACTTATTCATCTTTCCCCCTTGAAGAGGTGGCAGGCGAGGGTGGTGCCTTTCTGCTCAGGCTGATCCTGTGGAGCCTTTTAAAGGGGAACCGCAGTCCTCATTTCACAGACCGGTTCTTAAATCTCGGGAACAAAATGAATTCATTGACGTTACAGACAAATTTTGCTTATTTCGAATTAAGCATAAAATTGTAACCTTTGTTAAAGTACTGTGAGTCGCAATGTTGTTGCAGACTCGCATTCAAGTTCCCTTCCTGCTCACTGGTCACTGTAATGACTGGTGTGCTGTGATGTACGAGCACATAAGTACAGGTTGTGTAGCAGACATTTCACTGCAGAAATGTTCCAACGTGATCTGCATGCAGAGTCTCGAAATGGAAAGCAGTATTTCTGTTGGATTAAACAGATGTTTACAATGTTATAAGGTGCTTCACCTCACCGGAAGCTTTGTTGCCTCATCTCAGAATATAGCGCTGCACATACCTGGAAGTAAGGCCTATTCTGTGATATAAATTGGAAGTTTTATGAGTTACTGTGTACATTTCACTTTTACTGTGGTTTGAAACTCACTCTTCAGTGCTGATTCTTTCTAACCCCATTCGGCCCATCCAGACCTTTTGGTAGCAGTTCATTGATCGCAGCATCTCATCCAGCTGTTTCTTAAAGTAAGCCAAGGTATCGGCTTCAAGCATGTGGCGGGGCAGCTCGTTCCACTCTCCCGCCACCCTTTGTGTAAAGCAACGCCTCCTGTCCTCCATTTTAAATGCAGTTTCCTCTTGCGTCCTAGGCTGTATCTTTTGTCGTTCTGAACTTGGCTGGGTTGTCCGTGTCGATGACTCGAACCGGAAGGGTGCAGACGCGCCTGTCGCAAAAGAGCGAGACAGAGAATAAGAGCTGATTGGCTGAGCCCGGCGTCGGGCCGGTGGGTTTCCCCCTGGGCGTTGTCTCACAGGCTGTGCTCTCCCTCCGCCTTGCAGGGATCCAGAGTTTCTGCCGTGACCTGGTGGAGGTGGCGGACATCCTGGAGCGCACGGCCAGCGGCGTGGCGGCCGAGGCTCCGGGGGAACGCGGCCCCTCCCTGCAGCGCCTGTGCGAGGGGCTGGCGCTGGTGCAGGAGCGGCTGCAGGGCGTCTTCGCCAAGCACGGCCTGGAGAAGATGAGGCCCGTGGGCGGGCGCTACGACCCCTACGACCACGAGATCGTGTGCCACGTGGCGGCGGAGGGCGCAGTGCCCGGCACCATCTCGGTGGTGAAGCAGGAGGGCTACAAGCTGCACGGCCGCACCATCCGCCATGCGCACGTGGGCGTCGCCCTGGAGACGCAGGAGCGGTGACCCCGATCCGGACCTGGGGGTGCCACCCCCCCCCCGTCAGTCTCTGTCCGTGTCTTGAGTTAATTTATATTTAAGGATTTTTTCTCTCTCTGTAAATTTGCTTTTTGTCCTTCTGTACAGTTTTATATAGAAATGTGTATATTTTTTCTTATTTTTGGGGAAACAATGCGTCTTCCTTTTTTCTTTTACTTGTTCAGAATAGCTGCTGACCTCTGACCCTCTTGCCCCTTGTGCATGTGGGAGACTCTTGTCTTTACAGTCCAGTTGAGGTTAGTTGGGAAATTGAATTTGTTGCACCGAATAAAAGTTTTTAGTATCAAGCATTGAAAAATGTGTGAGGAATGTACAAGTCAAGATAGAAGCAGCTTGTGTGGGTCTCTCACATTCAAATCCCTGTGCCACAGGCTTCTTCAAACACATTCCTGAGAAGCTGAGATGCAGTAGGTTTTAATAACCAATTGAATCAGCTGTTTCTAAAGGCTTTTCTGCTGGTACACTGTTTCTGTAAAGCCCTATCCTTACGTATACAGCCCATAGCACGGAGAGCCCGATTCCTGCTGCTGGGCTCAGTAATGCACAGAATTTGTCCACCAAGTCTTTCTGTATCTGTTAGAGCACAGGGTTAATGTTAATAGACATCTTCCTGTCAGCTTCATGACACCAGATACATAACTGGGCTGTCTTGCTCCTTCGTGTGAGTGGGTTGTGTGATGTGTAAGAGCTGAGCAGTCAGTAGTGGTCATCTGGACAAAGTTTGCTTCACACTTTTGTGCCCATGTGGTAGCGGGAAGTTTCTTTAGCCTCCATCTCAGGCCCTGCATGCTGCATTATACCAAGCTGGTAATCTTGTGCTGAATGCTGCATACAATTTGTGCCAAGACCTTTTGATAAATGGCAGGACTTCTACAGCTGGCATCTTCTTTTAAGAGGCATTCCACTCTGCTTCTTTCCTGGGCAAGGCTTTTGAATGCAGTGGCTTTCCTGTTTTCTGGAACTTATGGTTTGGAATTTGTAAATGAATACTGTAATATAGGTCAGATTGCTCTGCAAGATTAAAGCATTTAGAAGGACAAATTGCTCCTTAGATGAGGTAAAAGTAAATCTTTAGGTACAGAACTGGTAATGTTAACTGGTAGGGCTGTCCCTTTGGTACAGTGGCTTGTACCAAGCCTTTCATGGACCAGTCCTTTCCAGGAGTCGCCAATTATATTGAGTCTTTCTGGGATGAACCACCTCACTTAATTGCTCTCCAGTTGGTTTTTGGTTTATTCTTAAGCCTTTTTGAGCATGGTGGAGACAAATTCCACCTGGTCCATACCAACAGGCATTCTTACTTTAAGGGGCAGTAGCTATACATTAACAGTTTTGTTTAAAACCATGTTCTGTATTTTATTTATGAAGCCTGTCTTCTGTACATAAACTTGTATATCTAAATTATGAAGACTTTGTTTGTACAGAGATCTCCAAACCAAAATGGAACAAAGCAACTTCAGTACTACAATAAAAGCAGAGACCACAGCGCTGTGTGCATTGTCATCATGGCCAGAAACAAGGAAGAGAAACCAAACTCAGAATAATAATTTATTAGAAACTACAACAAATACTAAAAATGAACAATGCCTGTTTAACAGATGGGCATTACAACTTTGGCCAACTGGGTGATGTTAAGTGCCACAGCATCCAGAAAACAGATGAAGGATCTCAGTCTTCCTTGATCTCACTTGACAGTGATTGAGAGTTTAAAGTAGTTTAACTATTAAGCAGCTTACATGAAAAACTCATTATCAATGCTTAAAAATATACAAAAACAAAGCTTCAGTCTTCAAACTCCATTGGAGGCAGATCCACAGTCAGCTCACTCACCGTCTGCAAGAATGAGTCCAGTTCTGCAGACCAGTCCTCTGCAATACAGATATCACTCCTAGTGTTAGCCCATTCACAACAGAGAGAAAGACTGGAGTAGCAAAGTCAAAACATTAAGAACCTCTCTGGTAAAGGTCAATGAATTACCAAGCAGTGCACAAGAAGGTTTATCTCCAGTTATTACAGCTTGACTACAGTTTAAAGAGGTCAGGTCATTGACCATAGGTTACTCACTAGATCAGCACCTGCAGCAAAGCCGGTTGCATATCTAGTCTTGTGAACTGGAGTCTTAATTGGGCAGGAGAGGGCAAAACGCGTAAACAGGTGGATTACACCTGCTCATGGGCCGACAGCATGCAGTCTGGTCAACAACCAGCCCAGTACACCATTTTAAATCAAATGGGGTTTGCCCACTTCAAAACCTACAGCACTGGTTTCTGCAAGAGGGTGGCAGATTCCCCACTCTATAAAACACTGCCCCTACCCCCACACACACTCACTTTTTGGCAAGGTCAGAGGTGACAGCTGCATACAGACATCCAACAAGTGAAAGTCATCCTCCTCCTCTTCCACAGTGGGCGGCACTGCCAGCCCTGCCAGGCACAGGTGGCTCAGGCGCTGCTCCTCGGGCACATCGAAGCACTCGAACTCTGATGGGAGACCAGGACCATCAGCCCCAGAGAGCGAGTAGGCAAGAACCCAAGCAACAACAGTCATGTACAGGTACTTAAACAGATGGAACGGACTTACCGAGTTCAGGAACAGGTGTTCAACTAGGGGGGTTCAGGAAGAAGCTATCTGGCACATATCCCTTCATAGTCTCCTCCCCCCCCTCTTGAAACAGTCATGTTAACATTCTCGAGCAGATCTGCTCAAGTAGGAGAGCAAAGCACTTGATCTAGCACAGGAAGGGGGCCTACCCAGCGGGTTATAGGGAATCATCTTCTCCACCTCAGGGTACTCCTCTTTCTTCACCTGTCGGGGACAGGCCTTCACCTCTTCTTTTGGCTGGGGGCCAGGCAAAAGGCTTGATTAATTCAACTGAAACCCAAACACCAGCCAGAGACTTTGACCCATGTGACACATCAGTAGGATTCCTAATGCAGGTGACCAGTGCTTTCCACAGGATACATGAGTCCTGTAGCAGGCTGGGCCATGCCATCAAAGGCAGTGCTGGGTTTGAGCTGCTACCGAGTCCCCGTTAAAGGGGAACTGCAACACTTTTTATATTTTGGGGCTAGAAAGAATCGGCATGGAAAAGTTCATTTTAAACTGCAACAGTAAAATGTGCACAGTAACTGCTATTTAGAACGAGGCAACAACTCCTGGTGAGGTGAAGCCGCCCTTTTACATTGTAAGCAAACAGGCTTGTGAAAACATCTCTCTTAATCCAACAGAAATATTGCTCTTGGCTTCAAGATGGTTTTCCAACAAATACTACTTGCCAACTGCACGCAAAACACATTGGAACATTTCTGAGGTGAAATGTTTGCAGCTCAACTTGTACATCACAGTACGTGTCTCGTTGCAGTGAATAGTGAGCAGGACTCAGTTACAGCACCAAATTTTATACACGACCTTTAAAAGGTATGAAGTGGTCAATTAAGGAGGTAATTTGTCAAGTTGCATAGACTGGAGCTCTTTAGATCTTTTCTAAACACCTTTCAGTCCTTAAGGACTATGGTTCCCTTAAGGGATCAGTAGCCATCTGATTCAGAACCTAGGCTGAAGAGTCCAAGACTTGTTTAAGATATCAGGCACAAGAGCAGGGTCAGGTTTGTCGATGGACTCCAGGTTAGAGCAGGAGTGAAGTATCCTACTGGCACTGCAAGCCACCAGGTAAGTACCTTAGTCGAACCCACACGCGGCTCCTTCTTCCAGACAGGAAGGGGCACTGAGGGAACCGAGCCGAGCGCATTGACCGTCTTCCGAGCTGAGAGCGCGGGGGCGCTGGTCAGGAGCTTCCCAGCGTGAGGGGTCTTCAGGCATCTGTCAGCGAGCAGATCTGCCAACAGAGAAACCAGTAGGCCACAGACTTTATAATAATCCCTTACACTAATATAGCACTTCTCTGGACACTTCACTCAAGACGCTTTACAGGTAATGGGGATCCCCTTCCACCACCACCAGTGTGCAGCACCTGGATGATGCTCCAGTACTCTCACCACACACCAGCTCTGAGTGGGGAGGAGAACAGAGTGATGAAGCCAGCTCAGAGATGGGGATTATTAGGGGTCATGATTGGTCAAGGCCAATGGGAACTTTGGCCAGGATACCTCATATTGAATTGGTTAAAGGGATCTCTTCCATACATTTCTCCAAATAAGCCAAGAAATTATAGCAATCTAGGCTTTATGAAAGAGATGCACTTCAAAAGACACAGCCATGGAGCTGGTTTATTAACACAAAGACGCAATTTCAGCACCACTGTTAGTCATTTCTGCACACCTCATTTTGTTTTACAAAAGGACACATTGGCAATGGTCCTGTATTCATTCCAGCACTATTCAGCAGGTAACGACACCTCCGCTTATGTGGCTCGGAAAAGCATATCGCCGTAGCGACGCTCTGAAACAAGTACTCTTCTTCTAGTTAGTTACCCTCGTAGTCTATCCATCGAAATGAATGCGCAATGAATAACACGGGAGGGCCCGACAGCGGAGCGGGGCTCGGCTGCAGGGACGGAGGTCTCACCTGGAGCAGACTGTAGCCTCACCCGGTTCTTCGCGGGAGCAGGCGTCGAGAGGGAGCCGTTTTCCTTGTCGGTATAAATCGCCAGGGACATCTCTGAAGAAAAGAAGAAGACTGTAGTACACGACAACAAGACGAGTTTTAACAGGTAGGACACTTTAAAAAAAAAAGCGATTCCAAAAGAACTTCCCACGTAGGGTAATGGATAAAAAAACAAAACTAATCTTAAGTAGTTCAAGAAGGTAGCTGCGTCACCACGCGTACAAAAAGGTTTATTCCACGCTTAACAGACCAGAAAGGAAACTCGACGTTTCGGCTGTGGACTTAATCTATAAAACTATACCTTTGCTACTACCCGCCTCACAAGGGCGTATTGCAGCTTTATTTTGTTCCAATACTGCAAAGGGAGTGAAGACGGTTCTATTTCATTACAGAGAACATTTAAAAAAAACAATACTGCGTTACTTACCAGCGTACCAAATTCAAAACTTCACCACCCAGGCGCCACGCTCCAGGGGCGCTCGTTTTAAACAATAATCCGCGCTCCCATTGGCTCTCCGGGGAGCACGAGGATGCGGCTGTTGCGGGGAAGTGACGACTGTCCGCACCGCCCCCTTGCGGACCGGGTGTGTAACGCGACCGACTGAGGCTGTTTTCATATCGCCGCTTTTTTATTTCTTTCCCTCAACTTGCTCGGTGCAAGCCAGCGCCTCCGCTTGTCATCTTAGTGAAACCTGACGGAGGGGCAGACACCCGGGCTATCGGCTCCACTGTAGTTCATCATCGCCCTGCCGACTGTTCTCCTACCGGTGTAATTCCTGGTGCGATACACTGTTTAATCACTTTTATCGACTGGCGCAGGGAATAACTTCTTAAATCACCGTGTAAATCAGGACCCGCTTGAAAAGCGGAATGTTCCTCAGATCCATCAACAGCTGGGTTGCGGACAGTACAAAAATCACTAAATTTATTTTAAAAATTTAAAAATCACTGGGCAGTAATTATGAATCTGTAATAACACCGTAGTGGTGAAAAAAGCAGAGTAGAAGTATTTATTTAACAAGCATTTGCAGGAAAAATGTAAACATTCAAGAACTATGGTATAACTTTAATTGAGTCAAACGAGCAGTTAAGGCGGGAGTAAAGTGTTGTCGGCTCTTTCCAGACAGCGAAACCGGGGGACCGGGAACCCTTAGTGACGCACCAGTGTGGTAACCGTCTGGTGAGCGGTTTTAAACAGCCGGCGGATCTCACTCGGGTTTCATCTCTTAAAGTGAAAATCAACGCAAGGAGGCCAGTGGGCATTCTGATAGCACACCGATGGTGGCGAAGCCGCCGGAAACAGTATTAAAGTTACCAATAAAGTTGCGGGTATTACTAACATTATCACTACGGTTTAGTTGAAATCCTCCAGCACTATAGGTGCTTAATTTGCAGATTTTGCCATTAAGACATTAAAAATAGAATAAATCAAATACAGATTTTCACGATAAGTGTGGGAGTATTTATAGAATTTAATTTAAAAATTTAAAAATTTATATTTTTGTGTTGCTGCTGAACAAAATTTAAAGCACCACCACGCAGACGCCCCCCCTTTGAATGACGTCAGCGCGCAGGGTATTCTGGGAATATGGCGGCGTTGTGCGGTGGACTGTAAATACGACACTAGGAGACGATAAACTGACCTCAAAATATATTTTCAGTCGAGTTCGGTAAGACGTATTTCTACTTATTATGTATCTTAAACGTCATGTTTTACGCGGATTTCATGTCATAATGTCATGTGTTCCTTTTTAATGCGCTTCCCCAGGTCGTTTACGCACGACGGTTGTGTAGCTGTAGACGCAAGGCTAGTTTGTTATGGATGAACGCTTGTGAATTTAATGTAAATCTACGGCATTTGGAAGTACATCGTCTGTTTTGCAGTATTCGAAGACAAATTTCCTGTAACTGTTAAATTCCGGTATCGCTACAGAACACGCGTTTCCCTCTGTTAGCAGCTGGTTTCAGACCTCGGAGCTTCTCCAGTGTCTCCCCAGAAGAAGGAGAGGAGGCTGGTTTATGAACAGTCTGTTTCTGTATTTGTCTTTCTCGGCCTCTTGTTCACCTCCCCAGTCCTCTCCCTTTCTCTTCGAATACTGCAAAGCAAATGATAATTTCTCGCTCTGCAGCTTCGTTCACGGGACTCAGCAGGTCAAATTGGGGGAACTGGTTATCTGACATTTGCTATATTTCTACACGGCTGTGTTTTGTTACACCTGGTAAAAGCTCCACAGCCGAAACGTTGTCTCTTTTGATAAGGAATAAACCTGTACCCGTTCCTTTGCAGTCTACGTATGCTGACACAGCTACCTACTTGAACTTCTGTATATTTTGTATACTAACGATTGTGAAAGCAAAGGCACAAATAATCGATAAAGTCCTGGTCAGGTTATTAAGGGACCCAGAAAACCATTATGGACCCGTTCTAAATGACTGTACTAAATGGTGTAACGAGTTTGCACTTAAATGTTGTCAAAACGAAAGGAGCTGATCATTGATTGTCAGAATAATGCAACACCTCTCCAACCTACTGTAATTAATGGTCAGACTGTAGGAATCGTCACTGACTAACAAGTACTGGGGATGGTCATAGTCAAGAACCTGAGTTGGGACAAATGCTGTGACACCGTTTATAAAAAAAGTACAACAAAGACGTTTTTCTTAGCAAACTAAGACATTTCCAGATAGATAGGACCATCCTAACAATTTCTACAAGTCTTTTATTAAAAGTGTCTTGGCATACTGTCTCACTTGCTAGTGTTGAAATGAGTACCATTGATTGTAATAGTTTTCCCAGCCTAGTCCAAATGAATAGCAAATTAATTGGAGGAAATCAAATCACCTCAAATATCCTCTACAAGCAAAGTGTGCAAAGAAATGCTTTGTAATGCAAAGAAAGCAACGTGCATTATGGATTGTGTCCCCAGTTGTAATACTAATAGACACAGGAAATCTTTCACCCCCACTGTAATATCTAATATCGTGACCATCTTGCTGTAACAACCACCACTTCTTGGTTGGTAAAATTTTGTCTGTCATTGTGTTATGTTGGAGTGTGGTGTAAAACAAATTTCCCCAGTGGGACTTTAAAGCTTGAATTGAACTGAATCATCCGGTCTCTCCCACCCTCCTCCTGCAGGTGGCGCTGAAGCAGAAGAGCCATGTCCGCGGGGACCGAGGGGGTGGTGGGGCTGGAGGAGCCCAAGAAGATGACCAGGGAGGACTGGAGGAAGAAGAAGGAGCTGGAGGAGCAGAGGAAGCTGGGGAATGCCCCAGCCGAGGTGGACGAAGAGGGGAAGTACGTCACGCAGGCCAAAGCCTTACAGACTCTCAAATAAAGGGTGGAAATTTGGAGCCGAAATCCAAAAGCATTGATGTGCTGCTGGGCATCCTTTGGGGAAAGCCAAGCGACAGGAGAAAAAGAGGTTTTCTGAGGGGGTGCTGCAAGATGCATGCTGTAGGATTTTGTGTGTAAGCCAAGGGCTCTTTAAAGCAGCAGCTCCTGAAGAGCTGGGAGACGCTGTTAAATTAGTCTAGTTAAACCAGATGGTTCCTGGCTTAGCTCTTAAACACTAAATTAGAATGACAACCTACAACACACCAGCCCTCCAGGACCAGATTGACGGGCTGTAAACCTGTTTAACTTTAAATATGAATTCATTACATATAGCCCTGCTGGTACTAACCTACGAAATACCGATTAGGGGTTTTGTGCAGAGGAAAGTCGGTGGAAGTTCGTTAGTTCCATGGCTTAGATATGTTGCCTTTTCCTTCTTAATACCAGTTCTAGTAACTTTCCAGGTGTTTTTTTTTTTAGAACAAAGATCTTCACATCTCCAGCCATGGTTTTGGTATCCTCTGCCATCTTTGTGTAATTTTTATAATTAGCATATATGTGATCAAGACACGGCTCTTGAGCATTGCGTCGCATCATTACAGGTTTACAACGTTGGTCTAAATGAAATTGCTGACCTTTTATTCTTTTTCCAGGGACATCAACCCGCACATTCCTCAGTACATCTCCTCCGTGCCTTGGTACATCGACCCCTCCAAGAGGCCGACCCTCAGGCACCAGAGGCCGCAGGAGGAGAAGCAGCCGCAGTACACGGCCATCGGGGACTGGTACAAGCGGGGCGTGCAGGAGGTGAGTGCTCAGCGCGGCGCTGGGGCGCTGCTCTGCAGGTGGCACATCGCCTCAAATCACACGAGCGTTCTTTCCCGTAGGTATTTGCCCCGGGCGAGAATGTGATTCACCGTTTTCTGAAAAGTCACATTAAAAAAATAATAATAATAATAAACTTTATTTTATGTAGCGCCTTTAAAGGTGGTTTCTCAAAGCGCTTTACAGGATGACAACAACAATAAATAAGAAGAATACACAAGATAAAACACAATTACAATATATAGAGGAGACCGTGGATGGTGGTACTAGGAAAAGCAGAGGGGTGAAGAATGGAACCAGTTCAGTAAAGTCTTGAGTCTGGATTTGAAGGAGTTTAGAGAAGGTGACTCTCTGATATCCTTGGGGCATAATGGGAGAAGGCCCTGTCACCCCTAGAGTGTAGACGGGCTTGGGGGACAGTTAGGGGACCAGAATTAGAAGAGCGAAGGTTGCGAGGTGGGGAGTAGGGCGATAATAGTTCAGACAGGTACTGAGGTGCCAAGCCACGCAGAGCCTTATAAAAATGAAGGGGGGCAGAACTATCACATTTAAGGGAGTGGCAAAAGAGAGAATTTCTGGGGGATGATAAACGCAGTGTTTATAACTGATGTGTTAGGCATTAAGCAAAGAAAAGTACAGAATCTTGATGCTTGGTTTGTTAAGCTGAAACAAAATGGTCTATTAGAACATTTTACTGCTCAAGCACTACTTGTCTTGTAATCCTCAGTCAGGCCATTTATTATCATAAGACTGAAAAATGTTTTTGCTGTGTGAGGGATGGCATACAGTATTTGTGAGTGTTTTTTCTTTTGGCCTAGAAACCTGTTACCACGAAGTATCGGAAAGGGGCGTGCGAGAACTGTGGGGCGATGACGCACAAGAAGAAGGATTGCTTGGAGGTAAGTGGGAACCGATATTCCATGGTCCTGGTGGGGGGGGAAAGAGAGTTGGCCTTTTTGTTTTCTTTCACCTGTTTCTCCTTCCTGAGCCTTCCCGAGCTGGGTTCTGTCGCCGGGTGGCTAGTCACAGCGAGGCAGAAGAAAATGGCCGCGCCGCTGTGAAAACGATCAAACGGGTTGTCTTTGCGCCCTGTCTCCCCAGCGGCCCAGGAAGGTGGGAGCCAAGTTCACGGGCACCGACATCGCGCAGGATGAGCACAGCCAGGTACAGCTGTCCCTGGACTACGACGGGAAGCGGGACCGCTGGAACGGGTACGACCCTGAGGAGCACATGCGCATCGTGGAGGAGTACTCCAAGGTGGACCTGGTGAGTACACCTCTGACACAGTGTACACATGGATCTAACTCTTTATACCGCTATACCTCTGTCTGACACAGTGTACACAGGATATAACTCTTTATACCGCTATACCTCTGTGTGACACGGTGTAAACATGGATCTAACTCTTTATACCGCTATACCTCTGTCTGACACGGTGTAAACATGGATCTAACTCTTTATACCGCTATACCTCTGTGTGACACGGTGTAAACATGGATCTAACTCTTTATACCGCTATACCTCTGTGTGACACGGTGTAAAAATGGATCTAACTCTTTATACCGCTATACCTCTATCTGTCACGGTGTAAACATGGATCTAACTCTTTATACCGCTATACCTCTGTCTGACACAGTGTAAACATGGATCTAACTCTTTATACCTCTGTCTGTCACCGTGTAAACATGGATCTAACTCTCTATACCTCTTTACTTCTCTGTCACCGTGTGCATCTGTAAAAATATGTACACCCCCCTTCGCCTCAGTCTGATGCTGTGAGCATTTTTAAATATATACATATTTTAATTATACTCCCAGTTATTCGGTGCTTTTTTCTAACCATGCGTATACCAATTAGGCATTTTGTGCTAAGGATAATTTCACAGTCAGTTTCTGATTTTTGTTGCCTAATTATGTTTTATTTTCCTTTTTAATTCCAGTTGTAGTAAGCTTCCTAAGGGTTTTTCAGAACAAAGACTTGCAAATTGCCAGACTTGTGTGTCTGTTCTGTGTGCGTTAACAGATAGACGGTTTCACACTTGTAGCCCCAGGGACTCAAGTTGCAAGTTTCAAGCTGATGTCTTATCACCGGGGCTAATTAACGAGGGAACAGTTGGCAGCCAAATTGAGGAGCATGTCAATAAAATAATAGCTGCAATGTCTTTGTTGCTATGCTCCTGTGAATTGCCTGGCTTTGCAGATGTTTAGTGTCTAAAAGTGGTTCTCCTGTTGGTTGCTTTCAGCTGACTTAGATTTTTTTTATTTCATTATTCACATAGGCTAAACGCACTCTGAAAGCACAGAAGCTACAGGAAGAGTTGGCTTCGGGGAAACTTGTGGATCAAGCGGTATGTTTGTTCACTTTCATTTTAAGAAGCTCCTGAAAAAAGCTGGGAAACCTGCTTAAGGCATTAGAGTTAAATTTAGTACAACAGATGAATGCCATTGTTTCTGCCCTGCATGTTGCCCTTACCGATAATTGAATGGTGTGTGTGTGTGATGTCCCTGCAAAGAAGCACATAATAGTCATGCATTTTAAAACCCGCTTTGGAATAATCAGATGTTTTCTTGTCTGAATTATTTGACTTTCTGTTAAAAATATATAACCATCAAGCCGACATTCCAAAACCATTCATTAAAGTAACAGGTCTCACTGGCCAGTATAAAACATGCTTTAGCGAGTGTTGTGTTTTTGTGTTCATGCTGATTGCGAAGCCTTTCTTCCTGAATGATTTCTGACTGCGAGTTTTGTTAGACTGGATTTTTTGTCTCTGCTGTCAATGCACCAACATGCCTCTGTTTGTTTTCTGTAGTTTGACAGTTGAGCATGCATGAAGAGTTAGTGCTGGACTTTCCCAAGGTTGAATGTGTTTGCTGACAAGCCTGTTGATGTAGTTTGCTTTCCCCATGCATGTTGATCAATCATGCTCTCCTTACTGCAGAGCTCATCCAGAAAGCAGTGGGGAGAGGATGAACACAATTCGCAGACAGTAAGATGGTTTAATTCAATCAACCAAAGAAACTGTTCTTCAGAAAAAGCCTTGGCTTCTCTTTATGGTGCAAATGGGGGGAGGCACTGCACAGAAACTGAAGTTTTAATACGGAGATCTGCCTTTTAAATAATTACAGGTGGACACTTAGCAGTGTATGTGCTTTATAATGAATGTTAACATTATCTTGTGCTGTGTTCCACCCTTGGAGAAACTAATTGGAAGGAGAATAAATCTTGTTGCAGTAGTATTAAATATATATATATATTACTTAAGGGTGTGGTTTGAATTTATTATTTATTATTGAGTTTGCCTCTCAATGTTTAAACTTGGGGTTTGACGTTGTCTCAACATGTCTTAGCTGTTAAGTGGTGCTGTAAACTGTGGTGCCTGTCTCGCCGTGCCTGCGGGCGATACTGTGGTGTTGTGTGGACAAAGGGGGAATTTGGCTTTGGCTTCTCTGCAGGAGAGGGAGCACAATAGCGAAGATGAAGATGAGGACAAGTACGCTGACGATATCGACATGCCGGGCCAGAACTTCGACTCCAAGAGACGGATCACCGTCAGGAACCTGCGTATCCGAGAAGACATCGCCAAGGTGACTGATTTTCCCTGGGTTTAAAACGGGAAATGTCACTGTGTGGGTCGAGATGGTGTTTGATCCTTCATCCATGTAAATATTTGTGTGTGTCATGTATTCATTTTTTTTACTGAATGAATAGCAGCTGGAGGAGTCACCGTTCCTAGCCATGCTTGTGTAATGAGTTAAAATAATTCAAAACAGAAATCTTAAGGGTACAGTTTTACAAAGGGTGTCAGCATCTTAAGATGATGTTAGTGGTACACAAATTTACCTTTCCATGTTTTTAAATGATGTCAGTTTATGACAGTGGTTAGCATTGCTGCCTCACAGAAGATGGATGTATGATGTCAATTAAATTTTGTTACAATTGTTACAATTAGCAATTACCCTATTGCTAATTGGTTTTGCTTTCTTTTCCCAGTACTTGAGAAATCTGGACCCCAACTCTGCATACTACGACCCCAAGACCCGAGCCATGAGGGAGAACCCTTATGCAAACACTGGGATGAACCCAGAAGAGTGAGTGCAGTGCTTCGTCTCTCCGTTTCAGACTGCATGCTTTCAGGGAACATTTTATTCCAGGGTTTTTTTTTTACACTCTGCTCATTAACTAGCGAATTAGACACGGTTTACCCCTGCAGTAAGCACACAGATCTTTTCTCTGGCGTGTTTCTGTGTGCTGCAAAACCTTCAAGATGTCCGTTCTTGATTTTTGCAGAGTGGGCTACGCTGGCGATAACTTTGTGCGCTACACAGGGGACACCATAACCATGGCCCAGACGCAGTGTGAGTATTTCCTCAGCCCCGCTGTGCTGATGCAGTGTTCCTATCGGCAGATAATAAATTAGATTTTTACCCAGAAACTGCTGTTCAAGACATTGGAGCCTAATTTGTACTGTGCTGTTTATAGTGCCAGAAATAGAATAAGATCTTTGCCGCAAATAAAATTTGATCATATGAGGTGCAGACTATTGCACTGAATAAAAAAGGTCTTTATGCATATTATAATACTGTTTGAGCTACTCTTTCATCAGTTGTTTTTCACTCAAAGCAAAGTAACGGGCCTATCCAGAACCTGGTGCTGACTTCTGTATTAGTGTTTGCAGCCGGTAAGATCTGGAGTGTATTGAACTGCCCTGCAGTGGGAGTGTTGTTTCCACCTGGTGCAGCAGTGCCCTGGGTGTTGAGGAGCTGCAGGGTGGAAGATCTGGGCACAGCTTGTGCGTGGGGCTGACGTACTGCTGTCCTCTCTCTCCCCGCGGCAGTGTTTGCCTGGGAGGCCTACGAGAAGGGCTCCGAGGTTCACCTGCAGGCCGACCCCACGAAGCTGGAGCTGCTGCACCAGTCCTTCAAGGTGAAGAAGGAGGAGTTCAAAAACCAGCAGAAAGAGAGCATCCTGGAGAAGGTAAAGTGCTTTGGAACAGCCACTCTTTCACATCTGCGTGCCGAACCGCGGAGTCCATCCGGGACTGGCGCACAGGGGCCGCCTTGGCTGCCATCACACAGTTTTTCTCACCCTGAACAACCCCAAAGAAAAGGAACTTAACTTAAAACTTGTGTTTTGTAGGGGATTTACATCACAAATCCAAACTCATGTTATAGTTAAAATAACTTTCTAGTGTAAGTCACAGCTAAGCTCTGATGGAGAAGTTAGTATCAGGGTGAGAATGAGTAAGTCACTGATAATTTGGGGGTAAAAAAACAGCTGTTTCAGCCAAGCAGCATTTCTCCACCCATGGCCACTGGGTCTTCTACAGTGCTGAGGTTCAGTTATGCAAAATCGTCATGTGCTACGGAGCCCTGTCCCGTTAACAAAGAGAAAAATGCATGCAGACAAAACCCCCAGCACTTAGGAGAGCAGACACAAACCTGTCCTTGTCTGGGGCCTTGGTTTCGTGCTGCGCCTAGTATTTGTGCCACATGGCTGGAAAGCTCCCCCTGTGTGCGGCGTCAGGCCCGCCCGGCCGTGCGCGAGAATACAAGCAGCGACGGGAGTTTGTTCCTCTGCGCAGTACGGCGGAGAGGAGCACCTGGACGCGCCGCCCCAGGAGCTGCTGCTGGCACAGACGGAGGACTACATGGAGTACTCCCGGCACGGCGCCGTGATCAAGGGCCAGGAGAAGGCTGTGGCGCGCTCCAAGTACGAGGAGGACGTGCTCATCAACAACCACACTGTGAGTCACGCCTATCCCCGCCGTTCGCAGTCACTGGTGTTTGTAGTCGTCTTCCTCGTGTGAAGCACGGTAATTCCCTCGTCTATTCCAGATCAAGACGCCACCTGGGTGAATGACAATTATTTACAAGAGCCTCAAGCTGAGGAAGTGTTCTGTTCACTTCACGTTGGCATCTGGGATCTCTTTCACTGCAGTGCCAGACTCTTCTCTAGCGTGTTAAACGATTAGCACTGGAACTGACTTTAGGGGTTGCAGCTGAGGCCCAGGTGGTTTCTGTGATCTGTTCAGAGCAGTTTCCCCAGTGATTCAGATTGGTTTCTCCATCTAAACTGGAAGTGCCTGGACCTGGGAGAGCCTCCCTCAAGCTGAAAGACCTATGGGACGCGACTCACATAAAATACATGGCATGGGTGAACTTTTCAGGCTGCTCTTGTCTTTCAGTGTATCTGGGGGTCCTACTGGAAAGAGGGCAGGTGGGGCTACAAGTGCTGCTACTCCTTCATCAAGCAGTCCTATTGCACCGGGGAAGCTGGCGTACAGAGTAATGTGAGTACAGTGCAGCAGCACCATTCCTTTATTACAAAACACCTCTGTATTTCGTATGTGTAAATCATGTAACCTGCAACAACAGTTGGTATCCTCTTGTATCTTTTGGTCTGTGTTTCACTGTTCATGCAGGAGATATCTCTGGGCTGGCTTGGTCAGTATCCTTGAAGATTTTTAAGTCTTAGATCTATGACTAAAAAGGTTCAGCCATGCCTGTCAGTGCATGACATTCCTTTAAGCTTCAGAATGTATCTTCTCTGGATTGATCTGGAGAGTAGTGATATCTTTTTTATAAATTGTACCCAATTTCACAAAGCACAGAACAAGAGAGAAGGGCGGATTGTGATGCTTCTGATAATTTCAAATAATAAAGAAATAAGAACATGCAAGTGGGGCCACACGGGGGGCGCAGAGATAAGCATTGCTGCCTCACAGCGCCAGGGCCCTGGATTCAATTCCTGGGGTGCTATCTGTGTGAAGTTTTCTCCGTTTGCTCTGGTTTCCTCCCAGTCCAAAGACAGACTGCTAGGTTCATTGGCATTTGGGAAAACTGGCCCTGATGTGTGTGTCCGTGTGGCCCTGTGATGGACTGGAATCCTGTCCAGGGTGTATCCTGCCTTTCGCCCGTTGCATGCCAGGGAGAGGCTCCAGCTCCCCTGTGACCCCTTATTGAATAAAGTGATGAGAACAAGGAAGAACATGCAAGTACTGTTTGACTGTTTGACTTAGCACAGTTTTCGCTGACCTGTGTGCACCTGTCTTTTTCCAGACCAACCCTGCCTGCGTGCCGTTTGAGGAGGAGATGAGTCAGCAGCAGGAGGAGCCCAAGTCATTATTGGAGGTCAGTCTCGGCAAAGCAGCCTCCCCAGATCAGAGCTGGAACGAAACTTGTTTCTGCTGTGTTAGCTCGGAAGCTTAATCCAGTTTCAGTCATGAGCTGAAGTCGCTGTCATTCTGGCTGTCCCACAGATGCACCAAGAGAAGATGATGAAGAAGAAGAAAAAGAAGAAGAAGCACAAGAAGAAAGACTCGGACAGCAGTGACGAGGATGATGAGGCGACGAAGAAGGAGAAGCTGAAAAGGGTACGAGTGTTGGAGGGGGGAGTGTTGGTGTCGGGGTGGGGGCTGTCTTGTGTGTCTTCTGGGAGACGAGCACAAATGTTGTTGGGCTCCGTGATGATCATCATCCCGGGGCCCTCATCTCTCTCGAGAGGTGTAGCATCGTCTGTGTGTGCACCCTTATATGCATGCCTACATGCTGCTTACTGCTTGTGCTCACCTGGGTAACAACGGCCATCGTACACATCGGCACGATTGTTTATTCCCAGTGCTGGTCCTGGAGGCCACATACCTGCTGGTTTTCATTGCAGCCCAGCTTCATTACCCGTTTGAATCCTTAATTAAACTGACAGGAGGCTGTTGTTTGGAAACGGTCAGACAGCTCAAACGAGTCTTACTATTAATTGAATTTAGAGTTCTTATGTGTAACTGAGGGCTGGGCTAGAATCAAATCCAGAAGGTGTGTAGGACCTGCACTGGGTTCCCCTGGTTAATCGTGTTGTTGCCGTCATTCAGTTTTTCTGGGTGTAATGCGATCACTTTGAAGTTACAGACACTGCCTCCACGTGGGCTAACATGGGGTTTTGTCCCACCTATTCTGAGACTTGTGCCCATTTAGGTGATCAGTCTGTGTTTTTGGCTCGAGTCTCTGCTGTTCTCAAACGCTCAGGCATTCTCTTATGGGTGTTTCTCTGCCCAGTGGTGTGCTTGCTCACTCTGCACCGCTGCCTTGAAGAATTCCTCCATCCTGCTAGCAGAAGTCATGACCTTAGTGAGGTCCACATTAAGGCTCATCACTTTATCTACTTTGGTTAGATTGACATGTATAACTTTTGACAATATTCCCCTTTGCACATGTAATGCAAAAGAAAACAAATGACAGACAAACGAACTTTCTATATGCCCTCTCACACACAGGAACAGAGATGGGGGGGGGGGGGGGGGGGTCATATAGAAAATCCAAATAACTTGAATTACTTTTTCTACAAGTTCTGATTGTTTGCTGTGTACCAGCCAGAGGGCCCGAATGGCCTGTTGCAGCCCGTTCAAGAATGCTTTGCCACTGCGTCTGTAGTATTCTTTGCAGCCACAGTTAGGGGGATTAATCGACTGAAAGCAAGGCAGAATGAATAGATAATTCCTTACACTTATAGTGCTTTTCTGGACTCTCCACTCAAAGCACTTTACAGATAATGGGGTCTCCCCTCCACCACCACTAATGTGCAGCATCCACCTGGATGATGCGACGGCAGCCATAGTGCACCAGTACACTCACCACACACCAGCTCTCAGTGGGGAGGAGAGCAGAGTGATGAAGCCAGTTAAGAGATTAAGAGGCCACGACTGGTAAAGGCCAGGGGGGAAATTTGGTCAGGACACTGGGGTAACACCCCTATTTTTTTCAAGAAACACCCTGGGATTTTTAATGACCACAGAGATTCAGGACCTCAGTTTTACATCTCATCTGGGGCCTTTTTATAGTACAGTGTCCCCGTCACTATACTGGGGCATTAGTACCCACAGAGACTGCAGAGTGAGCGCCCCCTACTGGCTCCACTAACACCTCTTCCAGCAGCACCCTTAGCTTCCCCAGGAGTCTCACACCTGCTGGGCTTCAGTGGGGCTGCCAGCTGTGAGCTGCAGGGTGATATGGCTGCTGGCAGAACAAGACCAGCCTCTCCCGCGAATAGGTAAGATATACCCGTGGGGGTCCCCCGGCCTCACCCCGCGCTGGGCTCGTTGCAGGCTCTCAGCGCGGAAGAGGCCCGGCTGAAGCAGGTGGACGAGCTGCTGCAGCTGGACGAGCGCAAGAGGCCCTACAACAGCCTGAAGGAGGCGCGCGAGCCAACGGAGGAGGAGATGGAGGCCTTCCGCATGAAGAGGTACAGGCCCGACGACCCCATGGCCTCCTTCCTCGGACAGTGAGGCGGGGGGGGGGGGGAGGCGAGGACGCCCGCGGGTCCCAGCCCCCGTCCTGGAAGCTGGGCCGGAGGGCGCCAAGCGACCGATTCTCCTGACTGTTTCGCGGAGGCAGACGTGTCCTCGCGGCCCGCTTGTCGGCCGGGCTGCTCCGGTTTCTCGCTGGCTCGGGGATACTCGCTCCCGTTTCCTCCAGTGTCCCCGGAGAGGAGGCGGAGAAGGAGCGAGCCGGATCTGGTCTTCTCCGATTTTTCTCTCTGTACCCGCCTGCCATTTGTAAATCGCGCGTGTGCCTGGAGATACCGCGCTTCGACTGGACACTTAGATGCTTTTATTTCCCCCCCCTAAAAAAGAGTTATCTCACAGGTCATCTTGCCAAATGGAATTAAAGCATGTTGTTTACCATGTGTTGTTTTTGCTTGTCTGGTTATTAAACATTTTTTTTCTGTAAAACGTTTAGCTAGAAGTGCGTTTCTAGCGGGAGAGCGCGGCCTGTCTTGAAGCGGCTCCTGTGCCGCACGGTTGTATAATGTGACACCTGACAGTAAAATAGGTGTGAACTTCGCTGAGTGTCCTGAAGTGAGGTGGAACAAAGACGGCTGCACTTATGATGATCAGCTTTATGACGCGGGTTGCTTCCCCGGGCAGCAAGCGATGGTCTGTAAGTGACACGGGGCCTTTTTCCCCCCTTGTGCAAGCGCGTTACACACAGGGCGGCGCGCACCTGCGCTTCCGCTCACTCGCACCTGCGGACCCGGCGGAGACCGAGCCCGGAGCCCGCCACGTCACCGCTGTCTGCCAGGGCCGAGAAGGCAGCCTGGTCGCCTGATGGTGAGGCTGGAATACGGGTGGTGCTCAATCCAGCGTGATTATAATATATAGATCACGCATTGTAACACAGGAGCCCCTTTTCGCTGTGGGCGAAGTTGCATCTATAAAAAATGAAGCTTAAAGTGGAATGAACTCTCTCGGCTTTGTCCAAGACGTGTTTAAGACCGGTTCTCAGAATAGAAGACGTCTTTTTTTCCTCCAGATGTTTATTGTCCCCTAAATCTTTCCTTGGCTAGGTTTCCGAAAGCCCTGCGAAACTCTTGACAGACATCTGGTGAATTTCTCTTTCCAGCTGAGTCAATTAATCCCAGCTTTCTGGGCTTGGCGATGTCCAGCGAGGCTCCTCAGTGAAGTCCGCACGAACCGCAGGACACGTCCTTGTCGTCCATCATCAAGCGTTTCGCTCAAACTGAGCGTGTCCAAAATGTGTGCAGAACAAGCTCATCACAGACGATTTGAAATAAATATATTTGTGAGATTTAAACAAGAATCGTAGATGACACGATTTCCATCGTCTTGTATTCAATTTGGCTGGGTCTAGCTACGCGCAGAGACACTGACTTAAATAGATGGGATTTTAATACGCTAAATCGCAGATGGGCGTTTTAATGATAAAACTGAGGCATTCTTAACTCGGACATTGTTCCCTTTACCAGTACATGCGGTTTCTATTCTACAATCATAATTTCCAACCCCCTAAAGGCTCGGAACAGCACTGAGCTGTTGCATAATGTTGAAAGTATTTGCTGGCGAGAAGGCAACGTAATTATAATAATAAAAAAAAGGCAAGGAGAGGGGTTAGGGTTGCTGTTCGGAGGTTGGCGTTTAACATTTGTGCTTTGCAGAACCGGACCCGTAGGAACGAGAGCGCCACTCTCCCCTCTCTGTCTATGCGTAAAAGGGGCGCCCGGCTTTGCTTTCTCCAAAACGGTTTCAGGGCTTGCGGGCTTGCCTCTAGCCCATCATCATTTTTTTTTTAATTCAGAGCTGCAACAACTAACAACTTAACCAAGTGAAAGGTTAACCGCTCCGCCGCAGTCCCGCGCTGTTGTATAATCTGTGGACAGGACTGGTGAGGTAAGCAGCCTATTGGTCTCCAGCTTCAGGACGCAGTTTAGTTTTGACTTTTACATGCGGAACTTTCATGCAAGGTCTTTTTCTGCTTATGTTCTATTTCGTACTAAAAGGGTTTTATTTTTTGCACACTTAACGTTGCGCCTCAGTGCAACCAAGCTCACACTTGGGCTCCGCGCGGGACGTGAAGAACAGCTTTCTTCTGAAACTCCACAGGGTAATAATTCACAGACTCGAGTATGTTCGACAGATCTGCTCGAATTTAAAAGTTTATTCCACGGAACTTGCGTAGAATATATTTCCTAGCAAATATCTGCTGTAGGTTCGCTAGTGTCGTCTGCTATAGCCGGCACTGTTATTACAACTACAGGAGGAAATGCTCTGGCTAATCTCATAGGCTTTTATTTGTGGCGAAGCGGTGTTTTGGGCATTTAGCACACATACCTCATTCGGGTGTTGTAGTTGTAACCCACATACTGTACTTATGGCTAAATAGTTAATCAGGGTGTCTAAACGGTGTGTTTCTTGAAAGAAGCCAACTTCAACAACACGGTCCCACAACTCTTTGCTTAGAGAATTGCCTTTAAAACGTTTCATGCATTTATTTATATTATTTCCTGCTCTGCCGAGAGACACATGGTATTTTCAATTCACAGAGCGCCCGCTCTGTTCGGAATGACGTCTTGTGTTATTTAAACAATGTGTCTTTAAAATGCCTGTAGCATCACGTCACTTCTCGGAGCGTAACCCTCTCCGGGAGATCTCTGGGAGCAAGCGGCTGAGCTCGGCAATCTCTTCATCTTTCAGCGCGAGTGAATCGTCCTGCGCCACGCGTGTGTGTGTGTGTGAGAGGGAGAGATCTGTGCGCATTTGTCCGGCATAGTAGGACATAAAACAATCTCGTTAATTCAGCAAAATTAAGCACAGAACTTCCTTGAGCTAGTTCTCAGGGATATGCAGCAGGGGGCAGCACAGGAGCAGCGCCGGCCGGTCAGTGTGCTTGCTGTGGAGTGATCTTCTGTTGCTTGCGCCGAGACCGTTCTGTGTGTTTCAGTGACTTGCCCGTCTCCTGCCGCAGCTCCCATGATGCTGTGCCCCGTCGTGCTGGCCTGCCTGCTGCCCTTAGCAGCCCATCAGATCGTGAGCACGGCCAGCAGGAAGAGCAAGGTGCTCACCATCAACTCCTCCCAGCTGGCCTGCAGCCTGCCCGGGCCCCCGGGGCCCCCCGGCGTGCCCGGAGCTCCAGGGGTCACAGGAACCATCGGGAGGATGGGCTTCCCGGGCAAGGATGGCAAGGACGGGAAAGACGGGGACAAGGGAGAGAAAGGGGAGAGAGGTGAGGAGGGAGGAATTGTGGGTCTCCCGGGATGAAATCTGCCCCCCACCCCTGGCCTGTTTCCTTCATTTTGCACCTGCCTACGTCCTGGAAACCCATGGTACATGTGTTTGGAGTAGCAGACTATGGGATCTGTAAATCGAGACACGATTCCAGTGAACGATCCATCCGTGTGGAGTCTGCATGTTCTCTCCTGGTTTGGAGCAGGTGCTCTGGTATCTGCCCATTTGCCAGATATGCTGGCTGGGTTAATTCTCAGTTACCCATGTGTGTGTACATGCATGTGCGTGTGCGTGTGAGTACCATGCAATGGACTGGCCTCCCAACGAGAGGGTTGTCCTGCCCAGAGCCCTGTGCCTCTGGTATACGTCCCAGGTTGCTGCACCCCTTAGCAGGAAGAAGTGGCAGGTAGGTGATGGGTGGTCATCGGGTAATTGACAGCTCAAGCAGAAAGACCGCGGACTGAGCCTTTAGCCCTTGAGCAGCTGTGGTTTCTTCCTCTGGGGGGGTGGGTGTACACTGTCTCTGACTCTGGGGGCTGTGCCAGGCTCAGACACGAGGTATGTTTGTTTGCATACCAGCAAGGGGTCATAGCGCTGATCAGTGCAATTAACCCGGGCTTCTGTCTGAGACAACTCGCATTTAAAAATGCAGTGCGAATCCAAGAGTTACATAGCCTGGAGTAGCATGTTAAAAACATTACAATTTACCTTTAAGGTTTCTGAATTCATTCACTTATGTGCTTCATTAATTATGAGGGCGGCGTAGCATCGTGGGCAAGCTTTTTGGACTCATGACCAACAGGTTGTGGGTCCGACTCTGTTGTACCTGTTAAGTGAGGTACTTCACTGCAGCTGCACCAGTCCAACCAGTTGTACAGCTGGGGACCAGCATTGCTGGGTGGGGGGGGCTTTCAGTCCTGGGGGCAGTTAAATGCTCTCTGGTCCGACCCCAGACCAATCCCGGCCGATCCATACTGACAAGCCTGAGCCTCCGGTCTGGACTTGAGCTCCTCCTTCGTGGGTGAGGCTCCTAACGGTTGAAGCGATCTTTATTCCAGGACCATCCCTGACCAGGACAAGAGGCCTGGCCGCGGAATGATGCTTGATTTCCTGTTGTGTTGATTGGTTTCTCGTGAGAGGATCCCTATAAATCCCAACCAGATCACAGCGCCTGTGGAACCGGGCTCGCTCAGCTCTGAGGTGCCTGCTGTGGTCATCAGGACCCCCCCCCATCCTCAGAGCCCCCATCAGTGACGCGCGTCTCTTCTTGCAGGGGCACAGGGGCGGCCGGGGAACTCTGGGAAGCCTGGCCTGAAGGGGCGTCAGGGCGTGGTGGGGAAGGCAGGACCCAGCGGCAAGAAGGGCCCCCGCGGCAATCGGGGGCTGCCGGGGGCCAGCGGGGCCAAGGGCGAGGCGGGAGACAGCGGCGGGGCCGGGCTGCCGGGGGGCTGCCTGTGCGGCGCCACCCTGGCCCGCTCGGCCTTCTCGGTGGCCGTGAGCAAGAGCTACCCCAAGGAGCGGCTGCCCATCCAGTTCGACCGGGTGCTGCTGAACGAGGGCGGCCACTACAACGCCAGCGACGGCAAGTTCGTCTGCGCCGTCCCCGGCGTCTACTACTTCACCTACGACATCACCCTGGCCAACAAGCACCTGGCCATCGGGCTGGTGCACAACGGGCAGTACAAGATCAGGACCTTCGACGCCAACACGGGCAACCACGACGTGGCGTCGGGCTCCACCGTGCTGCGGCTGCAGCGCGGCGACGAGGTGTGGCTGCAGATCTTCTACTCGGAGCAGAACGGGCTCTTCTTCGACCCCTTCTGGACCGACAGCCTCTTCACCGGCTTCCTCATCTACCCCGACCAGGACTTCCTCAACGAAGTGGAGGGCAGGCCGCCTGGGACGGCCTAGGGCCGCCGCCTCCCTCCCCGTTTCCCCCTGCGGCTTCTTTCAGTGACGCGCGGAAGGACTGTGGTCTGGGCCAGATGAGGTGCCGCCGGGTCTGTGGACCGGAGCAGCGGACGATACGTAGAAAATTCTTTCAAGGGGAGTTTCCGCGCAGGGGCGCAGCAAGGCGGCTCCGGCACAGCTCAGTTCTGCAAGGACGATCTGCCTGCAGCAGGCCTGTGCTCTCTGGTCGGCTGTCTGTCTGTACTGTAGGGGGGCGCCCACAGCGGGCACAACGCGGGTGAGAGGTTTGGCAGTGCCCGGGAGTCGGTTGGTGCCTTGTGACCTCGAAGGGGTGCGAGTGGAACGTGCAGAGAGGACATGGTACATTTAGTTTCCCTGCCCCCCAAAATTGCAGGGGTACAGAGCCCCTCAAGCCGGGAGCTGCAGTCCTTTCTTGTTAATTTGCCAGTCGATGGAAATGTAAAGTGTAACAGATCATTGCAAACTAGAAAATATTCACAAGGTATCATGACACCCAGGAATGATGTGGAACTTTCAGTTCTTTTAAGAATGACTTACAGACTTCTTAAGATTTGTCTTCTTGGTTGATTTTCCTGATCTGAAATTTAATTGTTATTGTTTTTCATAATCATCATTTTAAAAAGCCTTTGCAAAATCACAACCCAGACCTGTGACTTATATATATACTATCCTTCCACTTTCTCACCAGCCCACTTCGGGTTTGCAGGGGAACCAAAGTCTATCCCAGAAAGCAAGGCAGGGTACACCTTGGACAGGACACCAGTCAACTCCACAGCCACACAGACCCAAACACGCACACACTCACACCAGGGCCAATTTTTCCAGAAGCCAATTAACCTGTTTTTTGGGATTATGGGTTATTATGGGATTATGGATTATGGGAGGAAACTGGACCAAACCCACATGAACATAGAGAGAACATGCGAACTCCACACAGACAGCACTGAACCTGGGGTCCCAGAGCTGTGAGGCAGCAATGCTAATTATGGTGCCACATGCTACATATACATAGGAACAGGTGAAGGTTTATTCCATGCTGAAAGGAAGAGAAAACAGACACAACATTTTGGCTGTTACATAATAATAATAAGTTACACTTATATAGTGTTCTTCTGGACACTCCACTCAAAGCGCTTTACAGGTAATGGGGATCCCCTCCACCACCAGTGCACAGCCCCACCTGGATGATGCGATGGCAGCCAGAGTGCACCAGTACTCTCACCACACACCAGCTATCAGTGGGGAGGAGAACAGAGTGATGAAGCCAGTTCAGAGATGGGGATTATTAGGAGGCCATGATTGGTAAGGGTCAATGGGAAATTTGGCCAGGTTACACCCCTACTCTTTCCGAGAAACTCCCTGGGATTTTTAATGACCACAGAGAGTCAGGACCTTGGTTTTACGTCTCATGCGAAGGACTGTGCCTTTTTACGGTATAGTGTCCCTGTCACTATACTGGGGCATTAGGACCCACAGAGACTGCAGAGTGAGCGCCCCCTACTGGCCCCACTAACACCTCTTCCAGCAGCAGCCTTAGCTTTTCCCCAGGAGTCTCCCATCCAGGTACCGGCCAGGCTCACACCTGCTGAGCTTCAGTGGGGCTGTGAGTTGCAGGATGATATGCTACATGCTGCAACCTTCTCATTTTTGAGGGGATAGTTTTGTTTCCATTTATAAAAAAGCACACATGGCTCTTATGTTGAGGAGCAAAGATGAATAAGAAAGGTTTCCAAGGTGCCTTGTTCAGCCTGTGGACTTCGCTGTTTGGAACCCTGACCCACCCAGCAACCATTTCTGTTTGTGAGAGCCTCAGGGCTCTGTCGACAGTCCTTAGCCACGCCAAGAGCCCCCTTCGGGGGGTTGTGGTCTTTTATCATTGAGCTCTCCCCCCTGCCCAGCAACATCCAAATCCTCAACCCAACCTGGAGCGTCCAGGGCGTTCACCCACAACTCGAAACAGTTCCCCTCCAGATCGCAGCAGTGCTGAGTCAATCCCAGTCTTGTAGCACTTGTGTCAGCCTGGCTGATGGCCGCTGTTGTGGCGTCTGGCCTTTGCCTTTCAGCCAGCAGTGAGTCAGAGGCAGGGCCAGTGCCAGACCTCCAAACTGAGTCCTCTTGTCTCCCTCAGAGGAGATTACGAAGGGATTTGATGCTGTCAGACCAGGACAACAATGAAACGAACAAGTTACTAGTGCAAGTGAGGTTGGGTGGATTAGGACTGGAAATGATCACGCTTCTGTACTGTGGTGCTGGGGAGTCTTCTCTGGAACAAGTTGCTCTGCTGCATTTTTATGTATATTAAGGGCTGGGAGAGTGTGGAATGAGCTGTCCAGCCACGTTGCTGAAGCCAAGAACCCTGGCTTTCTTCAAGAAACAGCTGGATGAGATCCGTCAGGCAGGACAGGAGGCACAGCCTTACACAAAGGGTGGTGGGAGTGTGGAACAAGATGCCCAGCCATGTTGTTGATACCCTGGTTTCCTTCAAGAACTACAACTATAAAACTACCAAATTGGCTAGCTGAGACACATGGCCGTCCTCTCATCTGTAACATTGCTGACACTCTGGGAAGGCAGGTTGGGCAAGCTTCTGGAAACTATGAGTTAATGATTATAACAAGTTCTGGGATGGGAGGACTCTATGGAAAAGCAAGTTCCTGCTCTCCTCCCCTGATCTGTATGTCTTGGGGCTGCATGAGGACTGAACCCCACTCTGGTCTTGTACAGTTTCTCTCTCCTCCCCTGATCTGTGTGTCGTGAGGCTGCAGGAGGACTGAACCCCACTCTGGTCTTGTACAGTTTCTCTCTCCTCCCCTGATCTGTGTGTCGTGGGGCTGCAGGAGGACTGAACCCCACTCTGGTCTTGTCCAGTTTCTCTCTCCTCCCCTGATCTGTGTGCTGTGGGGCCACAGGAGGACTGAACCCCACTCTGGTCTTGTACAGTTTCTCTCTCCTCCCCTGATCTGTGTGCTGTGGGGCTGCAGGAGGACTAAGCCCCACTCTGGTCTTGTACAGTTTCTCTCTCCTCCCCTGATCTGTGTGTCGAGGGACAACACTTCAGTGGGGTCAATGAAGTGGGCCCCCTATATGAAAGAATAGCTCTGGACTTTATAGATTTTTGTCTACGAGAGGAAAGGTTTGCGTATGTGAAACATGGGTTTCTGGGCGATGCTTGACCGAAGCCCTAGAGCTGTGTTTGTAGTCTGCCGAGCTCTTGAAGACTACAGTTCCCAGAATGCCGTGAGCGTCCTTCCCATCCCCTGCTGTGCAGGTTCATTCGCCGGCTCCTCGGCGCTGCGCTGGAAACACTGCCATTCCCGTCCACAGCGAGTAGAGGAAAGGGTCGGGAGTGGGGGGGGAGACCACGGCACAAATTCTTGGAAAAGTACAAAATCTCCCACTACCCCGTGTGGAACTCGGAGCTCCGGCTTTGCGTCTCCCGGGACGGAGGAGAGTTTTTCCGCCCGATTTTCCCTAAAATCAGGAGATACAAAGAAACTTCCACGCGGGGATTGGTGATTTCAGGATGTTGGTCTGAGACAAAGGGTCCGGCGCTGCGGTTGTCTGGCTGGGGAAGAAGGGTAAAGCGTGCTTTTTTCTTTCTCCTCTCTTTCTTCGGTGTGTACGTGTGTGTTTTTCTTCCTGCCTAACGACCGTGTTGCCCAAGCCAGCCAAGTTGTATCCCCGTGTTTCAATCTCAAACTCTTCAGAAGAGCAGTTTTACAGGTATTTGCGCGAAGGCAGCCCTTCAGTGGGTAGGACGGCTTTTGCGAAATAAATAAATAAAGCGCCTGTAGTTGGACAGAAACTGCGAATTCTCACAGGCGCACTTTTAAACAGATCGAGCGAAGACTATATTCGTGCTTCATTTCGCTTCATTTCCCAGTTTTGCGAGACGTAGGTGCTCGTTGCTGTTCAACTTGATAGTTAATGCGGTTATGGTGATAAATCCCATTTGTAAGCACGGACCGGTTTAAAACGCCTTTGGCGTGGCCGTGGGGGGTGGCTGAGGGCTTCAGTAACAGCTGTGAGTACTTCTCCCGCACGCCGGAGCCGGGCAGCGTGAAACTCACAGACATTTAAATGCAGAGTTGTGTGAGACCCAGGGGGAGGAGGTAGGGGGTGTCTAAGATCTTAGCTCGTTTGGGACGCTTCAAAGGCGAAAACTTGTGCGGGTTGACCCGCGTTAAGAGCCCTTTGACCATTTCCGCTACGGCCGTAAAAACAAAGCACTTAAACTTTATGAACGTGTGTTATTCAAATGTTTGCTCGGGTTGTGTTCTCTTGCGGAATAAACGTCGGCGGCCGTTGTTTTAAAAGACCGAACAACAAGTTTTCAGTGGCGAAAATGGTTTCACACTGAATGACTGACGAATCTGAAGCTTGTCGCGGTGTTTCCTAAAGCAAGCGAGGTTTTAACCCTGGAAATACAGGCGAAGTGGTCCTTCATGTGACCAGGCCATCGAGCTCCGCACTTGCAGGACCTGGTACCGCCCAGGTTTAGCTCCGAGCCGCGGCGCCCCGCTCTTCTCTGCTCTGACGCGGCCTCCCTACGCTGTGATCTCCGCAGGGTTCACCGGCCGTCCTTTTCCCCCGGGCTGGATGGGAAGGATGGAGACGGAAGGGCAGTGGTGGAAAGGACAGCTGGCGGCGGACATCCATCAGGCTCTCCGCATCAAGGTGAGTCGGACCCGCCGGCCCGCAACGTCTCGGCGGGACCACCGATGTGGCTGCGCGTTGAATTCTAAAGAGAAAACTCACCATGAGTGTTTTTCAGTAGCCCTGACGGTCCTGGCTGGTTTTGACCACTAAAATGAAACGCGCAGTTGTCAATACCCCCGTCTGACCTTAGTGGTGGTGTTTGCGGATATTTCTAACTTCGTTGGGTCTAAAACGGCGCTAAACTCCTTGGTTCGGCTGACGGTCGGTGTCGTACTTTTAGTGTAACACTTCTGTTACAGAGGTGTTGGGGTCCTCCCCCGTTTTGCGCAAAACATTTTGAAGACGAGTGACTGGAGGCAGAAATGTTACTACAGAGACAGATGCGAGCTCACAGCCGCCGCCGCCTCCTCCCTCCCCCCCGCTTTGTGAGAGGTCCGGCGTGCGCCGGGCAGGGAGGTGTGAGGGCAGCTGTGTGGTTTTGCGGCGGCTGTCTCGTTGCGGCTGAAGTGTGAATTGTCTGGGGTCCTCACCCCTGTGTGAAGTCACCGCTCTCCTGAGGCTGATTCGGTTCGAAGACTTCAAAGCCCGCAAGCTTTCACTGAGCAGCCCTGCTCACGGCGGCGGTTCTCGCTGTGCGCGGTAATCCGTAATGCCCCGCCTGAGCGGCGGCCGAGCCGAAGGGAGTTCGACGTGAGGGAATGCGGAGGGGGTCTCCGCTCACCACCACCACGCAACTGCTCGGCCCAGACGGAGGACCGGGGCCGAGGCAGAGACCCAGCGCTGCAGCTGCTCGTGTCCTTCGGGCTGGGGAAGCACGCGTGTGTTTGTTCAGCGCGGTGGGCTGAGGAGCTGTCGGGAAATGTAATAACGGTTCAGTCGGGGAGGGATGGCTCTCTCCAGGAAAGGAGAGCAGAGGGTAATTGAAATGACCCTGGCTGCTCCGTTTGTTCCGTCTGGAAAGCTGGAGCTGACGTTGCCCTGTGACGGACGGCTGGCGCACACCAGTGAGCAGGGCGATGCGGTTCTAACAGGAGGGCAGAGTACAGTTGGGGGCCAGCGTAGGGGATGTTTTTTTGTAGGTTGTGGAAAGCTGTCAGTCAAGAGGTGTGCTGTTTGAGTTTTCTTGTCACAGCGCTGAAGGTACTGTCTGCGTGGAGTTTGCATGTTCCCCTTGTGTTTGTGTGGTTTCCTCCGGGAGCACCAGTTTTCTAAAGACAAGCTGGAAGGTCAGTTGGCTTCTAGGAGATTTGGCCCTGGTGTGTGAGTGTGTGCCCTGAAACGGACTAACGTCCCATCCTGGGTGTACCCCATCTTGCGCTTGTTGCTTGCGGGGCTAGGTTGGCTCCCCCCAGACTCTGTACTGGATGAAGGGGGGGTGTGTGTACGGTGCTGTATTGACTCTGTATTGTTGCTCAGTTGTTTGATGCGTTCGATGCTGGTGTTGAGTGTGCCTTGCAGTCTTGAGAGCGTCAGAAAGTCTGAATGCTGGAGTGCTGGTCCAAACCAGGGTGATTTTCTCTGATTCTCTGGTTGTGTTGGGAACAGCTCCCATCTCCCTGAGGAAGCAGGAAGAGGTGAATACTGGCTATAACATGCACACTTTACCCAGATAGTTGCCCCAAAATGGAATTGAACCCAGATCCCTTGAGCTGTGAGGCAATAAAACATTTTATGAGAAAATGGTCTTCAAGATGAGGGTACTTGTCCCATCTTCTTATAACAATATATATACATACAATACAATATATTGTCATGCAATATATATATAATGCCCCACAAACCGTTACATTATAATCCAATTTGTTATGGCGCCGTTCATCTGAAAGTGTTTCACTCGCTTCATCCCAAGCTGAATTAAGGGTCGACTTCGGGTAGGACAGTGCAAGATCAGGGGAGGAGAGAGAAACTGTACAAGACCAGAGTGGGGTTCAGTCCTCCTGCAGCCCCACGACACACAGATCAGGGGAGGAGAGAGAAACTGGACAAGACCAGAGTGGGGTTCAGTCCTCCTGCAGCCCCACAGCACACAGATCAGGGGAGGAGAGAGAAGCTGTACAAGACCAGAGTGGGGTTCAGTCCTCCTGCAGCCCCACGACACACAGATCAGGGGAGGAGAGAGAAACCAGCTGAATTGAGGAGAAACTTGAGGAAGGATAGATTGACCAGAGTGGAATTTTACAGCTAGTGCCATGGGATCTATAATGACCTTTTTCTTCATGGTCTTTTAGTAATCTTCATTACAGTGTGAAAGTCCAATAAAACATCACAGATCAGTGTGAGTGTGGCAAGGTCACATGATAGCCAGGTGTTGTCTGTTGACCTGAAGGGACAGGAATGGTGCATTCTGATAGGCTGTCCATCCCCGCAACTCTGTTTTCCCGAATACTTCACTTTGATCGGAGAGCTTCTTCCAGTTTGACTGGACTACAGAAGTAGTGCTTCTGTAGGACTGATGGAAAATCTCGGATATCTCCTGCATGTGGCCTTAAAAAACCCTGTGCCCTGGTTATACTAGCGTGCAACTACCCTCACCTCCACCAGCAGTGCAATACACACACACACACATCCGTGTGAGCTTCTGTGTCAGGCCCTACACCCTGTCTGCAACTCCCGTTTCCCAGCGCCTGCAGTACAAGAATCATGCTTTGGCGTGAGCGTCTGTGTCTGGCCCTGCTCTCAGGCTGTGGGTGAGCTTTGAGTTAGTCTCCTTTGCTCTGCTCCACGCAAGGTCGTGGGGAGGGGGATATAAGTTGCTGGGTTTCTGGTGTGTGACAGTAGCTGCAAGGTCTGGACACCTATTAGTGTTCTGCTGCTGGGAAAATGTTCTGAGGTTCAGAATTCAGGGATGTGGCCTTATCCACTGGCGAGTTTACAGTTCTGTTAAAAAAAAAACTTGACTCCAAAGTGAGAACACCAGGACTTGGGCATCTCGGAGACAGATGGAGTTTTTTTTCCTTTTCCGAATATGATTCATCTTTCCTCAGCCCTTTTCCTGCTTGGTATGGTCGGGGGGGGGGCTTTCCCACAGACCCCTGAAAAATGATGGGGTGGGTAGCAGGGGGTTGGACTGAAGAGGCCGGCACGATTGCCAGCTTGCTGCCAGAGGGCTTTTACAGTAACTCTATATTATAATGACGGCTACTGAGCCCCTCATGGGAAGCATTCAATTCTAACGCACTGTTTCCACATAATGAACTCTGCTTTTCGCTCCCGAGAGGATTCATGCGTTTTAAGAGGATGCAAGTGCCAGATTGCCTTAATTTAGACTCCCTTTTGTGTTCCACACTTCTCTTAAGGGAAACCTCTGCAGTTGGCCCAGGGATCTCTTGCTGGGCATCACCCAGCCCATGTTTTTAGATGGGCTTGGGGACTCAGCTTTCTCTGCAGGCAGGAGGTCTGTTGCCCCTATTTTCTGGGGCATGCTGGCCATCTCCCCCCCCCCCCCCCCCGAGACTGCGGTTCAGACAGAGTGTCCTTGCCTGGGTGTTTCGACGAGCCAAGCTCTTTTTTTTTTTAATTCCCTATCCGGGGGGCGTGCCAACTAAAGATGTCCTGTCTCTCTTTAGGACAAGAGAGAGGTGTTAAAAACAAAATCCAAAAGAGGGCTGCTGATTGGCTGCCTCCGGCTCCCACTCCTTAATGAGGTGCATGGAGTCAGCCCGCATACAGAGCGCAGATCGCCGATCATTCGTTAGTTCTGTGTTGCATGGGTTTCTGGGGTGTTTGACCCTCTGCCCTTGTAACCGGGAAGTTGCAGGTTCAAATCCCAGGTGAGAGACACTGCCGTTGCAGCCTTGAGCAAGGTGTTTTGATCAAGCTGTTCCCACAAAATGCCCAGCCAGATTGACAATCAAATGATGATGCTGGCTGCTGTGCACGCAGCAGTGAACCTGTCATCGTTGGTGGCGCCTCTCCTCCTCTCCTTCATAAATCGTACCCTTATAGTTGCTTTGAATGGCACTTGCCAATGATGTGCCACTCACTGTTCGCATAGTGGTATAGTGGTAACACGGCGTAGCTCTCTAAATTATGTTCCATTAGTAAGAAACCCTGGGTTTGATTCCTGGGATGCTATCTGTGGGGAGTTTGCATGTTCCCCCTGAGTTCACATGGTCCAAAGTCACTGGTAGGTTAATTGGCTTCTGGAAAAATTGGCTCTGGTGTGCATGTTTTGTGTCTGTGTGGTCCAGGATGTATCCTGCCTTGTGCCCGTTGCTTGCTGGGATAGGCTCCGGCTCTCCCGCGCCCCTGTCCTGCCTGAAGCAGTTAAAGGCGGCTGGAAAGACGGTGAGGAGGTGGGGCTGCTGTGGCGGTGCAGTGAGAGAAGTTGGTAGCTGTGTGCGAGATGGTATCAGCCGCGTCCCAGCGCACAGCTGTGCAATCCGCCACTTCAGCTCCGTCACAAAAGCACCACTGTGCGCGAGAGAGGGTGACAGATGGCGAGTAGAAAGGGCCCGGGACGGACGGCAGCCGGCTCTCGCCGCCCGGCCTGGCCAGGCGGGATCTGCCAGGGCGCTCCCTTTCCGCTGGGGCTCCGTTTCAGGGGTCTGGGTCGTGGAGATGGGCTGAAAGACCCGGCTCGGTGGGGGGAGGGGAGCAGGCGGACTGAGAACAGACTCCCGTCAGTGCGCGGGGTGGGGGGGGGGGGGCTGCGAGGGTACATCTGCAGAGAAGAAGCACGAGATTTGAGCTGCAGAGCCTCAGTCGGGTGCTGAACCACTGTCACCGGCCGAAGCACCGGGTCTGGACTGCGCCTTCACTGGCTCCCTGTGGAAAGCGTCGGTGGTTGTGAGGAATCAGTGCGCCGTGTGCAGAACAAAACCACCCTCTGTACCCTTACCCCCTTCTCAGGGGTTTGTGGGTAAATGATGGGAAAGCAGACCTCTGGGATAGGGGAAGCTGGAGGAGGATACAGCTGACCTACGATGAGGCTACACGTGTGGTTATAGGTGTTAATTTGAGCAGTTTTTCGTCTTTAAATTCAGTTGAGGATTAGGAATCTGCACTACGCTGGCTGTTAACATTTTTCTAACCTCGGAATAGAATACCAGAACTTGTGTTGTGAGCGCAGACGTCCGAATCTCGGCTTATTGGAGCTGCTCTGCAGGCTGCCCACCTGTTTCATGGCCTCTAATTACAAGGTTTGAAGGAAGCAGCCTGCAGTGTTCAATCATGGTCACATGGGCTTGTCTTATCAGGGGCAGGAGATCACAAATCCCCCTGCAGAGAACTTTTCTTCTTTTTACCGTCTGGTGCTTCCCTGATAAGGTTACAGAGACGCTGTAGGTTTTTTTTTTTGTCCTCTGCAAGTCATGACAATACTGTTTTTTTAAAAAAAAAAACGTTGGAAAACGGCTATTTCCTTTCATCCTTTTAAACTTTTTAAAGCAGTTTGTCATTGGACCTCTGAGTGAAGCGAGAAACTCCAGATGTGAATGAGCTCCATGTTTAAATCATTATCTCGAGATCAAGGATGCTGAAAAGCCCTTGAAAATCTACCATGTTGATTGCAAGAAAAGGCACACTGTTTTAAATGCAGCGCGTTGCTTCTTCTGTGTACATTCTTTATTAGCAGTCTCGGTACTGCTTATAAATTAATTGCTCCCCCATATGAATTGGGAAATTATTCCTCAAAGTGACTAGAAACTAATGTTTTCTCGAACAATCTCGAAGAAGCACATTTCTTTCCTGGATTTTTAGTGAGCCAGTAATCCATTTTGAGGCTTAAATAAACGTGCAGGACGTCTTGTGCCATTTGAAATCTGTGGTTTTTGAAGTAGCTGTGATTAGTATTGGGGTGCCTCCTCATTTCCTGCTCTGAGGTGTACGCGAGACCATCCATTCAGAGACCCAGTTGCTCAAACCCGAGACCGGCTGTCGGCTTTCAGAGCTTATTCAAGGCAAAGGGCGAGTGGGGTGTATCCAGTCCCGTTAGGAGAGCCTGAGCTCCCCCTGTCCGGGGCAGTCTCCCTCCTCGGTGCCAGATGTTTTTCCCGGCTCTGTGACAGAGGCTGGAATTTCTCCTCGCAACGGGTCGAACGTGGTTTTCATCCCAGGTCCTGGAAGAAGATGCTCCTATTTTTTTTTCCATGGCACCAAGAATTGTCGCACAGCCATATTGACAGATGCGAGGTGAGGGAGTCCCTGGACTTGGGGGCAGTTCCCGTGAGCACCCCGGTTCTGAAAAAGTGCCCTCTTGAGCATCAAGCATGCCAGTGTCCTCTGAACAGCCGAGCAGATTCTGACCGGCTGTGTGATGGAGATTGAATGCAATGGCATCAGGCCCGCAGGGGCTAATAATATCCTTAGACTTACATAGCATTTTTCTGGACGCTCCACTCAAAGCGCTTTACAGATAATGGGGAGTCCCCTCCACCACCACTAGTGTGCAGCCCCACCTGGATGATGCTCCAGTACCCTCACCACACACCAACTCTCAGTTCAGTTCAACCAGTTCAGAGATGGGGATTATTAGGGGGTCACGATTGGTAAAGGCCAGGGGGAAATTTGGATAAAAACATGTTGAAACTTCCTATGAACAGGATGTAGAGAAGAGTGCCTTTGCAGGGCATTTTAACCTGTGCCATCATTAGTAGGCCTGCTGTCTGTTTAAAAGCCATCCCCTTATTGAGAGTGAGACAATTCTACAAGCATGTTGCATTTCATTTCAGTTTGTACATGAACCTGACAGCTGCTCTGTGATGGGAGTCTGGCCTGTTTCCTTGGGCTGGCTGGTCTGCCGATATCGTACCGCCCCGGGTGGGCGGTGAACTCCGTCGGTGGTGGAGAGGGGGACGCAGGCTTAGGTGGGGACGTTAGTGCAGGGCTGGTCCTGTCCTGGTTTTGCCAAGGGACCGTTGAGAGCAAACTGAGTTTTATTAGTCCTCGGCCCCGCCGGTCTCCTCCCACGTCATCGCTGTGTGCTGTGCTCGAACCCGCTGCCGTTCCCCTTTATGCCGGCTTCGTCGAGCGGTCGCAAGGGTGTCCTGGCTGCGGTCTCGGTGGGAGCTCTGAAATCCCGAGGATGGGCTGCAGTTTGTCCCAAAGCTTCCCCATCAGCGAGCTGAGGTCCACTCTAGACCGCTGACCCGTCTCGTCTGGGTTCTGACGTTTGATCCCGCAGGAAAGCTCAAGCGGCTGTTTTCTTTTTTGCAGTTTTATCGCGTGTTTTATTTCTTCCCAGCAGTTTGAGTCAAAGGCAGTGTTTATTTTTCCTGAAGAGCTTTCAGAACAGGTTGCTCTTCGGTCGCGGCTCTGGCAGAGAAGTCCCTGCGCGGGTCTTAGACATGCGCTGCGTGAGGGTCTCCGCGCAGGCAGGGTGTAACTCGGACTGCCCCCAGTCCTCTCGGCAGTGGGGTTGCACGAGCCCGAGAGCAGCGCGGACGGCAGACCGGCGCGAAGACATCGGTGCTCTGAGAGTCTGGACGAGCTGGCAGCCGTCCGCACTGGAGGGGAGGGGGGGAGCGGAGAGGTTTTTTTGACTGCAGCCTCTGCTTCTGCTGCCTTATCTGCTGGTGGGAACGCCACCCCCCCCCCCCCCCCACCCCCGCACCCGGCTCTGAAACGGGCTGGTATGTCAGGAGGAGATGGTTGAGTGAGGAGATCAAAGATAACAGAACCTCACAAGGGGAGGGGAGTCTGACGAGCCCAGTTGGTTGAGTCTGGGGGGGGCAGTGGTGTGTGTGTGGGGGGGGGGAGGGAGCAGCCGGAGTGCTGCTCCAAAAGTCACCTCAACAGAGCGTTGCCGAAGCATTGAAGAGGCTGACTGGGCCGTTCTCTCTGCTCTGCCCAGACGCCTGCTCCGCCAGCCCTCTGCTTGATTCAGTCTGTGATTGCAGAGGGATCCCTGATGTTGGCTTCCTGCCTGTAAAGTTTGTAAGTGTTGGTTTTGAAAAAGAGGCCCAGCTTGCTCGCTCCTCCCCGCACGCACCCACACAGACATTTAAGGTGGCTGTTCCAAAACTTTCCCCATGTCTCCCACCGGGCCCAGTCCGTGCGGCGTTACCCCTGAACAGCCCACGCTGTCAGGGCGCCCCGCTTTCTCTGTCGATCTGACGCGCGCTCTCTGCTGCGAGAACCTCTGGTGAGGCGCGCCATGCGTCTGTGGAGTCTTGGGGCGCAGCTACACCAACACTCCTGATGACCCACTCGCCTCCAGTCTTGGGGTGCAGCCAGACCAGCTCTCCTGACCCCATCAACTCTCTCTCTCTCTAGCTCCCAGTCTTGGGGTGCTGCCAGACCACCTCTCCTGACCCCCTTGCCTCTCTCTTCCCCCCCCCCCCACCCTTGCAGGAGCTGAAACTGCCGGCGTACCGAGCTCACTCCCCGCAGATCGGGATGCGGCGCTACTTCGCCGACCTGCTGGCCATCCTCAGCAACCGCTACCAGCTGTGCCCCACGGCGCGTCACCTGGCCGTCTACCTGCTGGACCTGTTCATGGACCACTACGACGTGGCGGTCAAGCAGCTGTACGTCATCGCGCTGTCCTGCCTGCTCCTCGCCAGTAAGTGGGGGGGTTCTCTCGTCTCGAGAAGCTTGGCGCCAGTTGTATCGATTGTTCCGAAATCGGTTGAGCCTGACGTGTTTTCCATAAGGTTTCTTGCGTTGGTACAGTTGGGTGTTTTATTGATGTTAAACAAAAAAAATGAAGTACCGTGGCTGAAGGGTGAGATGGCTGTGCTGCTTCTGGGATTTGAACCCGCAGCCACAAACGTGTCCAGAACCCTCACCCCCATGGTGCTACAGCTGTGTTAGGAGGGAGGTCGGTCCGTATATCCTCGCTCTTTCTGGAGGAGGGCTGCTGTGCAGTACAGATTTCTTGCTTATGTCCTATTTCGTTTTGTGCAGTCGCTCATCAGCAAGGAGAGCTATAGACTGGGGGTGGAGAGCTCTTGAGTACAGTGTGTACAGTGGCGCCGTCTGACGAGTTGAAGTGCAGAGCTGTCTTAAAGTCCTGCAAGAACGGACTTGTCTGGTCAGCCCGTCTAGAGCACGCACTGCTTTAGTCTCTGCTGCAGGATGTCTCAGCTTTTGCGAGTTGCTGCACTGTGAATGTGGCTGGACTTCCCAAAACGAAAAGAGTAGGCCTCCGAAGAGGCTCAGCTGGTAAAGTTGCTCACCTGATCCCAGGTTCAAGCCTGGGTGCAGTCTCTAGGCTGACTGTGACTGGGGTTCCCCACGTAGTGGCGTGCAACTGTCCCCCGAGTGCCGTTAAGGAATCTCTGTGCTGTCAGAGACACAGCACCCCCCTGTGGCAGGCCAGGGGCTTGCCTCTCCTCTGGGACGGGGCTGCGCTGCCTGTGACTTGTTAATAAGACAAGAGGCTGGAAGGTGGGCAGGGCAGAGCAATCGCACGTCTCCTGCGTCTCGGGGTTTGTCACTCTGAGCCCAGGCGTCCGAAACGCAAACGTCGTCTCCCCTGGATCTTCCAGATGCGGTGTTGGTCAAAAGTCTGTTCTGAGCTTTTTCAGAAAATACATCTCGGTGTGGCGGTCGACTAGGAAAGTCCCAGGTTAAGCCGGCTAGTGTAAAGTCTGGCCGTTGTCCACATACCCAGTGGCGTGTAGGAGCCGCTGTTGGCCCGTTCAGCAATAATTGCTGTCTTGGCATTTTGCAGTAGTCGTTCGCTGCATCCCCTTGCCAGCTTATCTGACCCTCTGGTTTGGTCAAGTCTGAGATGTTCCTCTTCTCCGGGACGCCAGGAGCTCGTCTGCGTTGCCTTGTCGGTGGGCGGCCGGCCTCGGCGGTGGCGCTCCTGACTGGGGCTTTGTCTCCCCTGACAGCCCCCGTTAATCACGCGGGGCTCACTCTTATCACAAACGCGCACCAGAAGGGAAACGCGGCTCTGGGAGCTGGGTAATTAGCGTGGCAGGGAAACGAGGAGGGTAATAAGTTATCCAGCAGACACGCTGGAGGACTGCGCCAAGATGGGGGAGGCCCGGCTGTGGTAGCGAGGAGGGAAATGCTGTGGCTTCCTCCGGTCCAGGGTGTCTCATTTTTCATGCTTTTCCAAATGCAAAACATTCCGTGCGTCTTGAATTCTTCAAGTTCTTTCTGCAGGGGAAAAAAATGCGTGAAGACACTAACGGTATATGCCATTGAGTGTGAAGATCGAGTCTCAGAGCCTGGATTAAGTCAAGGCTACGAGCCGTCCTGACGAGATCATCGTGCTTGGGGCGTGGAATCTGAAGCAGTCCGGTCTGCCTGCTGGAAGTCTGGGGACATCAAGTGTTTGGTGCTGCTGGACTGTGGAATTCCAGTCCCTCTGGAGTCTCTAGGCTCGGGAGATGCCTTGCTGATCTATAGGATTAAAACCACACCAGTGTGGTTAAATCGGGGCAGGATCCAACTGGGAGATCCTGCTTCTCGGTGAGGGTTCGAGGCGGTTTTCAGGGAGTCTTGTGCAACTCTTTAATGGGGGAGGGGAGAGGTCAGGCTAGCAAACTGTGCTCGGCCTAAAATTTCCCAGTCAAAAATTGGACTCGAGCGCGTTCTTTGCTTTGCACAGAGAGTATCCGTCGGTTCTGCGATCTCCTTGGCGGAGTTCCCGACTTCCTTGTCGTGGTTTGCCCGGGCGTCTGGGGTCGGATGGTGTGGTGTGGCTGGGGTTTTGGCATTTGTGTTAATGACGGCCTCACTGGCTTTTCCGATCCACTCCCAGAGCTGATGCAGTATATATTTTTTTTTAGTTGGCACCTTGTGGGCAGGGCTGGCCGTGCCAGCGCAGCTGGTTAAGGCCCAGGGTTTTGCCCTGCGAAGGGGGCGGGCGCAGCGTAATTCAATCAGTCTGTGTAGGAGCGGGTCGCGGGTCGCACCTGCTGCTGGCTGTGTCCCCCCTCCATTGTCAGCCCACCGTCTGCACGGGACTCTGATGAAGTGGCTTTCACAGGAGAGGGGGGCGCCGGGGGAGTGCAGGGAAGGGGGAGAGTGTTGGGCTGGGTGGTCCGGGGGGGGCGTGGCGCTCATCGTGGAGAAGCCGATCGGATGTGGCAGAGCTGGCGGAAGCAGGAGTCCTGGGGGAGCTGGTCCGTTTTCTACTCCCGGCGGAGTTTGTAGGCTGTTTCCACCCCTGCAGGAGCTCCGTTGAGCTCGGAGCTGGGGGAGCACAGGGGCCCCGTCTCCACTGAACTGAATCCCCAGCCGGCTGCAGTGTGTCCCCCTGGCGGGGGGAGGGGGGGGTGTGCTCGGGCTGTCAGGAGCAGCTGGGGGGGGGGGGCAGGGGTGATGGCCTATTTAAGGCAGCGAAGTGGCGTGGCGCTGTTAATGCTCAGGGGGATTCGAAGCTCAGTTTTGCTGCAGTTTGGATTTTGCTCCTGCGTTTTGCAAAAAGTGCCTGAGAATCCAAAAGGCTGGCCAGAAATCCTGCTCCGTTAGCCCAGCGTGGGAAAAGAGCTCCTTCCTGAGGGCTCCTAAAGAGAAGCTGATCTCTCTGCCGCCTGCCCTTCAACACTCTTAGTCCTGACGCTGTAATGGTACCTGCGTTAGGGAGGGGGAGAAAAAGCTACACTTCAGAAAACCCTTGTCCCCAGACCCATCAGATACACACACACCTTCCTCGAGTGCTGGAAAGCAAAAGACACTGACTCTGGAAAGGAAAGGGAGACCGCCCCCCTCCCCTCCCCTCCCCTCCCCCTCTCCTCCCTGTGTGGCAGTGCGGCTGCCAGCAGCGGCTCCGCCAGCCGCTGCGGCAGCGCGTGGGGACGGGGGCAGGCCGCTGTTTTTGTCCCGCTGACAGGGGTGACAAGCTCAGAAAGAGCCCAGCCTCTGTGAGAGTCCAGGGGGGCTCCAGGGCGCCCGCCGTGTGCCTCTGGGCCCCATTCCGAACAAAAGAGCGCCTCACGGGAACACCCCCCCCCCCAGCCCCTCTCCGGTGGGGGAGCTGAAGGGCAGGATGTGTGCCGGGGGGAGGCTGGGTATCGTCCCGGGCACGAGGAGAGAGGTTCGGGCCCTGGATTAAGTGACGTGCCCACCTGGACCCCCGTGTGGGTCAGAAGCGGACCTGTGCTGTCTGATATGTTTTCCCACACCTCTGCACGCCTGCTTGAAGCTGGCGGCGGGAGAAACGGGGGTTTGTGGGGTGGTTTTTATTTGCGTTCTCCAGCTTCCCCTCGGCTGTTTAACAAAAAAAAACCAGAGGGAAGTGGACAAGAAATTGAAATGTTGGCTTCAACCAAAACGGTGGTTGATCTTCCAGCAGGCGTCAGCCAGCCAGTGCCTGGAGAACGTGCTTCCGTATCTGGGGGGTCTGGGGGATGCGGTCCTGTCTGCTGCTGCTCCCAGCTTGCCAGCGTCTGCCCGGCTCTGCCCTGACCAGGAGCTGGGAAAAGCCTGGATCCTGCCGTAGAGCTCCCGAGATGTTCTCTCCGATCGGCCGGGAAGGGAAAAGGAAAAGACTGGATCCCAACTGCAATTTCAGTTAAACTCCAGTTCGTTTCTAACTGCCTCAGACACGGGCAGAATAGTGAAGGGAGCTGAGCTCCAGCTGAGGGGGTGGGCAGCTGTCCAGCGCTGGGCTGAGGAGAGAGGGCCGTGAGAAACGAAGTTTAAAGTGTCCCATAACGAGGTCGTCCACCCTGCGGGGAAAAAAATGGCAAAAACAACAGGATAAAAAAGGAAGGTTTTTAAATCCGGGCTGTTCCGCTGGTTGTTGCTCCTGATGAGCTGTGGCGGGGGTGGGGTCGGTGGTATTTCTGTGTTGAATTTACCCAGCGGGGAGCCGGAATATGTAGATTAGTCTGACCGAACTCCCCCGTGCCTGTAAGGGAGATAATCAGCTTGGGGCCCTTCGGAAAATACTGCACAGAGCAAGTCTGGTCAGCTCTGAAGACCCTTTTAAACGGACTGTCTGGAGCACCCTTCTCCCTGGGCTTCTTGATCTGTTTTTATATTTTGACAGCGCGGCAGCAACGGTAAATCCGAGATTTGCAGCTCCTGAATCCAAGCTCAGGTCCCGCTTGACAAAAAGACGGCCGTAATCCTGGCTTTGTTTTGCGCTCGAAGTGGCGGGCGCTAATTGGTTTCAGCCGCCTCGCTTTTGCAATGCAAATGAACACGCAAAGTGGATCAAGAGAGCATTCCCGAGGCAGGGCGTCCGAAAGGCGTGAGGGTGTAATTAAAACAAAATCGCTGCATCGTTAAATAGGCCTGGTGTTTGCAGAGGCTGCAGGAGGGGTCTTGTAAAGGGGGTTGTTTCCTGATCTGGGGAAGTGTCTCCACAGGCTCCCCCCACTCTGGAGTCCCGAGCTCAGTTTTGCTGCCGTCTGGACTTGCGTTTTTGCAAAAAGTGCCCGAGCGTCAGAAAGGCTCTGGCCAGAAATTCCGCTCCGTTAAAGAGCTCCTTCCTGAGGGATCCTAAAGAGACGCTAGTGTGGAAGATGGAAGGGGTGATGGAGAGCAGTAAATGAAGGTGAAAATAAGAAACCTCATTGGGAAAACTGGAAATTCCCAACTGGTGTGGGGGGTGGGGGGATTGGGGGACAGGTCATTGGTTAGTTGGGAAAAGTCGCTCTTCGTTGAGAAAAGTCATCATGGAGGGAATGCTGGGAGTCTAGCCACATGAGAAATGAGCCTGCAGATCCTAATATCTGAAATCTGAGTGTTATTCATCAGGAGTGTTTACTTCCTGGCCTGGGTGTCCCACGTCCATAGCCCTACACTGGACCTGCTTTGTGCAGGGTGTACACATCGCCCCGGATCGGGGCGTATCCTTTCACACCCCTGTTTCAAACCTTCGTCTCATTCCCTGTGCACTCCCCAGACCTCCCCTTCCACCTGGAAAACCCTTACACGGATGCCCAACTTGTCTTCCCTGTAGATTCGGGTGTCCAAGAGAGAGTGCTCCGGATGCCGAGTAATGTTTTTCTTTCTGGGAGGCTGAGCGTTCCTGGAGCACACCGTGCGCGTTTGGGGGGGGGGGGGCTGTAGCGACTCTGTGGTCGTGCAAGGCCGATCTCTTCCTCTTTGAGGCGCCGATGTCTGTCCCCTTGTGCAACTGCAGAAGGGAGACTCTGTCGTCGGCACCTGGAGCGAGGGACAGGCGTGCGGGGGGGGTTTAAAATGCTCGAGACCTGGCAGGGGGTCTTGGCCGCCAGCACGCTGGTACAGTACAGATTCCCTGCGATAAGGCAGGTGTGTGGAGCAGACCGGCGTCTTTTGTGCAGAACTGCACCCGGTTTCAGAGCCAACGGTGTCGTGTTACAGCACACATTCCAGGTGATGTGAGCTAAGGTGAAAGGAATGTTACACCCCCACACACACACACACACACACACACACACACACTCTGTCTCTGACCGGATCTCCCGCCTGGAGATTCCCTGTAGGACAGCTCGGAGCAAGGCAGGGCCGTGCGGTCATTGAGAGTGCTGTCGAACTGCCTCTCTCCCAGGGACGTGGATGTTCACTTTTTTCATTTCCAGTCTTTCGCGTCTGCCAGCTGCCCTAATAACTCGTCAGACATTGAGGCATTTTGGCCTGTGGTGATGGAAAAGGTCATAATATCCTGATTTGAATACAAGGATCTTTATTTTTGCAACCTCACCTTGCGGTTGTGGGAAGGGCTGACACAGAGCATGTAGAACATGTAGAAGATGGAAACGGAGGACTTACATGAGAACATTGGACATTCCCAGTTGCTGTGTGAGGGCCTCTCCACAAATGTTCCGAGTTTTTCCGGGTGCTTCTTTCCGCTCTTTCTACACTTTTTGCTAGATTTGCGGATTTAAAACATTTTGGGCCATTTTCGCTTCTCAGTGGGATGGGGGGGGGGGGGGGGGTCTGTTGTCGATTCCTGTGTCAAGGCCCGTAGCTTTTGAACCCGTGTCCCGCACTTGAAGCTTACTGGAAGAGATGGGAGCGATCCAGCGGATCCCTTGCAGTCCCGCGTAAAACAAAACACTTTTTCTGAAGAAGCGTTGTCCCCGTTGGCAAGTCCCGCAGCTTTGAAGGTCAGATTTGGGGTAGACTTGTCAGATGTGTGCCTTCTTCCCCGTAAAATGGATTTGAAACCTTCCACTGAAAAGCAGATGAAGAAAGCACGACGTTCATTTTCATTTTTTCTGCAGCGGTGGCGGGAGAAAAGGCCCGCGAGGGCCCGGAATAGTGGACCTGGTTCTGAAGTCCTGTCGCCGGGCCCTGCTGGTCTCGTCTCCCGGATTGTGCTGGGCCGTCTCGGACCCGTCCCGTAGCCTTGGTGCGGGGAGTCCCGCTGTTGAGAAGCCCTCTCCTCCGCTCGGGTGAGCCGCCCAGTCGCGCAGCTGCAGGGAGGTCCGTTAGAGCAGGTTTCACAGCCTCCTGCCGGAAGGGAGGGACTGTATCTGCTTGCCGATAAGAAACGGGCAGACGTGGATTTGTGTTGGCGGCGAAGTTGCTGTGAAACTGGGCTGGCTCTCCCCACAGAAGATGGAGGCGTTAGGCTGATTCCCCGGTCAGCAGCACCCGGTCGAACTGGTTGGGCAGCCGCTCCTCCGGGGAGAAGGCCGAGCAGGAGGAGCAGAGCCTCTTCCATCTTGAACGGAGATGCATCGCGTCCCCCCCCCCAGTCGTCAAGTCATCAAAGACACTGACGCACTTCATCAGAATCACCAGTGAAACTCGGGCCAGGGGAGAGGATGCACGCTACACGGAAGACCATTTCAACTTGAGAAATGGAGGCACTTCCTGATACAAAGGGTGGTAGGAGTGTGGAACATGCTATCCAGCCAGGTGGTATAAGCTGTTACCATGGTGTTTTGTACAAGAGATGGCTGGATGACATTATCCAGTCAGGACAGGAGGCACGTCTTTACACAAAGGGTGGTAGGAGTGTGGAACAAGCTCTTGTTGAGCACGTAAGCCATGTTGTTGAAGCGTCTTTTAAGAAACAGCTGGATGAGATCCTGGGATTAGTTAATGTACGACCAACAAACAGGCTGAATGTGCCGAACAGCCTCCTCCTTGTTCATATTCATTATACTGTGGAAGTTTTTATTAGTGAAAATTGGAGTCATATGGTCATAATTGTCATCTACAACCAGCTGTCTTTGACTGCTAGCCTCAGTACCCTACACAGCCTTTTGCCCCAGCTCTGCCCTGCCCTTCCAAGGGTGAGCTGCTGTTTGAGAATTCAGGCTCAGGGTGGTCTGGATGGCTGATCCTTCTCCAGCCTGCCTGGAGCCTGCACTCCTCCCTGCGTGCAAAAGTCCCGGTCAGCACTACAGACACCTGGCCCACGTGACTCCAGTCTAAACATGCCTGCTTTTACATCAGCCACCACTTGGCATCTTTTTGATGTGTCATTTTCAACCTTCGTCATTTGATTCCCTTTTTTTTCTCCTGGAACCTCTTTAAGTTGGAGCTTGACATATGTTTTACCATTTGCAGCGACGCGTTACTTGTTTGCTTCCTGTGTTTAAAAAAAAAAATGATTTAGCGTCGGTAAGCCCTCTGTGATTTCAGCCGGTCTGCAATGAGCCCTTTCTGGCGCCTGTGTGGGACTCTGGACCAGCTCCAGCGCCTGGGTCCTGCCAGCTGAGGAGATCCCAGCGAGCGCTCTTGCTGGTTCTGGGGTCTGCCACCCGACCGTGCGGAGCTCCCGCTCTCTCGCTGGGTATCCGTAGGAGTCTGGATGCCCTGGAGCCCTACGTGTTCTCAAAACCCTTTCAGGACAGGTCCTGCCTGCATCCTCGGGCAGAAGGGGTGAGAGCTGTCCGCTTCCCCCTCACTCCACGCCCTGCAGAGGGGCAGCAGGGCTGCTGGCCACACCGACCAAAGGAAAACTGGGCAGAGAGGTCCCCTTTTCTTCCTTGAGTCTTTCTCGGTCCCAGAAAATACGCCCTGATCGACCACTCCACTAGCACTTCCACCCCAGCTGTTTCCTGACCAGAATAGCACAGCACACGCTGCAGAGATCTGCCATCAAACAGACACCAGCACTTTAATACTTGGAGTGGCCGAAGTCAGCATGCGTGACTCTACAGACCCAGAGAACCCACTGAGTCGTGGATTACAGCTTTATCAGTGGAACAACTTTGCGAAGATCTAGTAAATGTCCAGTAGGAAAAGGGTATCCGAGTTATTAGCTGTTGTACTGATAGGGGGTAGTAAATACCTCATTTGATTTACTTGGAGATCATCCTGTTTGTTAGTGCGTATGCTGGAGGGCTGTGGTCTTCTGGGCTCTGGATGGCTTGGGTTGAGTCGGCTGTTGGCTGCTTGTCTGGACAGTCCTGGCTGCCATGTCCTTACTCCCTGAGGGTTTGAGTGGACAGAGGGTATCGCGTCGCTGTGCTGGCTGGTGGGCTGGGTATGACCGAGACTTTACCGCAATGCATCATGGGCTCCTTGTCCTAAATGCTGCCCCTGCAACCCTCCTGTTTCCTTTCGACACTCCAGCCCTGCCAGGAAGGAGAGGAACCTTTTATAAAACGGCGCTTGAACAGCTGTGGCATTTGTTTTTCTTTTTCTAGGAAAATGAGAGAGGTCCTAACTAAGAGGAAGCCACCTTCCCGATCAAAACCATTTGGTGGATAGTCCTATTTAATAATTAAAAAGACATGATCTTGGCTACACCCCATGTTTGGACAGCTTGTTCCATACTCCCACCACTCTTTGCGTGAGGTGACTCCTGTCCTCTGGGTTTACCGTTAGTGTCTTTGAAGATTTTGAATACTTGCATCAGGTCCCCTCGTAGTCCCCTCTCTTCAAGACTAAGGAGATTCAGTTCCTTTAGCCTCCCAGTAGAGGATATATGAGATTCACCAGAGACGCTGTTCCTCCGGGAGCAGGGCTGGGAAGCACTCTCTTCCGCTATTGCAGTGCAGGAAATAGACGCCTGCAGGGGTTCATGCATGTTAAGGTTGTCCACCGTGGAGTTTGTGCTGTACGTCCCAGCTGTTCACGTCAAGATCAAAGGGTCCCTCCACCCTGTGCTCGAGCTTTTATTGCCATGCGAGTTGCTGGACGGTGTGAGCCGAGCTGGCGCTGTAGGAGGAGGAGGAGCTGGTGTAATAAACCGCAGCCTGTGAGCAGGGGCGAGACTCTGGGCAGCTAACAACACTGGGAAGGGTTAGGGTTGGCCAAGGTCTGGCTCCAGAGCCCCAGAGCTGGTCCAGGGCCGAGAGCCGGAGTGGAGCCGGGCAGTTTTCATCCGTGGATGAGCGACTTGACCCAAATTCTGCCACGCACAGGCCTGGTGTTTTTCAGTAAGGGAAGAAAAACGCACCCAGTCCTTCTGTACACAGCACTGAATAATCAACACCCCACATCTGTAAAAGACGCTTGATGAAGGCTGTAAGACATGTAACAGCACGACAACATAGTTGTTCCGCCAGCACTGAAACTGCGATCGTGGTGATCCCTCACCCGACTCTGGCCAGACACAGCAGAGACTGGAAGCGAGGCGCTCGATTTCACAGTTTGCGAGCTGCGGGGTTTTGTGAGCCTGTTGACGATGCCTCTGCTGTCGTCACCTGCCCTGGGGGTGGGCAAGAGGCCCACTCCTGAAGCATCCTGCCCCAGGGGCAGCTCCCTGTGATGACCGTGCCCGGCCTGGGGGAGGTCCGCGCCGGTGTGGGTGGAGCAGAGCCGAACGCGAGAGCCCTAGCGCTTATCTGGCTCCAGCTCCCCTGTGGTCCCAGAGTTGCCGCTGGCTGCATGTCGATGTCGAGCGGCCAGTCCCCCAGAGGGAGGAGGGAGGCAGTGAAACGGGAGTGCCCAGAGAGGAGCTGTGCACGTATGGGAACGTGCAAGCTCCACACAGACAGGTTCCCGAGAGCCTGGAGCTGGGAGACTGTAATACTCATCACCTGGTCCCTGTGCTTCGCGGTGTGCAGAGCTGAGCCCGCATCACTGTGCTGCTCTTAGTTGTGAGTTTTTTTTCACCCATCTATAAGAAATTAGCATTTTATTCTACCCTGCCAGCGTCTGTGGAGTAATTGGATCACAAGACCCCCTCCTCCCCCCCACAACTGCTTTCCCTAAGGGAGCATTAAGGAGCGCAGAGGCCATCATTAGGGGGTGGCTGGGGTGTGCAGGTTGTGTAATCTGAGCTCCCCCTCTCCTCCACTGGCTCTTTCCTCACTTGGGTTAAAAGGCTGAACTCTGTAATCTGATTGGCTGTGAGGGGATGTGAGGTCATAGAGCTGTTGCTAGGAGAAGTATATATGAAGAGAGCCCCCCCCCCCCCCCCCCCCGGGGGGAGTGGGCGGAGCTATAGGACCCTAATAGTTTTCATCCTCATTGAATAATCAAGTAGGCTTCAGCTGGCTGTCTCCCAGCTTTTTTTTTTTGCTGTTTTATTTTGAATGTCCCATTAATTTTAATATCTTCAGCCCCTCCGGGGGGTTTCCAGACTAATACATTCCAAATGAATTCCTTCAGTAGGCGAAGAGATTGAAAGAGCGCCTGCCACACGTCTGGTTTGAACTCGAGTGCTGTAGGGGTCTCTCATGGGTGTAAAAAACCTGCTGTGTATTTCGAGAGCTCCCCGTTTTTACAACTGGAGAGTACTAATTGCCGTCTTGTTTACAGTGTGCGGACGTGAGCGCTGTAGGTCCTGGCCAGCCGTCATTCAAGAGCTGTTAATTAAAAACAAACCGGCGCCGCGGTCCGTGTGAAGGCTTGGGGCTCGCGTGTTTGGCGAGGACGGACATCTCCGACCGTGAAAAGCGGGTTGCCAGGAGAAAATGCGTTCCGTGTTGGAAGCGCAGTTGTCCGGGAGCCGGAATTCCCCCCCTTTTAATTAACATTCACGGCCACGCACGTGTCCTGTGCTCGCCCCCCCCCCCCCCCCCCCACTGCACGCTGTTCCGCGAAAGATCAGATGTGAGCCAGTAACTCGCCCCTATTTGCCTGATCGATGTCCCCGCATTATTTAAAAATGCAAATGGCGGCGCTTTTTTGCACCTGCCGCCGGGGCGGACGGGACAGGGCCGCTCCTCTCGGGTGACTCGGCTCTATTGTTTGGGGCTCGCTGGCCTCTTTCAGGCCGTCCGCGACGTCACCTCGGCGGAACCGGATTAATAAGGGGGCAGTGGGCATATGTGCTTTTACAGCTGAGAGGGGCCGCTCCCCCCAGCTTTATGTTCGTCTGAGTAGCGAGATTGGGGAATTAAACTCGCGTCGGCTTCATCCTCCACCGTCACGTATTTAAAGCTCGGCTTCCTTCGCCCTGCGGCCTTTATTTAATTATTATTGTATTTGACGCTCTTATCCGAAGCGACTTCCGTTTACACCCGTTTATACGGCTGGTTATTTTACCGGAGCAGCTCAGATAAGGCAGTGTGCTCAACGGTATGACAGCAGTTTCGAACCCCCAGCCTACCCTGTACACCTCCATAGCCCTGAGCACTGCTCCACACCGCTGCCCACGAGAAAGAGACGTGTTCAATAGGCTGGCCAGGATCTTGACAAATGCCAAGCAGGGCTTCGAGGAGAAATGTTGGCATGTGTCTCTTAAATGCCCACGAACCTGTCTGGTTTTTCCTTCCTGGGTGGTACAAGCCTTTTTAGATGGGCGCAGAAGGTGTTGGGTTCTGCCAAAGCCTGGAAACCTAGAAAGGCTTTTGCTCGGTTGTTTAGCATGCACCACGCCCTCAGCCTGAGCTGTTTGTAGTTCCCTGGACACCTGCGCTCCTGCTGCTGTGTGAAATCGCTAACCTTTTCTACTTCTCTCTTTGTTGTATTGGGATTTTTTTAAATTGTAGGTCTTGCATGTGTCCTGCCTTCATGAGGCCACATAGGCAAAAGGTTGATGTGGTGGGTCATGTGATGAAAATAAAAACCCAACCTAACATTGCCCGTTATCCCCAAAGAGGTTGACTCACGGGCAGTGGGTAACAGATGGAGAGGTTTACACCATGAGTTGTGGGAGGGTGGAACAAGAAACCAGGGTATCAGATTCAAGAAACAGCTGGATGAGATCCTCCAGTCAGGACAGGAGGCACTTCTTTACACAAAGAGCGGTGGGAGTCTGGAACAAGCTGCCCAGCCCTGTTGTTGCATATCCCGGACTGGTCTGACCACGGCTCCTTCTTCCTCCGGCAGGTAAATTCGAGGAGAAGGAGGACCGCGTGCCCAAGCTGGAGCAGCTGAACGCGCTGGGCTTCATGTGCAGCCTGAACCTGGTGCTGACCAAGCGCGACCTCCTCAAGATGGAGCTGCTGCTGCTGGAGACCTTCAACTGGAACCTGTGCATGCCCACCGCCGCCCACTTCATCGACTACTACCTCCACGCCGCTATCCAGGACAGCGACCTGCACAACGGCTGGCCGCTCTCCTCCCTCCCCAAGACCCGAGCCTTCATGGAGAAGTACACACACTACTTCCTGGAGGTCTCCCTGCAAGGTAAGAGGGCCAGAGCAGGGCCCACACGCACACACAGAGCTGGTCTCTAGGAAGAGTTGCGGAGGCACTGGGCTGTGTCTTCACAGCACAGGAGTAGGTGTTTAGTCAGGCAGGTGCAATCTAACAACCTTGAGCACTAATTCATCACTGATCTGGTCCAATCTCAGGTGGCTGCTGTATGTGGCGTGCGTGGACCAGTAGGTGTCACTCTTCCCTCTGGCTCAGCATTAGCAAAGGATGGTGACACAGTGCAGTAGGAGGTGCTGAGGTCTTGACTCTTGATCAGTAGTCAGTACAGATCCCAGGGCTGTTTGTAAGAGTAGGAGTGTCACCCCAGTGTCCTAGCTGAACCCCACTCTGGTCTTGTACAGTGTCTCTCTCCTCCCCTGATCTATGTGTCGTGGGACTGCATTAGGACTGAACCCCACTCTGGTCTTGTACAGTTTCTCTCTCCTCCCCTGATCTGTGTTTCGTGGGGCTGCAGGAGGACTGAATCCCACTCTGGTCCTGTACCCCCACATTTTGACATTTCAGTCAATTGGGCCCTTTATCTTTAGATAGCCCGGCGAGCATGCACCCCGACACTAGGCTGTTTTGTTGACGTCGCCGCGTTGTTTGCATCCGACTCACTTGGAGTGCGTTTGTCTCGTGTGTGTGTGTGTGCACTCGTCCGTCTGTCTCCGCCCCAGATCACGCCTTCCTGAGTTTCCGGCCGTCCCAGGTGGCAGCAGCCTGCATCGCGTCCTCCCGGATCTGCCTGCAGATCTCCCCCAGCTGGACCACCGCCCTGCACCTGCTGACCGGCTACACCTGGGACCACCTGACGCAGTGCATCGAGCTCATGCTGCTGTAAGGCCCCGCACCCTCCTCCTCCCCGGCTCCAGCGCACGGCTTGCTCTCCGTCCTCTCTGAGGCAGGAGGAAGGAGAATTGGAAAGAGCTGAGCTCGTGCACTGGGGCAGAAAAGCGGTTCATTGTACGCGAGTATAACGGAACAATGTGATTTTACTGGAAGATGCTCACTGATGTCCGGTGCATCACCCAGCGCGGTTCTGCACAATGATTATCCGGGCTGCAGTGAGGGTTCAAGACGCGTTTTTCTTCCTGTTCCCCACAGAGCCCACGACAACGACGTCAAGGAGGCCAACAAGACCAAAACGGCCCCGCCGGCAGCGCAGACGCCCCCCCTGGCCCCGGTGCAGAGGCAGCCTCCCGCCTCGGCCCCCCAGCAGCTCCTCTTCCAGCCGGTCGGCTACACCCCCCTCTCCCAGCACGCCACGCCCCTGTCCCAGCTGCATGCGCTGGCCGACGCCCAGGCCCTGGGGCCCCTGGCTTCCCGCGACTACCTCCAGGCCCACCGGCCCGCCCTGCTGCCGGGCGCCGCGGGGGCGGGCGCCTGCACCTTCCACGCCTGCCCCGGCCTCCCGCCCGGCCTCCCGCTGCCGGGGCCCGTCTCCATGCAGGTCGCCATCGCGGCCGAGCCGCGCCACTGCCTGTCCGTGGCCTACGGCGGCGGCTACCTGGGCGCGCCCCCGTCCTTCGCCGCCGGCTGCTTCGACAGGTGACGCCAGGAGAAGGGGGGGGCGCGGAAACGGAATTGGCCCCCTCCCCGGGCCCGGCGCACGACCCGGCAGCCGGGCTCCGCGGCCGGCGCCGAGGCAGTCGTCGTTCTGACGTAGCGCCAGGCGAGCCGTTCACATCTGGCTTCTGTACTGGTGGGGGGGGGGGGGCCCTTCATCCTCCATGTTTGTTGTGATATCGGCGGAGGGCAACTCGGACACTCAGTTACCCCGGGCAGCAGAGCGCTCACACCCCTGCCCTCTCTTGGCGCACATCCTTCTGCTGGAGAACCGACTCCCTGCAGTGTTGGTGCACTGAAGGGCCGAGGGTCTGTGGCCTGGGTGGGGGGGGGGGTCTCCACCCTCGATGTCCCGGCAGAGTGCTACAGCTCTGTCCTTCAGCTGTGGGGGAAGCCCTGGAGCAGGCGTCTGTTCTGTTCGTCCGGAGCAGGAGGCGAGCCTGACTGGGGAAGTGTCCCCTCCTCATGGCCTGGCCTGCAAGTCCTGGCGTTGGGAACATCTTACTGGGGGAAAGGATTCCTGCTGAAGCTGTTTTGGGGTTTTAGGCTACTGATTGAAGGGATCTGTAAACTCTGCCGGTTTGTGACCCCCCTCCCCATCACCCCTGACCTGCATTTGGCTCAGAAGCAGGGTCCTGTACCCCCTCTCCACCTGTGTGCTGCTGTGAACACCCCCAAACCACCCCAGCAGGTCATCCTGCTGGAGGGGCAAGCGCTGTTGTTTTTATTGAGGGTTTAACTGGAGACTCTGATTTTTTTTTGGAGTGTGTGTGGGGGTTCAATTCAAAACAAGTTGTTCCCAACCCCCGCCCCGCCGGTAATGCCCAGTCTCTCACTCGCACTGATCCAAAAATGAGACTTAAAAACAAAAGAAATCAACAATAATACCTCAGGGAGCAAAACTGTTCGAAGATCGATTTCGCACGAAGGCGATGAAAACGAAGCTCCGCCCGGCTCCTCCGCCCACACGGAGGAGGAGGAACTGCGGGGCGATTCTGGGCGAAGACGAGCGAGGGGCGATTTGAACTTTTCAGAGACCCTCAGCTTTGAGGTTCCGTGAGTGTGTGGACGCGACACAAACCTGTGGACGTGGTAGCGTTTTCATCTTCTGGGTTCGCCCACCCCCCCTGCGCTCCCGTTTTATTTCAGGAGGAATACGGAAATAACCGGGACCACACAGACTCTCCGTCCCGGGAGAGGTTCAAAGACTCTTCAACTCGATGCCTTAAGGACTGTCAATGAGCGAAGGGGGGAAGCTTGCTTTCTTTGAAGATCTAAAAAAAACTGAAATGGATATTTTGAGGAGTCTTTTTTTTTTTTACAAAATATTATTGTACTTTTTACAAATCCCGTGCTGCTGCCTTATGATTGAACTGAACGGTTTATTACTGTGACTGTTTTCTCTATTGTTGTTTACAGAACCTCGCTGTATCAGGGACCTAACATGTTACTTGAACACAATGCCATTTAAACTTTAGCCGTTATTTATAATGTTATCCGTATGGGAGATTTTGTAGTTTTTTAATTTTTTTTATAACTGTTGGGTAAACACTGTCCGTCAGTGGATATACAACGTCCACGTTTTTATCCCGGCTTTTCGAGAGCAGCGCTGTACAGTCTCGGGTACAGGAAGTGACTTCCTCGCGTCCTCGCTCCGCTGGTAACCCTGGAGACTAGGTCAAAGTGCGCGCTTCTCTTCCGGCCCAGCGCACATCTGTAAAAAAAAAAATCCAAAACAGAAAAGAAAGAGGGTTTTAAATTTTTCTGCCTCTGTTGTAAAAAAGATGGTTTCCTACACGGCTATCTTACTGACTGAGTTTAAATAAAATCGCAGTGGGACGCAGAGCGGGCAGTTTTCTCTCTGGGAGGGCCGAGAGGAAGCGGATTTTTGATTGGAGAGGACGAGGAGGATGTCATGTCGGTGCCAGTGGCTGTCCAGGGTTTCCTGTCGGTTCCTTAAAAGAACCTTTTTATTTGCCTCCTGGGTGTGAAATGTACCCTAGGCTCTTCTGCTGCAATGCTCAGGCGTGCTGCGCAGGGGGTTCGACTCTGCGGCCTGGGGCACAGGCCTAGTGACCCATCACACTGGACTGCAGAGTGACAGTCTACCCAGCTCCCCAAAGCATTCCCTATCACGCCTCCCTCCCCTCCAGGGGAGTCTGGAACTGTGCTGAGCTCCGGCAAATGGCGAGATCAGATTGATTTTGTGGAAGTCTGGTGATTTTTAACCGCATCTTTGTGAAAGTGACCCTTAAGGCGATTGAAACCGAGAGTTTGTCATTGTGCCCATTGCTCTGCAGAGCTCCTGTGAATGTATTTCACTGTGCACGGTGCTCTTCGGTTCAGAATTTCAGTCCCACCATGCTCGGAGACGTCAGTTTTCTGGGCCACCTGTCTCGCCTGGTGGTGCTAGCTTGGTTTTGCACTGTAAAAGGAATACATGCTTCCACTTTTTTAAAAAAAATCTTAACTGCAGTTCAAAGGTATCCGTCTCTCAGCTTCCATAAACAGGAATATTTTTCACTGTTTTTTTTTCTCGATTAGCATCAGATTAGTCTTCATTTCTGAAAGCAGAGCTCCTGGTCGGTTCAATTGACTGGATTTTTCTTTGAAGCCACCAGACAAAACAAAATCCCACATTCCTTACCTGAATGAGATTCCCCCCCCCGTCATTTTGACTAATTGGAGGGTTAGATTCCAGAAAAAGGGTGGATGGGGGTTGTCCCAAGTACCTAGTGAGACCATGTTCCAGCCTCATCAGAAGCAGCAGCAGGAGACATAAGAGAATCAAGCTTCCACTGTTTTTTTTTTAATTTCTTACGATGTGTTTTAGTTTCAACATTTTGCTTGATTTTGTAGCTGTCCTGTCTGTGTGTGTCCAGTTGGATTGTTGTTGTGTTTGCTGAATGCAGTCTGGATTCAGTGAGTTTCCAAGCCATTGACCGGCCATCCTGTTACAGTAAGGAGAGCCTCTAACTACTGGAGGTCTCCGAGTGCAATATACTGAGTCACTGATATCTCGGAACAATAGCTATTCTGTTTAGACTGACGTTATACCACTAGATCCTCTTCTGTTTTTTTGTAACTTATTCTTGACAGATGTGAGATTATTGCTTTTGTTGTATGATAAACTAGTTTTTAAGTTCTTTGCCTGCTGCCGGGGGACAGCGAGTTTTGATCCAGTCGTGAGAATATGTTGCATGTTGCAACACTCCGAAATGTGACCCGGAACGACGCCGCCAAGTCCTCAACGAGACCGACGGCACCGATACTTCGGAACGCTGGTGTTTTAAACTGATTTTTTTTCATTGTTTTTATAATTATCAGGTTTTTTTTTGTACACGAGAGGGAAGAGAAACATGAAACCTCAGAAGCTCAGTTGTTTTTTTTTAACCTAAAGCGGGTCAAAATAAAAGACTGAACAGATACCGAAACGAAAGCAGGCTGCTGCTCGCGTCTTCTTTGGAACGAAGAGCCCATGTCTGTCACCGCGCACTCCCCCCCTTCAAACCAGGGCTCCTCCAGCTCCAATCCTGGAGGTCTGGAGTCCAGGTTTTCCAGGGCTCCCTGGAGAATGAGTAAATGAGTCCATGAAGTGCTGATGTAATCATTTTAACCTTCCTTCCTGGAGCAGATATGTTGACGTGCAATACTCGGCTCTTAAGGAGCTAATTCTGCTCATTTCTGGCTGTACTGGGCCTGTAGGTCAGCAGTGGAAGAGCTGGGAGATGCCAGTGTCCTGGAGAAATCCGGAGTCAACCTAGGCGTGCCGCCCAGGACCTGTCCGCGCCGTCTCAGGCTAGAAATGCGCGTTAAGCAAGCTCAGGGGGTTAGGGATCAGTGTCACCTGTGAGTACTTGGCTTTTCCAGCAGCCATATCGCTCTGCAACTCACAGATGGCAGCCCCACTGAAGCTCAGCAGGTATGAGCCTGGTCAGTACCTGGATGGGAGACCTCCTGGGAAAAACTAAGGTTGCTGCTGGAAGAGGTGTCAGTGGGGCCAGCAGGGGGCGCTCACCCTGTGGTCCACGTGGGTCCTAATGCCCCAGTATAGTGACGGGGACACTATACTGTAAAACAGGCGCCGTCCTTCGGATGAGATGTAAAACCGAGGTCCTGACTCTCTGTGGTCATTAAAAATCCCAGGGCGTTTCTCGAAAAGAGTAGGGGTGTAACCCCGGTGTCCTGGCCAAATTTCCCATTGGCCCTTACCACTCATGGCCTCCTAATAATCCCCATCTATGAACTGGCTTCATCACTCTGCTCTCCTCCGCACTGAGAGCTGGTGTGTGGTGAGCGTTCTGGCGCACTATGGCTGCTGTCGCATCATCCAGGTGGGGCTGCACACTGGTGGTGGTGGAGGGGATCCCCATTACCTGTAAAGAGCTTTGAGTGGAGTGTCTAGAAAAGCGCTATATAAGTGTAAGCAATTATTATTATTATTTGGAAAGGGGCTGGCCCCATCTTAGGTTTTTAAGCAGAGTTGGCTTACATTAAGCACACAAGTACACTGAACGATTGAGAACATGCCTGAAAACAAAAGGCCCTCCTTATGTGGTAGTTTTCAAAGTAGCTGCGTCAGCATGCGTAGGCTGCAAAGGAACAAGTAGAGGTTTATTCCAGGCTGAAAGAAGAAAAGAGACAGCTTTTCAGGCAGGGGAGCCTTCTTCGGGGGTCAATGTAACTTTAAGATTTTAGGAGCTCAAGTCAAGACCTTCATCCAGCTATCCAATTAAGCCCATTGTTTTGTTTCCCTTCAGAAGGACAGTGAAAGGCGCAGCTGGAATTAAATGGATGTCGCAGGGCTTGAGGCTAAAAAAAGCTCTTTAATTAGGGTAACAGGCCCCAGTCTGATGACTCCTGCACTTGTGCTGAGATCATGCACAAATCGCATTACAGCACGGTACGTTGTGGGAGCTGGGGAAGAGCGCACTACAACACAGGCCATCTTTGAGACTTTCATGAATAGCCCACAATCGGGGAATTTCAGACTGCATAGCTCACAGTGGTGAGGATAGGGCACCGAAGAAAGGCCCCCATACAACACGGGGCTTCCTACAATGTGTGCTTCACAGCGATCCTTGCGGAACGGCGAATGAAGGAGGAATTGTGTGTTTGTGTAAAAACAAAAAGCACGAAATCGCAAAATGCCCTCTTTTGTCTCCGTCCTCGTGTATTTGTCAGCAGCTGGTCACGGAGAAAGAGGGGGGCAGGGATTCCAGATTATTTTAACCACGGAAGTCGCCACCGGTCAGGACTAATATTTGTCTTTTTATCAGTTTCCGAGCCGTGAAGCGAGACGCTCCCCGATCTCAGTGGTCCAGTTCGGCGTCTCTCGGCCCCTCGCGACCACCGGAAACCGTTCCCTAGGCTACAGGCGAGCTGTAATTGGGCGCCCCCTGCCTCCGCTGTTGTTGGGGGAAAGTCTGTCTTCGCCGGCCCCCGCCAGCGTAATGGCGTTTTAATGGTTTGTTTAGCAGTTAGAGGAAGAGACGAGGGATAACAATCGGAACTATTGTTCCGTCTGTGCGGGGTGGGGGTGGGTCGTAGGGGATATGTAGGGTTAGGCTCTCCGCCATGGGGCTGCGCTCATTTTTTTGGATGCACATGTAAAACTTGATGAAGGAAAAAAACGTAAATTAACATTTATTTTTTGGGTAGCGTTTTTTCCCTCCATGGAATCTAAAGTGAAACGCCAAAGAGAGGACGCCAGGGGAAATTACTATGAAGAGCACTTTACACTGAGAAAACAAGAGTCACTTCTTTATAATAATAATTCTTACACTTATATAACGATTTTATAAGTGCTTTATAAGGCACTTATTACTTTACAAGTAATGGGGACTCCCCACCACAACCACCTGGATGATGCGACGGCAGCCATAGTGCACCAGTACTCTCACCACACACCAGCTATCAGTGGGGAGGAGAGCAGAGTGATGAAGCCAGTTCATAGGTGGGGATTATTAGGAGGCCATGACTGGTAATGGCCAGTGGGAAATTTGGACAGCACACTGGGTCAACACCCCTGCTCTTTTCGAGCAACGCCCTGGGATTTTTAATGACCACAAAGAGTCAGGACCTCGATTTTATGTCTCATCAGAAGGATGGCGTCTTTTTTACAGTACAGTGTCCCCGTCACTATACTGGGGCATTAGGACCCACACAGACTGCAGCGTGAGCACCACGAAATTTAAAACTGTAATTATAACTTCAATGTTCCGAAGACGTCTAAGATTGAGATAAACTACAGCAAAGGTCAAGAAAAACAAATCTGTCGACTGGGACAGGTTGGTCAGGTTGTTGGCCCAGCTTGATCTAGGCAGAGTCTGGGTCCCTTCTGGCTCTTAACGACTGACCACTCTCAAAGAGATGTTAGTGATACATTGGAATGTTTTCATATCCTCCGGATCTCTGCCTTTATACAACTTTATCCCTGGGTTGTTTTGAAAACTCCTAGGACTTCATGTTTAAGTCTTTGTTTGCCGCTCACAGAGCCAGGTGTATTTCACCTGCAATCACTTGACCCATCTCATTACTGCACACAGAAGCCGCTCCGCTGATGGCGTGGCACATTAAGGTAGTTTTGTGCACCTGAATTAATTTAGGTATGCCGCAGCAAAGCTTTTGGATACTTTTTGTTTATAACAAATATTGCTACGTCAGAGTGCCGTGCTAATGAATCAACACAATGTGAAAACTGGGCAAGAGACAACTCTTTTGCAAGGCATGTATGTGCAGTGAAAAAAAAGGATTAGCAATAGAGATCCAGGGCTACTAACTATAATTTATTGAAAACTGCAAAACGTAATGACGTGCCTGTAGTGAGTACTGCAGTCCTTCATCTGTGAAACATATGAATGCATGACTGATTTCTTTCATTCCACACGAAATTCAGAAGTCCGCTTTTATTTAGCATCTTTCCGGATAAAAAGAGCAGGCAAGGCAATCAGAAATTAAACTATTCACCATTTTATACAATTCTTTGAGCTATCCCAGCTTTTAGGCCACGTTTCATGTGATAAAGTCTGCTATTTTTTTTTTCCCCAGTAACGACTTCAATCCGCCCGAGAATTCAAGACACCTCAAGCCATCTCCGTAGTCAGAACCGTGCTAAACCAAGAGGTGTGTGCTCCCTCTTGTGGTTTAGTAGCGTTACTGCACCCCTCGAGTCGACAAGAAGAAAGGAAACCGGTATGTGGACTAGGACTATATTTGAACTAATGGGAAACAACGCAATTATGTTTCTTCTCACAACAGGAGTTTTAAGTACTATTTGTAAGCTTATTATGATTTTTACATCAGCGTTATTTTGTGTTTCCCCACATTTTCAACTGGTTCCTTCTGCAGGACGGCCTGTGCCCACAGAACAAAGTTATATGGACAGACGTCTGAGGGATGCTGGTATTACCCACAGTTCAAAGGAGGCGCTCACCCCATGAATTTCAATAGGCTGTCGGGCGGAGGTGAAAAGTGTGCAGTACGTTGGCTGGGGGTTTGGATTCTTATCTTTATTTAGCGGGACAAGAGCTCAATTCACCTGTAAAAATGCATTTAAAAGTTTATGGTAACTGGCCCCTACAGTGTGTTTGCCGTCTCGGAAATGTGAGCATCAGTCGAACAAAGCTGTTGATCTCAGTGAAAATCTTCTGAGGGGAGCTTTAAAACCCCCGTGGCTGGGATTGTTACCTTCGTGATGTTTGGAAGAGCGAACCTCGCAAAGCTGAGACGTTCTTGATGGAAGAAAAGCAACAGGAAGTTCCGCAATCGCACTGCCGCGGAGCCTGCGCTGGGAAAGCTGAAGAGGAAAGAGGGCTGCTTGTGCTTTTCCCTTCCGTCTCACTGCGCACGCTCCTCACAGACTGCGTCTTGTGAGCTTTACACCCTGTCTCTGAGGCGCGCAGGGTTTCACCACACTTTTGCCCTGAGCTGAGGTTTCACGCGAGAGGCAATGAGCACACGGGTACCAGAAATGCTGGAGGAAAGCCATCCTTTTATTTTCCACACTGCCCACAGGGAGCTCTTCTTTACACAAAGGGTGGGAAGGTAAGAATGCAGGCGAGGCAAAGCCATCAGCTCTTCTACACCTAATGTACACCCTGGATATACTGTATGTTAGCCTGTGGTAACCCATTAATTACACCACCCCAGTCAGAGCATCCACCCCTGTCTGTCCTGTCTGCTTTCTATCCAATAGCCAGTCCCCAATTCCAATACACACATTCCCTTGCCTGTCTACTGCCAGCAACTTAAGAATTGACATTTCAGGAGCAGCTGTATGAAATGCTTTTGAAGGTTAAGATTTACCACATGACGTCCTCTGTTTGTATCCGTTACTGCTGCTGCTTTTTCAAAGGACCTCAACAAGTTAGCTGGACGGTTTGTTTTTTTTTGGGGGGGGGTGGGAGTTATGGGAAATCGAATGAATTTGGGACGGGAGGCGCTTCTTTACGCAAAGGGTAGTGGGGGTGTGAAACGAGACGCTCGGCCGTGGTTGTTAAAGTTGATAACCTGGCTTCTTTCAGAAAACAGCTGGACAGGAGTCTGGGATTAATCAGATACTATCACCTAAACGGGATGGATGCCTCTCTTGGCAGTGCCCTTCCTGATGGTCTTCTCCAGCTTTTCTTGCAGTCTGGGGTTTGCAGTGGCGGCGGCAGGGGGGGCGCGGGAGGTGTTAGATCCTCTTGCTGATCCTCTTCATTGTGACCGTACCCTTGGCCCCGCTGGCGGTGGAGCACTGGAGAGGAGGAGCGGACAGCGACAGGGCTTGTGAACGAGCAGTCCCTCTCAGCACACTCTTAGAGGGGCGCGGTGTGGGTTTTTGAAAACGATTCCAGTTTGTTTTATTTGTGTGTTTTACTTTCTCACTTCGACCAGCGAGAAAAAAAAAACACGTCTGTTTTTTTTTGCAGAAGACACCTAGGATGTGAAAACTAAGCAACTGAGACACAAGTCATTTTTGGGAGGTGATGGTGGTGATTGTAGCAATAATTGCACATAATCACAGTGTAGTTAGCAATAAGTTTCTAATTTTGCAAGCGGACAAGTGATAGGTTTATTCCATGCTGAAAAGAGAAGAAAGAAAACAAAACGTTTCGGCTCTGGAGGCCTGCAACAGAGCTCACTGTCTCATCTGCAAGTACATATAGATAGATAATACTTTATTAATCCCGTAGGGAAATTGATGTCTAACACCACACTCATTCGAGGCCCCTCAGGACAATTCCGGATCACACAGGCAACCTCCTGTACCTTCAGCAAACTCATTTACTGTATCTCTTGCAGTAAATGCCCAGCCGTCTACACTGGGGAAACGGGAAGGAGATTCGGAGACCGCTTCAGAGGACATGTTAGGGCTGCGAAGATTAAAGATCTCTCCCAGCCCATAGTTTCTCATTTCACCTCTGATGGCCATGATCACATGATCCCTCTGTCTGTGTTCTTAAAGTAGGGTTTCTTAACTCCTATAGCCAAAGGAAGGCTCCACAGCCAAAACTTGTTTTCTTTCTTCTCTTTTCAGCATGGAATAAACCTTTTGCTTGTTCCTTTCCAGCCTGTGCATGCTGACGCAGCTCCCCACCTGAACTAATTTTGCAAGCTACTTCCTTCATGCAGGAAGCATGCTACTTCATCTCAGCTTTTACCGTGATATCACTTTGTTCCGTGCATCATGTACCAGGCTAGGCCAGAGTACTGCCACTGGAGGAGACTACCTCGTTGGCAGCTGAGGGGACGCCCACATGAGCTCTGTGCTTTCCTGGCTCAGGGTGGAACAGATCACAAGCTTCTCCACCAGGGCTGTGTCCCTGCTGTAGCCGCAAGGCATGTTACTACACCAAGAATGAACTATCATTACAGATTTCTAATCATCTTTCTGCTGCCCTGATCACACAGCCCAGGCCCTGTGTTAGAGAGACTAGGGTTACAGCTAGAAGGGGGGGGGGCTCTGTACCCCACGTCTTTGACACAGTCCTGGTCCGTTCATAACCTCCATCCAACCACTTCTTCCAATTCAGGATCAGGGGGGAGCCGGAGCCTAACCCAGCAAACAATGGGCTCAAGGCCGGGTACAGCCTGGATGGGACACCAGTTCATCACAGGGCACACAGACACTCACACACGCCGGGGTCACATTTTCCCAGAAGCTAATTAACTCCCCAGCATGTCTTTGGGCTGTGGGTGGAAACTCAAGCACCTAGAGGGAAGCCACGCAAACACGGGGAGAACATGTAAACTCCACACCTCAGGTCTGGAATTGAATCCAGGGTCCCAGTGCTGTGAGGCAGCAATGCTACCGTGTCGCCACTGTGTCGGCCCGTTCTCACCCTCCCTAAACGATACATCGTGCAGCCTGGCTCCCCTCAATCTGCTACCCTCTTCGGCCCAAGACAAGGGGTCAGAGGTCACCGTCCATCACCCAGAGGTTGACCGGCCAATCAGGAGCCTGCGGGGCGGGCAGAAGGACTCACCTCGACCAGCTTGTCTCCGCTGATCTCGGCCGTGTGGTGGTAGTTGGGGAAGCGGACGGAGATCTTCCCGCCCTCCATGGTGACGGTGGCCTGGCGGAGAGAGGGATTGGCGCAGGTCTGTTAGACGCAGAGGAGCCTGGGAGTCAGGGCTGTCTCAAAGGGGGTGGCCGTTCAGGGTCCCCGCGACCGGCCAGCCCCCCCCAACACCAATCCCCAGTCCCGCTTCACACACGCATAAAAATATAAATACATACATGTTTGAATAAAGCGACACAAAACTCTCATTTGAACTAAACTCTCATTTGAAATCTAAAGTCAGTGGGAGAGCAGATGCTGTCTTCAGAACCGGAGGCCTGTCCCGCACTCACAAAACTAAGAATGGAGTTTCTTCTGTGTGTCCTACAGTCTCCAAGACCCTGAACTCGATCGGACTAAGAGGCGTCCCACAGGAACCGACGTTTCGAACTCTGTCTTCTTCGGTGCGGTAACACATAACTGGGACAGGAAGTCCGAGCTGCAGCGTTAACCCCAGCGGGACTTTCCTGCCCGGAGAGAGGAAGCAGAAGGGCCGGAAGTGTTTGCCTTTTCCGAACGGGACGGGGCTGACCTTGAACTTCTTGCCGGCCATGGTCTCCATCTCGCACTCCTTGTCGAGGACGAACCTGTTGCTCATGGTCTTGGTGGGATACACCTGCGACCAGGTGAACTCGTTCCCGTTCTGCTCCACCTCCGTGACGATCTTGAAGTTGCGCCCCTTCTCGATGATGTCGTCGGGGATGCCTGAGGCGGAGGGAAAAGCGGGAGACGTTCAGGAATGCCTCTGATGCCGCTCTTTCGGAAAGCTCTCCGCATCATCTGGCTTTTGGCTTTCGACCGGAATTTCCTTTAATGACCACCATTATCATCATGATTTCAAATTGCATCACTTTCCTCTTTATCCCATTCAGGGTCACGGGGAGCCGGAGCCTATCCTCAAAAGCAAGGCGGGATACACCCTGGCTGGGATGCCAGTCTCACACAGAGCAGACATTAACACACACTCACACCAGAAACAATTTCCCCAGAAGCCAATTAATCTACCAGTGTGGCTTTGGACTGTGGGAGGAAAGCCATGCAAACATGGGAAGAACATACAAACTCCACACAGACAGCACCCCAGGTCCGAACTGAACCCAGAATGGGACTCAATTGCTGACACTTGGCATGCTTTGATTCAATTTGTACTGTTGTACTGTAACACGCTTTACGAATTTGCAAATCTGGATTGAACTCTAACATCAGGTCAGGTTCTGTCTCTTCCAGATGGGCAGAATGGCCTCCTCTTGCTTATTGCCTGTCGTTTTGCACAAAGTCTGGAGAGAGACAAATTACTGCACTGAATTACAAATCTAGAAATATACAGAGAGCACAGTGTTTCTCCAAGTGACACACCGTTGAGGCTATGAGATGCAAGAGATAGACAGGCAGGCAGAGAGACAGGCAGATGGGGAAAACAGACTGCTAAAGAGACAGACGGTCTGGCAATTAAACAGACTGGCAGGCAGACAGACAGACAGACAGACAGACAGACTGACAGAAAGACAGACAGACAGACAGACAGACAGGCAGACTGGCAGAAAGACAGACAGACAGGCAGACTGGCAGTGAGACAGGCAGGCAGGCAGGCAGACAGACAGACAGACAGGCAGGCAGGCAGACAGACAGACTGGCAGTGAGACAGGCAGAGCACCAGATAGGCAGACTGGCAAAGAGGGACAATCTGGCGGAGAGACATAGGCAGGCAGAAAGACAGACAAGCAGGCTCTTACCGATGTGCTTGAGGAACTCATCATAGTTCTCCTGGCTCTCAATCTCATACTTGCCGGTGAAGGCCATGACTTCAGCGCTGCGGGTTCGAGGGAGGTGAGAGTACTGGCAGGAAGCGGACAGGTACAGAGGCAGCGTTTCTCCCTCTTTAAATACCTTCTCTGGCTGCACACCCCCCCCCCCGTCACGCCATAAAGTTTTATGGAGGCACCAGGTCTCTGGCACGGCTTCTGGGGTGACCAGCGACGGTCACTAACCTCAGTGTCAGTCACCGGAGAAGCCGGCAGAGGGGAAGTAGATTTCGTCACGATCAAGACAGAGGCATCATAAAATGCTGGGCTCAGTTGCACATCTGCTATGGGTTAATGATTTAGAAATATGAAATAGATGAGCCGCTGCCATTTTCCCCCAAAAAAATCCCGGCAAACTAGCTGATGCAGCACAAGTCAGTCCTTGCAGGTACTCCCAGGGGGCCCAGACAGATTCACCCCCTGGACAGGCTGGCCTTGATTTCAAAAACTAGCATGAATTCTCACGTGCAGGACAGTAAGAGGCGGGTCGGATAGGAATACAGTAACCTTTTCAGATACTGTGTTTTTTTTATTTTCAATGGTAGGACTGCAGAGGGGTGCTGCGATGATGTGGGGGTTAGGGCTGCTGCCTCACAGCTGCGGGGTTCCAGGTTCTATTCCAGCCTTGGGCATCTGTCTGTGTGGAGTGTGCACGGCTTACCAGTCTTCCTTACTGATCACTTAATGAAGAACACACATAGGGGGCACTAGCACTGTCACTGGACAGTAGTTTTGCACAACGGAGAGATTCACAAGAGGTCCCTCCATCCAATTTCTAACCACTTTATCCAGTAGAGGGTCACAGAGGAGCCGGAAGCAACAGGCATGAGGCAGGATACACCCTGGACAGGACAGACGGATACAAGTACACCTGGGCCGATTTTCCCAGAAGGCAATTAACAGGCCAGCATGTCCTTGGACTGTGGGAGGAAACTGAAGCACCTGGAGGAAACCCACGTGAACCCGAGGAGAACATACAGACTCCACACAGACAGCAGCCCAGGTGCAGAATTGAAGGAATTTGAGGAATTGAAGGTGCTGTGAGGAAGCAATGCTAACCACTCTGCCACTGTGCTGCCCTTGACTTTTTCTCCAGAGAATGAGATCGACCCAATCACTTAGATCGGGGGGGGCAAATCTGAAGGCGCTGTCTGACCCCCAGGGAGGCTATTACACAGCTGGAAAAACATAGTTTGGGTATATAACACTATACCCTTCTCTGTGTGTGCTTCATGTGCAAGATCTCCCCGACAGGACATAAATATAGGCTGTCTTGGCGGATTGTGTGCGCGCTGCTCGGAGGTCAGTGGCCCCCATCTTGTTGTAAAACAGCCCGGCTCCTCCCGCTCTGTTACTCATTGACACGCTGAGGGCGCCTTCAGCCTTGAAGACACGTCTCTCGGGTCGCAGGCGACGTCCTGCACGGCCGCCGTAGTCTTTGGATCCGCGGTTACGAAACCTCCGAATCCTAAAAGCGAGGCTCAATTTGTTTTATTCCTCTCCAATAATTAACCCCCCCCCCACCCCCCCCACACACACACACACACTTCCCGACTAGCCCCCGATTCACAGTTCACGCCTTGGTGAAAAAGCAGCTTGCAGCGCAGCGACGTCTGCGGAGGTCGGTTTTTTTTTTAGGTGTTTTAGGTGCTGGAGCAAAGGTTAGGGCTGTGTACCCGTCACTGGAATATTCCAGTTCCTGTATCCCCATACCAGTGGGGATACTGGCCTAGATTACCCAGTGAATCTGCTGCTCTTTGGTCCCGAATTGTCCGGTTCGGTAACCTAACGAACACATCCCGAGCCATCTGTGAAATTGTCTGCCGCTTTTGTCCGAGGTAGCGATCCCCGGCCCCCCAGTTAAACAGCTGGCCATGTTGCTGGTATGGTCCAGTCTGTATGGTTGCTGGTATGGTCCAGAGACGGGCAGTCCAGGACTCTGATGGGCGCTCTTGCCTTGTCTCACTCCCTTTAGAGTGCACTCTGTTCCAGAGCTCTGAATATACCGTTTATTAGTTCAATTAATTCAGCAAGAGCTCAGCTGGAATTAAAATCGGCACACCGCGCGTTTTCCCCGACCGGGGGCTGAGAGAACAGGCCGGGGCTCCTGGCAGTACCATCGTGCCAGCGCGCAATGTGCAGGACCAGTGTAGGAAGAAATTCAAGACTTTAAACGTTGCGTGTTAATAGGACCACAACGCGGAATGGTTTACTTCGTCATCGCAGCGGGACAAACATAAGGGCTTTGTATAATGCTGATTTTAAACATCTACTTTTTTCCTCATTATGCAAAATTTGCTGAACAAGTTACTTGTTTTTGTGCTTGGATGCATGTATGCATTTTTCCCAATGGCACAACGTATTCTGCTGTTGAATTACTATCTGTGTTTTACTTTCAGCTTTTTAAATTTAAGGCAGTAATTCAGAAAGACGCGTGAGATGTTTTTTTTTTAACAAGATGGTTATAAATACATGCAGTGATTGCTGCATGAAGCGATATTTGGCAAATCTTCGGTATCGGTCTTGTCCGGAAGTCCAGAGCCGCGCGGAGTCCCACGGGCCGAAGTGACGGTGCGGGGGGGGGGCGAGCGGCTGTGTTTTACCCGGCGTGTTTTACAGCTGCTGTCGAGGACACACGGGACAACCGGCCTTGACTCCGGTTTTATGAGTTTACAGTCCCGACCGAGATGATGCAAGCGCCCGGCCGGGTGAAACACATTGGCGCTGGGTGGAAAGGGCGAGCTAGGCCGGCCCGGGGTGTGGTCTGAGTGCTGTGTTGTCATCTATCGCGAGGCAAACTGGGGTACAGGGACGCGAACGGGAGAAATAGAATTGACCAGATCGAAAACACTTCAGCACGCTTTAACATCGCGGAGTGGTCTGAAAATCAGACTTCTCAAATTACAAGAGACTGAGAACATAAAACTCGCTATACAGCGCCGATGGCTAGTTCCAGTTTTTTTATCTGGTAACTGTAAAAGCTTCAGGTTTGTATTTCATTTGATTTTTTTTTCGAACTCGGGCGGCATGGTGGCGCAGTTGTGAGCTTTACTGCCTGCAGGCTGGGGCCCTGGGTTCCTTTTAATGGGGTGCTATCTGTGTGGAGTTTGCATGTTCTCCTCGTGTTTGCGTGGGTTTCCTCCAGGTGCTTTACTCTGTCTTCGTCCGACAGAACAAAGATGGCTTGTGGATTATTTGGGTTCTTGGCCCTGGGGTGAGTGTGTGTGTTTCTGCGTGTCTGTGTGTGTCCCCTGTCATGGACTAGCGTCCAGCCCAGGGTGTATCTTGCCTTGTGCTCGTTGCTTGCCGTGACCCAGCACTGGCTAGCAGTCATTGAAAGGTATCAATGTGATCGTAACGATGTAACACAAAACTGTATCGACAGAGCCCCCTAGTGGGAGAGAAAAGAATACCAGGCCAGAAAAGCTCAGTGTCGCTGCATCGACGTGACCGATTAATCACGTCCGGCAGAGCCGGCGCTATGAGCTGCACCCGGGCCCAGATCTTAGGGGGGCCCGTTGCTAACGTCATTAAAATGACAGCTTTTTTTTTAGAAAACACCATCCGTAAAATAAACGAACGAGAGTATGTCAGGAACGCGGTGTATTATCCAATAGCAATATTAGTCTCGCATATTTTAGAGTAAAACACAATGTTCTATTGGAAAACACGGCTTTGCGGATGATTTGCAATTGGTCATTGGCGCGTTCATTCCAAAATATGTCGAATTGGATAACGCGACCTGCTCCTCTGCAAGACTGAGCCACAGACAAGCTTACATTAAGCTAAGCTGTGTTCGGTAGTGTGCAACATGAAAGTGATCCAGAAATGTAAGTCGGGTAGCGAAAAACGCAAAGAACAGAAAAGAGAATTAGAGAGGAAAAGTTTAAAGTGGACTTTTTCAGTTGCTTACTGGACCCTGTCGTCAGTGAGACAGAAGAACGTGTTTATTTCTTGAGCGAATTCAGGCGTCTCTTTGGGATTCTGTTTGTGACATAAAAATACTGTCTCATCTGCTCCCCAATGAAGTCAACACTCAGCAAAGATATCAAATCTGCGTTCCCAAACACAGCGATAGCATTTCAAGTGTGTTTAACGATTCCAGTTGCTGTGGTCATCACTCTGCGCTCCTCCCCACTGAGAGCTGGTGTGCGGTGAGCGTTCTGGCGCACTATGGCTGCCGTCGCATCATCCAGGTGGGGCTGCACACTGCTGGTAGTGGAAGGGAGTCCCCATTACCTGTAAAGCGCTTTGAGTGGAGTGTCCAGAAAAGCGCTATATAAGTGTAAGCAATTATTATCATCCCCGTTTTTACCACTTCACGGTCTGAGAAGGCCCTCAGTGCGGCGGCGGCTCTGTACGGGACCACGTGGGCCGGGCGAGGCACTTCCTCCAGGTGCGGCCACGTGGTGCCCGCGGGCTGGCGCTGGGAGCCCACCCTGCTGGGAGAGGGCGGACGCGGGTGGTACACTCCCGGGGAGAGAGGAACGGCTTCCCGCCGGTCTCCCAGCCACTGCGTCGGCGGCGCCTCTCATCCGATGAAGTCATACGCGGCGGGAGATCCACAGCCCGTCTTTCATGCTTATATGATGGAGATGCAATATTAACTCGAGCTCCACTAAAAACCCGAAACATATCAAAGCAAAATGAAAAACAATCGATGTATGTAGAAAAGATGAATTATTGGTGTTCTCTGATGTGGAATGAGCCCTGGCAGCTGTCATTGAAAGGTATCAATGACACCAAGGCAGCGTAGTGTTTCGTGTTTGGGTTTTGTTCATTTTTGGATACCTTGCAGTCTGTCTGAAAAGATCCGTTCAGTGTTCAGTTCAGTTTATTGTCATATGCACAAGTGCGATGAAATGCTTATTTGCATGTATGCTCCAATACAAAGACATTGAGGAAACACCAAAAACATGAACACGGAACAGCAGCAGCAGCAACAACGAGTTAAATATAACATACAACGTGAAAAAGCATCAGTGTGAGCCAGTGCGCTACAGCTACTTCTAGGGGCAATCCTGATGGATTCAGGTATCTCCTCAAAGGCGGTGTGCATTTTTTTTGTAATGATTATTTCACAATGATTATCACTTGACGTTGTGGGGACATAAGGCACTGACGGGTCGTGGAAAAGGAAACCTGCGCTCGGCCCTGGAGTGACGTCGGGGTGAGTTTGGGGTCTGTGAGCGCTAAAACTATACTGTATGGAGACGCTCCATAATGTTAATTACCTCGAGGAAAAAAAAAAGGCAGAGCTCAGCACAAATTTCGTTATCACGGGGGATCGCACCCCTACTGTCTTAACACGGGCACATGCTCCGCGCTCACATCGTCGAAAAAAAAAAGTTAGCTATAGTTGCACATTAACAATGCTCTCACACCGTGACGGAAAATCAAGAGGCAACATCGGAATTTTACAAGATAACTCTCGCGAAAAGAAAACTCATAGTAAGCACACCACGTCAATATTTCCAAATAGAGATAATACTCCTGTTCTTCATGTAGATGTCGCCCCCTGCGGCACCATTCGCACATTAAACCCCCAATTCTTTGACAATAAAGGCTCAAATTTATTGACAAAAGGTCTATCCAATGATAGGGCGGATTTCGAGAGCCCGGACTTGATAGACGTGGGCAAGAGCCAAACAGAGACAGGTTTGTAGTTTGTCGGCCAATCCCAAGTGCCTGTAGGGCCCGGTGGGCGGGCCTAAGCCCTATCTGTGAGAGAAGGCCGAACGCTGGCTGGAAAAGCGGAAAGAAAATGGCGGCCGTGGCTGCGGAGCCTGGAGCTGCTGCGGCATCAACGACAACAGCGGGGGACGGAGCGGAGCCCGAGCCGGAGATAGTGCAGCCTGCCCTGGCGCAGGCCCCACTCGAGGCCGAGGCCAGCGAGGAGCGTGCCCCAGGGATGAACCTGGCGCTCCTGCCCGAGGACGGGGATGCCGCTCAGGAATGCAGCCCGGTGACCGCCGAGGCACAGGGCAGGCCGGACCGAGAGGCCGCGGGGAAGGCGCTCGCTGCTCTTGCGGGAGGCGAACAGAATGAAACGGGGAGGCTCGGGGCAGGCGAGGCAGGAGCCGCGGCCGCCTCCACAGACCCCGAACCGGACCCGGAGAGCGCGGGGGACCCCGGCAGCGACGCGGAAAGCGGGGAGTCGGGGTCAGCCCCGAGCGTGGAGGCGGCGGACGAGGTCAGCACCCACAGTTCCCACGCCTGTTCCCCTCCGGGTCCCAGCCCGGATTCACCGCGGGCGCCCGGCTCGGACCCTGCAGCAGACGCGCAGCCTGAGCTGGCGAGCCCCCCGCCTGCTCCGGGGGATTTCCACGGTACCGACGAGCACCTGCAGCACCGCCCCGAACCGGACCCGACCGAACCGACTGAGACTGGGGGCGAAACCCAAGCCCCCACAGAGCCACTGACGGGACCGCAGCCCGCTCTCGAAGGCGGCGCTGAGGTGGCGGGGTCCGAGTCCTGCTCCGGCGATGCCCCGCCGTGTGCTGATAACGCCGGGTGCGTCAAGATGGACCCGGTTTCCGAGACCTCGGAGCCGCTCGGAACCGACGGGGGGCGAAAGCCACCGCAGGCGGCCGTTGTCGGCCACGACCCGGTCCGGGCACCGGCGTCGCCTGTGGCGGATTCAGCTCCTCGGCTGCATCCCGATCCTACGGACCTGCGTGCGCCCGGTCAGCAGCGTGACGCGGAGCCCCCGGAAAGCGAGCCCGAGCCGAAGCCCACGGGGGCGGGGGGAGACTCGGTCCTGATCCGGCCCGAGTGCCTCGCGCACCTCATCCCCGGCTCCGAGGTCCGGGTCTCGCTGGACCACATCATCGACGATGCCCTGGTGGTTTCGTTCCGGCTCGGCGAGAAAATATTCTCCGGGGTTCTGATGGACCTCTCCAAGAGGTAACGGTATCGTAATTCACTCCCAGGACACGCCTTTGCACGGGGAATAGCTCAGTCACCCAGCACTGACACCGTGCACGTTCCCTAATTATTTCTTAATCCCTTTCTCGCGACCGAAGCTCACACGCCCTCTTTCCGAAATTAACCATTGAGCACTTTTTAAAAAAAAGTTTGGCTGCCTGTTAGGAGTTTTTTTCCCCCTGTTCTGTAGCGGGCGGGTTTTGTCGCAGTTTTTATTTTTTTTTTGATCGATGCAGCGGTAGCACCTGTCGGATAATCCCAGTTGTCCCAGCAGGCGACGCGTTGCCTGGAAAGGAAAGGGAAAAAAGACATTTAAAGGAAACTTCTCCTGCGGTTTATAATAACGGGGTTCTGGTTCCGCCTCAGAATTCCAGATTCTGATGGTGGTTCCGGGTGTTGGACGGCTTTTTTTTTGGGGGGAAATGGGACTTTAAGATTTTTCTTATTAATTGAGGTTGGTGATGGAGCGGTGTGGAATATTTAATAATTAACCCCTTATTGCGGTTGCCGTGCTGTGGTCCGCACTAGCGGAACTAGGAAATACAATGAGCACCTGAACCACGTGTCTGCCTCAGTGAATCGCAGAGGGCTGGGAGGGTTTTATGGGGTCGGTGACTGAATGTTCTCTCCCCAGAAAAGTACAGTGCTGTCCCACTGGTGTGTGCCCGCTCTCGTGTACAGAAACTAATGGGCCGCCACACTTCTCTTGGCCTTGTTCAATCTGTCAGGGGCTCAGATCACACTCTTAACGCACTGAGAGCATCTACCACCGGGGACCAGAGGGGTCCCTTTACAAGAAGGGTGGTGGGAGTGGGGAACAGGCGGCCCAGCCTTGTCGTTGCAGCCGGTTCCCTGGTTTCCTTCAAGAAGCTGCAGAAGGAGGTCCTCAGATGAATTGTCCACTAATGATCAAACGGGCTAGTTGGGCTGAATGGGCTCCTCTCGTTTGGAACGTTTCTGAGGGCAAGCTGGCTGCAGCTCCTGGCTGCGCAGAGAGGGAAGAGATGTGCCGCCTGCGCCCACAGCTGCGCTCTCGGCTCCCCCGGTTCAGTGCTTTCTGTGCACGTAACCTCCTCCGGACAGTTGGCTCATCCCCTCGGGAGCGCTCTGTTTACAGGAGGTGGAAGGAGTCGCTTGGGAAGGGGTCTCGTGACATTCAGCCGGTTGTGGTTTAGGAGCTAGACGAGCTGTTGCGTTCTGTGGTCCTGTCAGCGTCTTCCTCAGACACCCTGTCCCCCCTTTAGTTACTTCTTTTACCAGTTTAAGCCATTTTGTTTTTTTTACACCGTCCTCAGCACCCCGACGGGTGGGTGTGAAACCACTTTCAGTTTTAAAACCTGTGCAACGCACGCTTTGCTAACGAGCAGCTTGTCATCTCCCTGGTGTCTGAATCCTCTGCTTTGAGTGGTGAAATATGAATCCGGGGACACCAGTGGAAACTACAGGGAACAGCATTTAAAACCGAGGGCAGAAGGTATGTCTTTACGTGGTGGTGGAACAAGCTGCCCAGCCATATGGTTTTAGCCCATATCCTGTTTTCCTTCAGGAAGGACCTGGATGGGTCCTTAGATCAGTCGGCTACTAACTACCAAACGTGCCATATGGGCTAAATAGCTTCTCTCACCTGTGACTGTCCTGATGTTCTTTTCCTGTGCAGATATCCAGCCCCGTGTCGCAGAGTCTCATTGTGTGGGGCTCAAGGGGCTGAGGAAAGCTTTGGATTTTAAATACTGATGGCCTGATTTCCGGACCACCTGAACGTCTTTCCCAAATGCTTCTGGTTCATTAGTGTCCTCGTGGACGGCTGGCTTGTTCAGGGCATCGCAGTGGTGTGGTGCTTAAATGTGATGGCTCCTGGGCCCTTTTGAGGACCGTCTTAAGTGGAGTCTGCATGTTTCCTCCCCAGCTCAAAGCCCCATGGGTTTTTTTCCTGGGGTGCTCTGGTGTCCTTCCACCTCCCAGGGAGATGAAGGCTGTCTTTGATTGGCTAAAGTGGCGATGTTTTCTCTGTTATTGTAAGTCTAACGACCTCCTGTCTTTTCTGATGTGACTTGGCGTGAGTGTTCTGGCCCCTCTCGTTTTGCTCTCTTCCCCTCCGTGTTGAAAAAAGGTGGACAGTTGAAAAGGGAACAAGTAAAAAAGCAGAAACCTTCGCTCACGATTCTGAAGCGTCTGAAACCGGCGGTGTTTTGTAGGCCGTTTTCTGAGTTCGTTTTTTTGAGATTATGAGAATCTTTTCAGATCCCAAAGTGCAAACCGAAATCCCGTGAAACTGAGATAAAAGCCTTCTGTTTGGCAGTAACTCTAGTTTTTTTTAAATAGGACTGAATTCTCTGCACGTAGTGCTGTGGATTCTGCTTGGCTTGCTGTAGAGTGTTAGACCAGTATGTCACCGGAGGGATGAAAATCAACTGGCTGAAACTAAATGTCCGAGATAAATGCAGCGGATCTCTAGTCCTGTGCTTCCCAGCCTTGGTCCTGGTGGAAGAGGATCTCTGCTGGTTTTTATTCTAGCTGAGCTCTACGTCTCCAGTGCTAAGTGATGATTTAATTGATCTGTTGACTCTCCTCTCAAATGATCTCCTCCTTCAGGGGGGACAGTTTAGGCAGCCTGTCCACAGCCTGATGGCCGTTATCTCTGACTGGACAGCTCTTCCTAGCTGATGACGGAACAGACAGAGGTGGCACTGACACTGTATCAGACAGTAGTTTTTCCTTCTGTGGTGCTCCACCCATCCATCCATTTTCTAACTGCTTTATCCAGTACTTGGTCGTGGATGAGCCGGAGCCTATCCCAGCATGCAACAGGACGCCAGTCCATCTTGGGGTACACAGACAAGCACACGCTCACACGGGCCAGTTTTCCCTGAAGTTAATTCATCTGCCCGTATGTCTTTGGACTGTGGGAGGAAACTGGTGCACCCGGAGGACACCTACGTGAACACGAGGAGATTATCCGGACTCTCCTCGATTAGCACCCCAGGAATCAAATGCTAAAGTCTAGTTCTTTGCGATTCAGTCAACGCACCTGAATCGCGGACAGTAGTGACGCTCGGAAATCGTTACAGGGTTGACAACAGTGACATATTACAGATCAATTCTTTTTGAGAGCTCAAAGCACATTTACCGGTCTGTCCCAGACAGAAACCTGCCGTCAGTGTGGCTGTAATGGAAAAACTCGACTGGTTCCTGCAGCACCGGGGTGGGGCACCGCTGATCTCGGCTTCAGTCTGGGAAAGGCAGAGCTATAACTGGACGATACGGCCCAGCATCTCGGTCCTGCTGTGGACTTGACCTCCCCCCTCTGCCGAAAGTGTCCATGAGGGGTGGTCTGGGTTGGGACGGCCTGCCTGAGAAACGAGACGCACATGTGTGCTCCAGGATGGGTGAGAGGCTACAGTTGTGGAGCAGCCCGATCCACTTCGGATTTGCTTAGCTTTCCTTTCTGGATAACGGGAGGGATGCCGGTTACCAAGAGCCGGGATCGGGTCGAACGAGCTCGCTGGCCTCTGGTCAGTCAGAGCCATGCTTGCTGTAGGGTGAGTGGGTGCTCTTTTATACATGAGGGAGTCTTCTGTTTATCCCAGCGTTCATCACGTGATGGGCCTCTGGAGACGGTAGATCATGCCCCATTGGCTCAAGACGGAAGGGGGGGTTGTTTTTTGGGATGGGGGTCGAAATGATGGAATAGCACCGAGTTCTCCCCTCCCTGCATTGTTGTTCATTCGTGCTGGGTCATCTTGATCTGACCCAGTCGCTTCCCTAGTCTTGAATGTCATTGAGATAATAGCTCTGCTGTCGACAGGGCCGAGAGACGAGAGTAAAAATTGAAAGGGGAGGGTGAGTGAGGAGTTCCTCCGCTCTCTCGCTAGGTGAGTCACTTCCTTCCCCATCCGCCCACGGAGAGCTGATGAATCGGCACAGACTCCGGCAGCAGCTTTTTAACGCCCGAGGTGTTAGTCACCCAGCAGTCACCTCTTGGAAGTGGCCGTCCGCAGGCTTGTGTCGTGGGGCGCTTACCACCGGCAGGGGAAAACAAATACGAAACCTGCCCTTCCCTAGAAGTTATCCTGTTGCCCTTTCCGGCCTATTATCCCTTCTCGTCTCCCGAACAATGTAAGCCGTGCATCCGGGACTCACTCCGTCGTCTTCAGTGGTGATAAGGCATTGGCGATTTTCAAGCGCTCCTGCTCTCCATGCTCCTGCTCCGGCTCTTGCCAGAGATGGCCTGTTTTATTTTTAGCTCAGAACAGAACAAACCCCGTTTGATTTGCATTTTCCGTGCAGGCTCAGCAAACGCCTGCGCTGGCTGTCTTGGATTTTAATTGCTTCCAAGATGAAATGGACTTTTCTGTGACTCTACAGAGTTTTGTACCGGTAACTCACCCCCCCCCCCCCCCCCCCACACACACCTCCTCCCCACCCTCTGTGCAGTTCTTAACAAGGTGTGTCGTTAAGGGATTTTGAGTAAATTAATCGGCTTCTTCAGGAACTGCGGAAGGAGTCAAGTCCAGAGCCTCCATCCAGCTCCGGACCTCAGCGCTGGCCCTTGGGTCTTTGCTTTATTGCTCGTAAAAGACGCCACGTGAAATCTGGCCTTGTTGTAGAGAGGGTCGTGGAAGCCTGGGTTGACCCAGCGCTGCGTTCTTCCTGGTCACAGCGGAGGCCTTCTTTCCTCTGAAGCAGCCTTGACCTTTGCTGTCAAACGAGCTCCTAAAATCTCTTGATGGCTAATGATTTGTCACTGGGTCCTCCTGGCGCTGACGAGGCATTTAAGCAAACTCCTGTCTGTAAGCAGATCTCCCTTTGAGATGGGTGCAGTTTGGCTCAAAAAGCAGGGTCAGAAGAAAATCCCAAAGGTGAAAGGCTTCCCCGCTGCTAATCTGCTTAATCCCCAGTGAGGTTCAGTCCCCACTGGTTTGATGTTGTGATGGCACTGGGAGGACGGAATTGAAAACCATAGGTGAAGCTGCACCAGTGCTCCGTCACAGGCTCGAACAGGGAGAAGTTAAGTAACAGAGTTTCCCAGGATACAGGATCGGAGAACATTTTTGTTGAGGTTTCGTTACATGTGTTCACAGTTTACCTGAAGGGCGGGTGGAGGCCCAGCTGAGTTGGGCTTGCTGTGCTTTTAGCTACCAGCCCTCTCGTGACGCCACATACCGAACCGTAGGCTCCTCACTCTCGCAATAGGAGTTCAGGTACGTGGGCCCTGGTCAGCTCTGACAAGTACACAGCAGAAACATGTCCATTTGCTTTCAACTGTGATGGAACGTGGCGATTGTGATGCCGCAGTGGAGCGGCTGTTCCGCTTACATCTCCTCCGGCTCACAAGAGGCATAAGAAAACAAAGAGGAAGTTGGAGCAGAGGTTCCGTGGGACTGCTGTGCCGTGAGCTCGAGGCGCTATTCTGCAGCACCCGGGTAGGAAAGTAATTGGACTGTAGACCGCAGGATGTGTGGCACGGGCTTTATAGCCACATTACCAGCACGGCTAAGAATCTATCCTCTAGATTCTCACCCCGGAGGAGACTAAAGAATTGTCTTGGTTTAAATGTCAGTGGGCAGTGTGCTAGTTCTTTTTTATTCATGTGTCATTTGCTCTGCTACAACCCCCCCCCCCCACTTCTCACCGTGAGGGGCGTTGGTGAGCGTCCGTTGGGGCAAAGCACACACCCTCTTCCTCCATTTTAAAGGCCTGCAGTAGGAAAGCTGTGGGCTTTGCTATCTCTGTGCAGGTTCTTCTCTGTTGCAGAAATCGCACACATCTGGTGTGGCAGTTGTGAACAGAAAGCCATGGGCTTTGATATCTCTGTACAGTGTCCTCTCTGCAGAAGAAATCGCACGTCTGGTGTGACAGTAGTGATCTGAAAGCCCTCCGCTTTGCTATTGGTGTGCAGGTTCCTCCCTGTGGAAGAAATCGCACACGTGTGATGTGGCAGTATTGAACAGGAAGCCCTGGGCTTTGCTAGCAGTACTCTGTGGAAGAAATCACACCCGTCAAGTGTGGCAGCTGTGATCAGAGAGCTCTGGGCTTTGCTATAACTGTACAGTGTCATCTTCACGGAAGGAATCGCATGTCTGGTATGACAGTAGTGACCTGAAAGCCCTGGGCTTTGCCATCTGTGTGCAGGTTCCTCTCTGTGGTTGTAATCCCACGTCTGATGTGGCAGTAGTGACTTATTCCCAGGAAGGGCTCTGTATTTATTGTCCAGCCCTGACGTCTTTCTGTTCCTCATTGTATGTTTTTTTGTTAATCTTATATGTCATCCTATGTTGCTAGTTTTACGCTAGGAGCAGCTGAACCCCTAGGCGAACTCGGTGATAATCTAGGAGGTCCCTAAAAATGCAGAGAAGGTTTTCACCCCGGGTTGTGAAGAACGCGCTTTCTTGCAGCAGATGTGCTGTGAACATGCTCCTAGGAGCACGTTCTTGTGCTGCTATTTTTTCATACACTGTCTTGCAAAACAGTTTGGTCCTTTGCCCAGTTTTATAACATTTTTTTTTTGCTTTAAAGCTTGCAGTCACGACACTTTGATATACAAGTTAATATTTATGTACACAACCCACTCAATGCATTCAAAGCAAAAAAACAAAACAATAAAGTAAATAGGGGCACCCTCATAAAGCTCTAAATACTCTTGCAATGAACTATCAATGCGCCTGTTCAAATTTTTCTTTTATCACATCTTCAGTTAAACTTCCTGTTTTTAAACGTCTTTATATTTCCGCTGGGGCAGTTCGTGTGTGGAATGACCTTCGTCTTTAAACAACGGGCCTTTTCTTCTGCTGAGAAACATCTCCTTCAGCCATGGTCAGCCTGCAGTTTTATGTCATGAGCCCCGTTATCGTTCAGCTGCTGCTTGTGCCGAAGGCAGATGGGGTCCTTTTTTCACACTTCTGCCCAGTGTACATTTGCACAGCCGAGGTGCAGCAGTCGTAAAGATTCAAAGATAAAAATTGAAATCCCTCAAGCAAAAGGCCTAGAGTCCAACTGTGGTCTAATAAAGATTTATAAAGGATCAGCTACAAATGTGTTCCGAGCAGCGGAGGTGTTCAGGGCTGCGCCTGAACACCTCCCAGCTTTGGCGTGACTCTGTGCGCGTCCCAGGCTAAGTGTGGGGTCGGCGGTAAGCCTGCAGCCCGTGGGCGTTCACATCCTGGCTGTCTCGAGTGGAGTTTTTGCAGATGTCTTTGTCATGTTCAGTGGAGTACTTTTGCCCCCTGCTCCCTGTTCCCAGAGTGATCAATGTTGAACCCTCTTTGCTCGTGTCCTTTCTCTGCCCCACCAGTACAAATGTGAGCCCGTTCTTTGCTGGCTGTGCAGTGTCCCCTCTGCCGAAGTAATCGCACACGTGTGGCGTGGCAGTAGTGATCAGAAAGCCCTGTGCTTTGTTATAATGGTGCAGTGTCGCACACCTGGTGGGCCAGTAGTGATTGCGGCCGGCGAGAGGACACGGCAGCTCTCGGGGTCGGCCTCCCCCAGGTGGTATTCTGTGTGGCAGTGCCCACGCAGAAGCAGGTGCCACTGCAGAGTCAGGGCAGGTCCTGTTTGCCCAGCAGCTCTGTAGATGAGCGACAGCGGCTGCACAGCAGGGTGTGTCATAAGTGGTGAGAACTAGGGAGCAGGCGCTATAAATAACTGCAGCACGGGAGTGAAATCACCAGCATTTATCAGGTTAAAATTGGGTTGAAATGGTTTATTATTTTTTTCTAAATGTGCTTGATTAGAATAAGAAGTCTCTACTAATGTCGCTGTTCTCTGTAAACCTTTGCTGCTCTATTAGAGGATACCTCCTGTAGCAAGTAGGTCCACCTCCAGCTATCTTGTGCCGCCATATTGAATTCCATTAGATGATCGCGAGCTTCACACGTGTCCGTGGAGCTGCGGTACAACCCAGCCTGCAGATGCCAGTGTGCTCAGCATTTCAGTTCCTTCTTGCAGAATGAATCCCTCTCGCTGTTGGTGTTAATTTTCTTCCTGTATTGACCAGTGCCTTAACAGAACGCCTTGTTCTGAGTCTTCTATTGCTCTCAGAGGCGCTGCAGACGAAGGTGGCACAACCTTACCTCTGACACCTTCTTTTCCACAGTGCAGCACGCAGGGAAAGGCCTGACTGCTGATGTATAATTATAATTATAACATCACTTTATTAACCCTATACAATTTCTTGCATTAGGAATTTGTCTTTTCGCATACCCCAGCTTGCTCTCCATGAGACACACAGACACACAGACACACAGGTAAGGAGAGAGCCTGGGGTCAGAGCGCAGGGTCAGAGCCAGTGTTGGGGCTGTTGGGGTTAAGGGCCTTGCTCAGGGGCCCAATGGAGTAGGATTCCTCTGCCGGCTGCGGGATTTGAACCGGCAACCTTCCAGCCACAGGCGCTGATCCTTAGCCACAGAACCCATTTACAGATGTTGGGGAAACATGGGATGCGTCTCTTGCTGGGTCACTCCTGTGTAACATTTTATTAAGACACCATGGATTATACTGTTGGGATCTTTGGAGTCCTTTTAAAAAGGAGAACCTCTGGATAGCAAAGGCTTTCACTAGCATCGAGGGCCTTTACAACATGTCCGTACAGTATGTGAAGAATCCAGTCCGGCTTTTATGTGGGCCTTCGTGCTGCTCGGTTTGTCCTTCAAGTGCTGTGCGCTTGAGAAGGCTCCCTGGCTGCTGTGAGCCGTGACCTTCACCCGGTGTATCGGCTCACCCCTGCTGGGTGCAGACCGGGGAGGCGCGATTAGCGCTCTGATGGATGACGAGGAGGGAGAAGCGTCGAAGCCATTGAGGCCGAGGCTGACGGAGTCGACTCCTGCAGCAAGGACACCCTCCGCCGTCTCCCGTTAAGATGGGATATTGCTCTAAAATCGGTGCCACATTGCCATGCTTGAATCATGACATGTAGGATTGAGTGCGGCAGAGCCTTGGCTTACAGGGACACGTGCTGAGGAGGAGCGAGGCACTTTTATTGTGATGCTTCATTGTAAAAAAAAAAAAACAGAACTGAATTCCACTCAGGTCTGAATGAAAGTTTTGCTTTGGAACTTAATTGCTGCAGAATCCAGGCAGAGAGGAGTTTGCAGAAAGGTCTTCATCTTTTCCGTCTTCAGTTTTGTCAGCCCCTTGTGCCGGGGGGGTCCTTTTTCATTGGAAGGACCGCAATCTTTCACCCTTTGTATGGGACGCAGGATAACATCTGGGAAGCTGTGCTTCTTGAGGCGGCCACCTGCCAAGAGAGCGCGGGAGATCTGTGGGAGCAGTCTGCTCAGGCCCGCTGCTGTCAGATCTAGCAGCAGGCACCAGTCTGAAGAAGCCGAGTCCAGCTCGCCTCGCCTTTTGCAAGCAGGCCTTGCACACTCATGAGCGTCGTAGGAGCAGCATCTGAAAGACTCTCGTGCAGCTGCTTCAGAGGGTGACCAGATGGCTGTACTGGTCTGCTGGTGACAAATTGGGGTGAGCATGTGTAGGTTATTGTAAATGATAAGAAGAGGGGATACCAGGGACATGAAAGGGTATTAGTCACTGATGACCTTTTCTGGTTTTGATTCAAAGATGAGGAAAAAAATCTTGCAGAATACTTTCCTTAAAACATATTACTAAATACTCCATGCCCAATGGGCCAGGCTAACTGGGATGCGGGACTTCAAGGATATAGTGCCAGATAATCCTGCAAAACCATCTTTTTTTGGGCAATTTCTAATTTGCTTGCAGTAAACACAAATCAGGACACCGTACGGCTGAAGTTTGTGTGGAACAGTTCTTGCCTTTTACCCATGAGGGCTGTGTGGAAAAGGACCGCTGTCCTCCTCCCTCGCACAGCGGGTGAATGCTTGGCTGCTGCTGATCGAAATTATTCTCTTTGCGGGGAGTATTCACTGTGGCCTGCAGGAAAATGGGCTGAAAGAGAGTGACCTTCACAGCACCACAAAAGGCGAGCACACAAGACAGCGGGGTGAAGGGGGAGGCGGCCATGCTGTGCTGAGCCCTGAGCTGCTGACATCCATATCGCTGTTGCTCGGAGAGGCGTCCTCGCACAGTCTGTGTGGTCCTGGGGAAGCAGGGTCCAGTCAGGGACCCGTGGGTGCCTGGGGAACAGATCACAAGGAGGAAGCCCTGCGCTCTGTCTTTAAATCTTTTGTGAGCGCGATGGGCGAGAGGTCTGCAGCTCTCGTGCAGGTAAAGCGTCGGGCACGACTCGGTGCATGTTGAGTAATTTCGTTTTGGGAGCGGATTGTTAAGGTGTTCTCATTGCTTTTTTTTTCGCCAGATTGCCTTAGGGAAACGAACAGGAGGTGAAACTCGAGAACGGAGACGATCGATCGGGTTAGTTTGAGCACACCCCCTTCCGCAGGGATGTTGACAGGCGTTTGTTTGCGGCTTGGCGCTTCCCGTCGGCTTTTGGCGAGGGACTCGGGGCGGGACTGAAGCTCTAGCAGAGCCGCGGCCGTGCAGCTCACGGCCCTGGGGTGGTCCCGTCTCGTTCCGGTCAGACCGGGGAACCCTGGCGATCGCTCCGCCCCTTGACTTAAATCGCGTCTCGTTCCCGCTTCTCTCAGGGTCCCCCTCTGTCCGAGAGCGGGGGTGCGCGTTTTGCTTCCTTAACCTGAAGGCAGTTCGGTGGTAGTAAAGAGCGTTTTGGCGTGCTTCGCTTTATTTGGAGCTGGCGGGTGAAGCTGGCCTGTCTGGGAAAGAGGGAGATGGTGTTGCTGCAGGTGAAGGATGACGAGCAGCAGGCACGCTGACGTATTCCTGTTGCAGAAGTGCTCTCGCACACAAGGAATACCGGGGTGCTGTCGTGCTTGTATTGGGAGTGAGAGTCTGCTGGGCTGTGCTGCTGTGGGTGTGTCTCGGTGATCTGGGCTTTCAAGGACAAATAGAAAGACTGCAGATTGCTGCTCACCTGGTGCACCGATTTCTTGTGGGGAGTGATGCTGTCAGCGTGATGACTCCAGTGCAGTTTGAGCACATTAGGATTGCTTTTCAAGGGGCTATATAAAACGGTCAGCTGTTATTCTGCCCCCTCTTCACGCACAGCGGGTTCCTACAGATGGGTGAGGCAGGACTAGGGAAAGTCTGGGCTGCAGTCATCAGACGGGATCATCACATCACTTTCAATAACCGCTTATCCTAGTCAGTCTCACGGTGGCCTGAAGACTATCCCGGGAAGCACCGGGCGCAGGGCAGAATAAACCGTGGAAGAGACGCCAGTTCATCGTAGGGCACACACACACTCGCAGTAGGGCCAGCGGTCCCAAAAGCCAGTTAACCTACCAGTACGTCTTAGGATTATTAAAGGAAACCGGGAGGAAATGCACGCAAACGCATGGGGAACATGCAAACTCCACACAGACAGCACCCCATGAATGGAACCCAGGACCCCAACACTGAGCGGCAGCAATGCTAACGACTGTGCCCCCGCGGTGCTCAGAGGGGGGTCACAGGGATGTTGTTCATCTTCCCTGGTGTTTCTGTTTTGTTTGTTCGTCGCCTGTGTTTATAAAGCTGGTTGGTCTGTCCAGCTCATAGTGTTGAACATTTTGACCCTAGGGCACTGAAATCTGGCACAGTGGGCTGACATCACCGCTGTCCACCTTGGGGATGCGTGCAGGCCGTTGTGGGTAGTGGACAGGGGTCACACGGAGCCTCTGTGGTTGTGCCCGATGACCATGTTCCCATGCATCTTGGTCCTGCCTGGACTTCTGTCGCACTTCGCTGCTCCCCGAAACATTTTTCCCCACTGCTCCGATCCACGGCCACCCTGCCCTCGTCGTTTGTTTCCTGCGGTGTTCGCTGGCAGCAGATCGGCTCCGCAGGTTTTTGCTGCAGACATTCCAGTTTCTAATTCTGCTTGTTATATGTGCACAACTGTTCTTGTGTGCAGTGCTTTTTTCCCAAGGAACGAAGTGCACTCCCGTGTGTGTGGTATATCTTGAAGCAGCATTGCTGTTGGTGCAGCAGGCTGGCTTCGGGCACATGTTTGCCCTTGGGCACGGCTTTCAGCAGAACTGCAGTGCAGCTATGAGCCCCCCGTCCCCCACCCCCCGCCTCCCTCTCTTCCTTGCATCCCGTGTCCTGCCTCTCTTCGCCAGGACACCTTCCCCGGTGGCGTGTGCCAGGCATATGCCAAACTGGACCCCCAGTCTCGAAAGCAGCCAGAGGTGTTTCAGATGAGCTGCAGCATGAGCTCTCAGTCTGCAGGATGTGACTGCTGTGGGAGAGATCAGCACGTTTCCTGGAGCTGGCTGCTTTGTCTGTGTGTGTGTGTAGTCAAAATCACAAACCCCAGACCTCAATTACTTAAGCTTTTACCTCTGAATTCTTTCCAATCATGGGGCTGCTCTGACCGAGCCAGTGGCTGACAGCTCAAGTGATGCGAGATGAAAACCTTTAGGGGGTAATAAGAGATGATGACAGCTGAGTTAACTATAGTGTTTGCCTTTTCTGTATTTTTACCATAGCAATGCGTCAGCAGATGCTGGATTCATCATGTGTGTTGCTTGTCTTTTTGAGTGTCAATGCAGTCTTCCACACTGTTCTGCATCTATTTTTCACTCGTTAATAGTGATTTATTACTCTTCTGTATTTTGATAAATTTAGAAGTGTTCTGTACCAACATTCTGTTCATATTCCGTCTTTAATTTCTTAATGATCTATATCTGTAATTGTAATGATTTTGGCACAGTGGGTTGTGGTATGTATATATAGAAGAACTGCATATTTTTCTCTGTCTCAAGGCAGACAAGTTTACCTGTGAAAATGGGGTAGTTAACATACAAATTTTCACATGCATAGGAGGAAAATAGTTTTTTTTTTGCTGTTCACGGCAAGCTTTGTTTGCATTATGAGCTTGTTTTAGTGTAAGCATTGGGAAGTGGTCATGTGGAAAAGAATGAGCAGCAACTTCCTCCTCCGATGGGCCGACAATAACAAATCTTCGCCATCGGACTTATCGCTGGTTAAAAATGACCTGGGAGATTTAGCTGTCAATCCCACCGTCACGTCCGATAAAAGTCTGGACGTTTCTTCCTCGCTTGAATCACACAAGGAAATCCTTCTCCTGACTTGTTTGGAGTGAGGTAACTAGAAAATCAAGATTGTTTCAAACTGTTTATTAAAAGACTTGGAGAAGAACAGGCCTGCCCATATTACACTTTCTGTGAGCGCTTTTTCGGGGAGCGGGTGCAACAGAGTTTTGGACGGTGAGGGGGTGTGGTGGGAAGTGTGGATGAGGAGTGAGGGGGCGTGGTTGGCAGTGAGGGTGTGCGTTGAGGGGGCGTGGTGTGGTGGGGAGTGGGATTGTGGTGTGAGGGGGCGTGGTTGGCAGTGAGGGGCGTGGTTGGCAGTGAGGGTGTGCAGTGAGGGGGCGTGGTGTGGTGGGGAGTGGGATTGTGGTGTGAGGGGGTGTGGTGGGGAGTGAGGGTGTGCAGTGAGGGGGCGTGGTTGGCAGTGAGGGTGTGTGTTGAGGGGGCGTGGTGTGGTGGGGAGTGGGATTGTGCTGTGAGGGTGTGTGGTGGAGAGTGAGGGAGTACAGGGGCTTGGTGACGAGGGTGAGCAGGGTGTGATGGGGAATTGACGTAGACCAGCAAATGGTAGGATCACCCCAGCAGCAGCAGCAGCAGCAGCAGCAGCAGCATACGGTCAGCCTTGTCGATTTAGCGTGCCACCGTTACTAGCACCCCAAAAAGCCTCAAGAGCAGAGCCACACAACTCGCCCTGACCATGGCGGCCTGTAGGGTTCCCTATGGGGCAGATCTGTGTCCCCCTGAAGGGTTTCTCTGTCATGTGCCTGTTCCAGCTGGGCAGCCATGTGACCACACACTTGCCGTCAACGCTGTTAAAGCTGCTAAACTCTCAAGGCCAAGCAGAGGCCCGTTGGAGATCCGAGCTAATTAACGGAGGCTAGTTGCTTGGGATTTCATCATCTCCCAATCTGTTTAGCTCGAGGGGGGTGTCAGCCTCCCAGGTTGGATCAAGTCAGTGAATAATGAGCAGGAGCTAGATAGTTGCAGGCACAGCTGATTTTGATTGCTGTGAATGAATTCAGTAACACAGCTGTAGTGTCAGTCCCCGTGCAGCTCAGTCAGTGAGGAAGGAGTTCTCCTGGGACGCAGCACGTGTTCTGTTGGAAAAATAACTGGCCTTTTTTTTCCCCCCAGTTTTTGTATATGTGTTAAGGCTGTCAAAGGAAAATAGTTTTCTCCTTTTCTTTTAAATGATACCGGAAGCTCCTGGGAGCTGCTGAGTTAGGTGGCCGATGATGGTTGCGGCTCTAGAAAGCGTGCAGGTATTTCAGGAAAGGACAGCCCGCTGCAGTGGCGTCCTTCTTGGAAGCTGGCTAGTCGTAAGGTGCTCTGCAGGAACCCCTCTGCCCCCCCTACTGTCTCGGAATGATTCCGAACCGGACGACCCGTTCCCAATCCCTTGATAAAGTCCCCTCTGGAAGGTCGTTGTGGAGTACGGGAGCCGAGGTCAGGAGGTCAACTTCAAGGAGAGGAGGCCGAGTGGCGGGCCGGACGATGATCGGTCAGTGGTGGCGCTGTGCGGTGTTAAAAACGGGCCTGTTTCTGACCTCGCCCCGGGGCCAGGTTTGCGGAGGCAGGGCTGTCGGCTCGTTTTCCTGTGCGCAGGTCGAGGCGTGGCAGTAAGATCGAAAGTGGCACGCGGCTCGTTCATGGTGCAGTCCTCCAAGACCAGAGGGGGCCTGCAGCAATGGCTGAGACTGCTGGGTGTCCCTGGGCTCTCGTCCTGCAGCGGGACCTGCAGCAAGGCATTAAAGAAGGAACTAAGTATGTTTTAAGTAAAGGTGGATTCTCTGAGGATGAGTTTTGTAAATATTTTGTTATTACTATTAAAAGTGCATGTAGTTTTACCAGGGAAAAAAATGCTTCTCAAAGAAGTCAGCACTCGGTACTAAACCGATGTATTACATGTGCCCACTGGAGAGGCACACAGAGAGGAGAGATCCTTCAGACAGCGTTCTCAGGGTTTGCACACCGTGCACAGGCAGTATTTTACAAAGCAGACTGCACCAGATTTCCCAAGATATCCTCAGTCATCTCTGAAACTCATCCAAGACAGGAGGCTTGCCCCGCGAGCAGCAGTGTCGGGCCTCACAGGCCACCGCTTCCGTAAAGAGCAGGGAGCACTTCTGTCAGAAAGAGAGGGGATTGGAGTGACAGGAGCGTAGCGGAGGGCAGCCGGCTGGAGAGGGGGCTGCCAGTGCAGGGAACACAACGTCTTCAAGTTTGGAAAGTAGCCTGTCGGTATACACTGTACGTATTGCAATAGAGCAGTGCTCAGCTCTTGCATACGTATGTGGGCATGTGAGTAAAGAGCACGTTTTCCCCGATCTCTCTAATGATCCTAATTAACCCGTTAGCCCTTTGATACATAGTCTTCTAGACCATGCAAGCTACCCTCACAGCTACCTTTCCTGTCGCAGTACATACATGCACACAGCGTGTTTCAGAGATGGGCTTTGGTGGTCGGAGGTTTGTTAGAAGGATCTTGCAGCTCGTTCTGTTCACGCCTGCCGCAGCCTTTGTCGGCGGTTCGTTTGAGATGATGCCCCCTTGCAAGAGGGTCCCCCCGCCGCCTTTAGAGCTGTGTAACAAGGAGACGAGCCTGTCGTGACGTCGGCAGTGGCCGCCCGCTGGTGGGCACGTGTGGTCTAGAGCAGTGCGAGTGTTGGGCGACGGCTCCAAGTGTCGTCGTCTCTCTGTCTCCTCTTTCCTCTTGTGGATGGTGTTGACCTTGTGCTTTATTCATGCTCCCATCTTCTCCCTTCCAGGTTCGGACCCTATGGAATTCCGGTCACCGTGTTTCCCAAGAGGGATTACCGGGATAAACCCGAACCTATGCAGCTAAAGACGGAACCATTCCAGCCGGAGGCTCCGGACACGCAGGACGGCCCCTCCCGGGAGCCCTCCGACGCCCCCGCCGCGCCGCACCCCAGCCTGTGGACCTCAAAGCCCCCTCCCCTGTTCCAGGAGGGGGCCCCTTACCCCCCGCCTTTGTTTATCAGGGACACGTACAACCAGCCGATACCTCAGCCCCCGCCCCGCAAGATCAAGCGGCCGAAGCGCAAGCTGTACCGCGAGGAGCCCACGTCCATCATGAACGCCATCAAGCTGCGGCCGCGCCAGGTCCTGTGCGACAAGTGCAAGGGCGCCGTGGCCGGCGACAAGCGGGAGGCGCGCCGGGGCCCCGGGGCCGACTGCCGGGGCGAGGAGGCCAAGCGGCGCCGCAGCGAGAGCGCCCCGGCCGTCGGCAAGAGGCCGCGCACCGAGCCGCGGGCCGAGGAGAGGGGCCGCGCGGCCGAGGGCTCCAGGCGGCAGGCGCACGTGGTGCGGGTCCCCGCGGTGGCCCCGGCCCGAGGCGCCGGGGGGAACAGGGTGGTCAAGGTGGGGCCCGGGCCCGCGGCGCCCGCCTCCGCCACCGCCTCCGCCTCCTCCCGGGTCCAGCTCAGCACCAAGAAGGTTCTGCAGAGCAAGAACGTGGACCACTCCAAGGCCCGGGAGGTGCTCAAGATGGCCAAGGCGCAGAAGAGGCAGCGGGAGATGCCCGGCGGCCGAGCCAACGCCAGCATCGCCGCGGCCGGCGCCAAGACGGCGGCGCCCCGGCAGGACGCCCTCCCGAAGGTGCACTTCACCCGGCGGCTGCACCAGATCAGCGGGGGGGGCGGCGGCGCGGGGAACGCCGCCCCCCTGCCGCCCCGGATCCGCCTCAAGCCCCAAAGGTACCGTAACGAAGAGAACGACTCTTCCTCTTGTAAGCCGGCCCTGGAGAGAGTGCAGGGCGGCGGCGGCGGCTGTAGAGGGGCGCCCAAGGCGGCCCAGCCGGTCCCCCGCTGCCCCTCCACTCGCTCCTCCTCCTCCCTCGTCCCGGCGGGCGAGGCTGGCGCCTCCTCCGAAAGCCAGGGCCCGGCCCCGGGGCCCGAGCCTCAACCCAGAACGGACCCCCGGCCCCAGTCCGAGCCCGAGCCCCAGCCCCTGCCCCATCCCGAGCCAGCCAAGGAGAACAAGGACACGGCGGTGGCTCCCGAGGAGCGGGGGGACAGGCGCGAGAGGCGGGGGGGCAAGGCGGCCGACCTCCCGGCCTTCGTGGCGCTGACCCCGGGCAAGCCGGACTCGTCCGACGCGTCCGTGTGCAGCGTCGACAGCGCCGACGACCTTAAGTCCTCCAACTCGGAGTGCAGCTCCACCGAAACCTTTGACTTCCCCCCGCCTGGCGCGTTCCACGCCCCCTCCGCGCCCAGCACCTCCTCCACCGCCCCCAACACCACCTCCTCCTCCTCCTCCTCCTCCTCCACTTGCTCCTCCTCTTCGGCCTCCAAGGAGGACAAAAAGCTCAGTAATTCCCTGAAAGCGACGGTCTTTTCCAAAAACGTCTCGAAGTGCGTGACCCCGGACGGCAGGACCATATGCGTAGGGGACATCGTCTGGGCCAAAATTTACGGCTTCCCCTGGTGGCCGGCGCGCATCCTGGCCATAACCGTGAGCCGCAAAGATAACGGGCTCTTGGTGCGGCAGGAGGCCCGGATTTCCTGGTTCGGGTCGCCCACCACGTCTTTCCTGGCACTTTCTCAGCTCTCCCCCTTCCTCGAAAACTTCCAGTCGCGCTTTAACAAGAAGAGGAAGGGGCTGTACCGTAAAGCCATCACCGAGGCAGCCAAGGCCGCCAAACAGCTCACCCCCGAGGTGCGGGCCCTGCTGACGCAGTTCGAGACGTGAGCGGGCCGGGGGGCCGGGGGGCCGGGGGGCGGGGGGGCACGGGCTGGGAAAGGTAGGCAAAAAGCACATGTTCTCCCCCCCACGAGTGCCAGCCCCTCTGCAAATTTCCCCCCCTCACAGTGGTGGGGGCTCTGAGAGTCGGGGCGACAAGAGAGTTGGGGGGGGGGGTACAGCAATGATCTCCAGATGGTCAAGTGGACGGGCGGGGCACCCCAGTTGTGTTATCCGTTTCCTTTTTTCCCCCCCCCCCCCAATTTTGAGACGTGGTGCTAAAAAAAAAAAAAAAAAAAAAAAAAGGACGACACTCCAGCTTTCTCGGAGCTGGTCGGCCCCGCGCCCCAGCCACCGGCTCGGCTCGGACTTACAGTAAAGGCGCTGGCCAGCCACGCCTCTCTCAGGTCTGTGAGTCCACCCGCTGGCGACTCTCGGGGGGTGCGACAGGACGAGTTCCGAGCTCCCGGTGGGAAACGGATGTTCCCGGAAGCATAGGTCCCAGAGGAGGTCCGATTGATCTGCGGGTGGGCGTGTTAGGCAGTGGGTTTCAGATTGTGAGATTTTCCTCTCCTGAAAGCTTCTTCTGGAAGGGTTCCCTCTCCCTGAATTAGCGGCGCGGAGCTGGTCTGTCTGCAGGGAGGTGCGTAGGAGCCCCAGTGTGTCTAAAGTAAGGCTTTGCTCTGATGGCCGAGAGCAGGGAGAAGGACTGGAACCCTTTCAGTACCGTTGGAGTTTCTTAAAAGACTTAAAATCCCGGATATGGTGCAGCAGGCTGCTCAGGTTTTCTTTTTCACCTGATAGTGTGATGTTCAGCACCGGTTTATCCGGGATTATTGCGTCATTGCCCAGGACTTTTCAAGAGCTGTGCGCATTTCAAAGCTTGCAACCGGCAGAATTTCCCATTAAACACCGGCTGCGATTTCTTTGGGGGTCTTATCCGTGTCACAGGTGCATTAATTTTAGGGGAGGGAGATGCATTGGGGAGTAGGGGGATAGCTATCTGTCACTCTCTTGTTCTTAGAGTGACTACTTTAATTTTTTTTTGGAAACGTTTTAATTTCCTATTTTTCCGGTATGTATCCGCCGACCAGAAATTGTACACTACACAGGCCCGTAGAGCAGACAGACCCCCTTTTATCCTGTGGGGGGGCGCTGGTGTTCTTGACCGTCACCAGAGGCCTGCCCGACACTTTAAACAGTCAGTCCGGTGCATTAACAAACACTAATTAAGCAGATCAATCAGCCCATTTACGTCATGCGTGCTCCTGCGTCAGTGAACGGTCACCTCCTTTCTCATTTCCTACCCCAGTTTCTGAAGCACCTGCTTCAGTTTCAAACAGGGGGCTTCTGCTTTATGGGTAGATTTTGGGTTGAATCCCCCCTAAGCTCCTCCCTGGCCTGTTGTTTGAACCCCTGTCAGAATAGCAGATGCAAGGTCAGTCTCTGTGCGAGCCGGGGGAAGGGGGACCCACTCATTCCCTTGGTTTTGTATCGCTGACCCGTAGACACCACTTTTTAGGGTAGAGCATGATATGGGGGAGAAAAAGTTAGAGGTCAAAGGTCAGCAGTTGAGGACACTGGACGCCCAAATCCAGTCCAGGTGATAGGACCCAGTGGTGTAATGTCAGGATGACCAGAGTGCTGCTCGGATTTGTGAATTTCTACAGTGATCCTTGCACACAGTGGCAGCTTGGTCTTTTTATTACAGAAGGTTGGGTGACCAGCTTTTTTGTGTATTTAGGGAAGTGATTGAATGGGAAGGCTTACACTAACAAGTTAGTGGAGTGGACACAAAGGACATGCTTTATGTGTCTTCTCTGACAAAATGGGATGTGCTTTTGAGATCTTGTGTTTTTTTTAAGGGTCACTCTTCTTTAGAGGGGGTGTTTATCCCCAACAGGTTAGTAAAAGATATTAAAACACTAGATTCTGGGACAAAATCATCTGTTTTCCCCTCAGTTTGTTGTTTTCTCGCAAAAACAGTTTTTCAGGCTAATTGTAGAGCGTAAACTTTTGGTCTTGGCAAATGCATTATTATATGTAACCTGACTTGCAATTTTTATGCGCTTAGAATAATCGTAATGGCCCCCTTTGAAAATGTACTGCAGGGAATGATTGGCTCCTCTCAACACCTTTTTTTAGTGTCTGTCTGTTAACCTTGAAGAGCTTGTACCGAGGAGAGGAAGGGGAAATGCATTTAAAACCGAGAACAGTAGGCACTCCGTTACCCAAAGAGTGGTGGGAGTGTGGAACACGCTGCCCAGCCATGTTGTTGAAGCCTTAACCCTGGCTTCTTTCAAGAAGCAGCCGGAGGAGATCCCTGGTTCACTGAACAGCTAATGACCACGCGGGCTAGGTGGGCAGGTGGCCTCCTCCTCTCGTAAACCCCTCTTCTGTTTTTAAGTGACGGCTGACTGCAGACTGAGCAGCGCTGTGTTCAGCCGTGTTCAGCTGCGTTTGCTAGAAAAGTGAAGAGCAGCGTGGATGCGGGTCACAGGGTAGCTGTCCTGAACCAGAATTGGAAGGGAACAGGGGCTACAAGCCCTCGAGACCTGAGCATGGGACCTTGGACCTAGTGAAGATGAGGACTGAGCAGAGAATTAGTCACATTTCAGCAGCGTTTTCGCTAGCGGTTGCAGACAGGGGTGCCGGAGGTCCCGTCTGTTGCGAAACGCGCTTCGCTTGTCTTTGTCAAGTCCCCTCCGTTCAAGCGGTGTTGCGCCTTGGCGTCTGTCGTTGCGAAGCTCCTTAATGATCGCGCTTCCGGTTTGCCCTCCTGGCGTGCGTCTTTAAACTCCATGTGCTGGCTGGTTCCAAGTCCCGCAGCCCAGTGGTGCCCAGCTGTGGTCCTGGAGAGCCGCTGTCCATCCATATAGGTATTTACACCCCATAGCTCTCTGGGACTGCAGTTGGCCTTTCCTGACATAATTGAGCCAAATCAAGTGATGGAGACTCACTTGTGTCCCCAGTCTTTCTGAGTTGATGTTTCACATGTGGTCTGGAAGAGCTGCTGGTCTGTGGCTCTGCAGGACCAGGGTGACTACCGTTCCTCAGCTTCTAGAGCACATAGCTGAAGTAGCATTCAGTCTGTTTGCATATAAGTAGAGTTTCTCTGTATAATTAATTCATTCAGGGTTAAAATATTATTTAACCGCTGTCTGTAAACAGCTTAATGGAGCAATATCTTAACTAAGGTGTAAAAGTAGTATCCAAAGGAAAATCAGGGCAGGGCATCCAAAAAATGTTACATTGATGGGGGAAAATAATTGGATTAGTTCCTTATCAGTGTAGATAATTTTTCTCAAGTAGTGGTTAGCATTTCACCCTGGGTTCAATTCCAGGAATACTATACGTGTGGAGTTTGCATGTTCTCCCTGTGCTGGCGTGGGTTTCCTTCTGGTGCTCCCGTTTCCTCCTACTGTCCGTGACATACCGGTAGATTCACTGGCTCCTGGGGAAAAACAGGTCCTGGTGCAAGTCGGTGTCTTTCTGTGCCCGGTGATGGATTGGCATCATCCGGGATGTATCCTGCCTTGCATGCGGTTGCTGGGTTAGGCTCTGGCTCCCCCGTGACCCTGTACTGGATAAAATGGTTAGCGGATGGATAGCTGGGTGTTTTTTTCGTGTCTCAGTTCCAGACCTCTTTCCGGATCCCTCGTAGGGACTTCAGTTCTGCGACCGTTGGGGGCCACCTTTTATATAAAATGACAGCCTTAATGAAAAGATGCTTGTCAGGTTAGTTAAGAGAGCGCCCACATGGTTCATAAAGTACAGATTGACCGTCTCCACATCAGGCAAAGCTTCTGCTCTGTTGTGATCTTGATTGAGCCACTACAGCTAAACCCTCACAAGTGGTTCCACAGATCCAGATGATATTGAGATACGATAGAATTATTTTAAGTAGGCTGGATCGCTACTGTAGTTGATACAAAGACCAGGTCTGCTCTTAATCGAATTAAAAATTGGTGTGATTGGGAGTAAGTATGCATGATGTAGTTACTGATGAAGGGAGTCTCTGATACAGGTAGTTGAGGGACAGTTTAGAGAATAAGATGACCTGCAGAACAGTTACAGGTGACAGGCAGTCATCTGGCCTGTTTGGCTGCTAAGAGCTGTTTGGTCCAAGGATCTTATCCAACCGTTTCCTGAAAGAAGCCAGGGTATCGGCTTCCACATCATGGCTGGGCGGCTTGTTCCACACTCCCACCACCCTACATTTAAACTCTTGAGTGCTTGATTCGGAGTCCAGAGTGCCAAATAATACAGCCACAGAGTCGCTCTGTAGACTGAGGTGCAGAATGTGCGAGGGATTGAACTAGGAGAGGAGAGAAACCGGGGCTAGCTTATGACTGGTGCTTCAGTAAGGGTGCAGTTTGGCAGTCCGAACGCCTGTCCAAAAAACACGTGTCCAAATGTCCTAAGCTGGCTCTTCTGACTCCCAGTGATTGGATTAGACAGCAGTACAAAAAAATCCTTCAGTTATATCCTAGAGCGTTTGCTCAGCCAGCCAGGAAAAACCGAAGACTCAAATTTTCCACGTGTGATGGGCTCTCATGCTGTTTGCAGTGTGTCCTACATTATGGTTATTTAATAGTGGCAGGTAGATCGCAGAACTCCTTGTCTTGCAGAAAATTGCCTGTTGATGCTTCTTGAAAGGAGTTTTTTTATATCTCTATTTTAGGAATTTGTGGTGTTTGTAGAGGAGGTAACTGACATTTACTGCTGTTCCAGGTATCATGTAAGCTGGATGCCATTAGATCAAACTGCCCAGTTTCTGGGACGGGGACATAACACAACAAGCAGTGTTACTTCGGGGGAGTCACTGAAACTTACTGCAACATGTTGTTGCCAGAACGATAGCTCTGTTTTTTTGACCCATCTGTAATGAAAAGGCTGGAGGTTGGAGAAGCAGTGGTGAGGGTGGGTTGCCGAAGGTTTGTGCTGCGTTGGTGAAAAGGGGGATCAGTAGTAGTGTGGCACTGACGTCCTCACTCACCAGTACGATCTGCCCAGATAGCTCAGCCCTTAAGCCAGTGTCACCTCGGGCCCCCTTCAGCTTTCCTCTGATCCCTGAAGAGGATAAATTAGTGGGGAAGGTCAGGCTTGAACTGCACATCCGGCTTGAGTGCTTTGTGAGCCTTGAGCTCTCCCTCCCTCTCTCCGTCAGCCTCACGACATGCTGTTTCCCCTCCTCTGCCCTTCCACAGAGGAGAGTAGCTGTCTCTTGGAGTGGCGATGTCATGCGTGTGACATGACATCCTGGGGTAGTTACGCCATGCGTGTGACAAAATGTCCTGGCATAGCTGAGTCATCTGTGTTTTTCCCTCCCTGATGAAGGTATGTCTGTGTGTGTGGGGGGGAGGTTTCCAAAGGACATAGTAGCTTGAGGATTGAGAACTGATCTGTAACTCCCACCCCCTCCCCCTGAATAAAGGAGAATGCATTGCGGGCTCAAAAGCAAAGTGAAATCTCTTCGACATGGTGCGAAGACGGGGCACTCTTCTCTAAACCAGGAGCCTCCATTAGTTTGGGGCCTCAGCGCTGCTGCTGCTGTGCCGTGCTGTCTGGCACCAAGATCCCTAAAAGCAATTTATTTTTTAAACAACCGTATCTTGTCAACAAAAATCAGGAGTGGTTCTTTGCACTCTTTTATATTTCCCTACTTTTCATTGCTGCAATATTTCCTGGTGCAATTAACGCCGTTCCAAGGCAAATCACACTACGATTGCTGATGCTTCTTTCTTCCCTGAGAATCGGGCTGCGTGTTGAATGGAGCGTCAGTTTTGCTGCTGGAGTGATTTTTCTGATCATATTTATCGCATCCCATGTTTCTTGCAGCACCTACAAACCTGCTGGCATCTCGGATTGGACAGTAGGGTGATGAAAGAACTACTCTCAGTTTCTAATATCGTTAATTGTTCATTATCACATTAGCTATGTTAGTTCTCTTTTCTTGCTCACAGGCGTGTGTTCTTGCTAGGGTGTGTTGGATTCGGAGAGGGGAGGGGCCCTACTTCAGCTTTCATCTTTGCAGCTGTTAAGGGAGAGGTAGCCGTAACGCTCCCTAGCGCGGTGCACAGTACGTCACGATCCGAGCATTAAACGTCTTCCGCCAGCCCGCACCTCCGAACGAGAGCAGGTTTGATGAGGCAGTCTAAGCTAGAACGGTCGGGGACCGTGTCTGCTGGCGAGGGTGAACGTGTCACTTGTGTGCAACAGAGGGCTTTTGTCACAAGCTGAGCTTGGTAGAACACAGTGCACATTTTAAAATTGATTTTCATTTTCACACATGCTGGAGTTAATTTTGAGTACCGATGAGACATCTTTTTTTTTTCTTCCTGTTTTTACAAGTCTATGGAGTAGAGGGAACGCGAGGGGGGAGGATGACGTTACACCCTGTTTTCTATAGTCTTCTGAAAGTAATTTATTTACCTTTCGTTGTCCCTTAGGTGTATTAAAATAGGAGTCCCTGTTGATTCTTTCATTACTGCTTTGGAGTAGCCAGTTAGAATCTGAGCTTTTTTTAGTGCACTCGGGGTGTGGGGGGTTCTGTATGTTCCTGTTAATCTCCAGGCATCAGCTTTCTCGGCCTGTCCTCTGACCACTCCGGCATCGGTGCTAATTCAAGATCAGAGTCCGCCGCGCTGACGTGCGGGACAGTTCTGCAGGGCCCTGGCTGCAGGTTGTCTCGTTGGTCATGGACGAGAAGGTTTTCGGTCTCTTCAGGCCAGATCGACTGCCGCGATGAAGTGCCCTGGGGTGTTGGCCGGAAACAAGTTACGAGTGTCGTTCCCTCAAAACGCGTTCCCCCTCCCACCTAGATGTTGTGTATCTGCAACAATCTTCCACTTCCCTGGTAGGTCCTGTGAGGCTGTGTGCAAGCCATCCTCATTTAAACTCTCCTGCTGTGTAAAAGCATCCAGTGTTCTCTCTGAAGGAACAGTGGGCACTTGATAAGTGACATGGCTGCAAGGTGAAGTGCTGGGATTATTTTTGTCTTTAGCAGAATTACATCTTTCTAATCATGTTTTCACAGTGGGGGTGGCGGGGTTAGGCAGGTATCATTCAGCTGTTAAGACTGCAGGCATCCATTTACTGTATATCCTCTGCAGATGAAAGCAATGAAATGACCTTGGCGAATCCTTTGGAAACATAAAAAAAACAGCTAGTTCCTAAACTCTTCCTAAGGTGTTTTTGTGATATTTTTTGTCTTTTGAACAACTAAAAGCAATGCAGAGCTTGTGTCCTCAAGACCCCAGTCTCCCCCAGCCTGCTCTAGGACTGGTTAACAAAGCTGTCTGCTGCCCCTGTGGTTCACCCCTCCTCCTTAAAGAGACTCTCGCCATGGCCCACTGGAGTGGACATCTTGCTGGTAGAAACACACTGAGTGACTGTCAACCCCAGTGAGAATCAGTTCTATTTATAATGGTGGTTGGCTTTGTATTTTTTATGTTCCCTTCCTTATCTGTTTGCAGATCAGAGAATGCTGTATATTGAACAAGGAAAAAAAAAAAGTTAAGACATTATTTGTGTAAATGTTTTCTGATGTACAAAGATTATGTAAATAAAATGTTAACTACAAGGAATCTGACCTAGTTGTCATTTTTTTCCTCCCCCTCTTCCTCTGCCCCTGTATTCCCTCAACTGTTTTGGTCTCTTTTTAAGAAAAAGAAGGAATAAATGAACAAAGCTCCATTTGCTTAGGTAATGGTTGTTAGTCCAGTTGCGCGTCCCGGTCACTTATCCTGTGTTGATCTGAAGCATATAGAAGGCTCTGCCTTCGTTGCAGCCAATCCATGCCTTTTAACAATGGGCGGATGGTTCTAAAATCGCTCCTAGTCGGGAGTTTGGATGAGGCGTGACACTGCGCCTTTTCAGACATAGCAAACTTGAGAGGAGAAAGTTGAGGCTTCCTGCTTACCCTGGGGAAGGCCGATACCTCGGAAAGCATAGCTGCATCTGAGGAGGTGTGGAGACGCAGGCTTTGCTCTTCACTACGATGCAAGGAGGGTTTTACTGGATGAGAGGGTCGTTTGGTGGTTTTGAATTCTTGGCACAGTTTATTCTCTCACCTGCAAACAGATTTTCTTCTACCTTTTTTTTTTTAAAGGCCTCCCTGTTCTAACATTGGCCTCGGGTGTGATTCTCGCATTGTTCTTGACTTAATCTTAGGGTGATGAGCGTGAGCAGGGTGTGCAGCCGAGTCACAGCAGGCAGTGGCTTTGTTCCCTTCTTCATTCTTTTTCTACCTGGTGCCAAAAATATCTCAAGCAATCAGCCCTGGTACCTTGACGTTTGTGTCACTAGAGAAGGTTGAACCGAAGGGAGTTTTCTACCTTGATGCAGAGTGAGTTTTTTTTCCCCCCACAGCGAGATTTGAGGGCACTGTGATGGAAGAAGACTAGTCTAGAACTGTTCAGCTTTTGGAGCGTAATCCGTGCTGTCGGTTTGGAACTTGAGTGGCCTCTGCTGAGGACCCTTTTTTTTTTTAAAAGCCACCCCCCTTTTTTAAATTGACATTGAAGCATGGAAACCCAGAGGATTTCCAATGGCAGGAGATATAGGTCCTGTGTTTCTGCACTGGCAAAAGTGCATTGAACTGTAGACCCCTCTGGGAATGGCTAGTTGCGCAGAGTTTGAAATGGGAGCTGGGGTGGCCCTACGACACCGTGATCCCCGTAACACTAGAAGGGATCGGTTCTTGACTGGGTCACATTATAAGGCAATGTGTCGCTAGGCAACTGACAGTGGCCACCTGTTGCTAGCCAACTGTGTCACTGGCGGACTGTGACACCGGCTGGTTGTGGTGCTAGCCGACTGTGACTGGCCAAGTGTGACATTGGCCGGCTGTGTTAGCTGAGGGACTGTTAGCTGACTGTGACACTGACCACCTGTTTGTAAAGCAACAGTGACACCGGCCAGCTGTGGCACTAGTTGACAGTGCTGCTAGCCGACTGTAATAACTGGCCAACTGTGACATTAGCCGACTGCGACCAAGATCCTCCAAGCAGTGGGGCATGGCCTGGGGCCGGGCTCGCTCTCTTCCCTCCCCCGTGGCTTCCCAAGCGCTTGCGGACTCCGCAAGGGATGCTGCTGTCTTCCAGTCATGATGTGTCAAAGGGTCACGGAATTCATGGCATATCAAAGGGTAGGATACGTCTCTCATTACTATGTTCCTCGTTCTCCTTCTTATGGGTGCAGAGCTCCTCACTGCAACTGGGTACTCTATTTTCCGTAGGTATCTAATTAAAAATACACCTGTCCCTCAATTTGCAAGTAATATCACCTGATATTACTTGGGTTTACCCTAACAGTGCACTGAATTCTGAAAGAGCACAATTGTTTATTCATGTTAATTACCCTGTTTACCCTGGGGTAAATAGAAGGAGCCCTAGTTGCCCCTCTGCTTCCAAACCTCCTCAGATAGCTCCCCCCAGCCCTCCAGCTCATTAATGCCACGTCCACAGTAAACAAAGGCCTTACAGCTGCTGTCGCTCAAGCCTCATTTCACGTCTGTGCTTCAGAAGAGCTTCACAGTTAACAAGATAAGCAGACAAGTGAGATGTGTAAAAATTCGCAGAACGCAGACGCGCCAAGGAACTGTGTTGTGGGAGGTCACGCTTGTCGTTTGTTCTAGCGAAAAGCTCTTTGGGACTGCGAACAACAGGTTTGTCAGAGTGAAGATCTGTACACCAGGCATTTGTGGATAGAGGGCCGGTATAGCAGGCGATTCTAAATTTTCAATAAATATTTAAACACTTTCAGTAAGAGACTTTCCTGAAACCCCTGAGGCCCAGTTATATCAGCAACCAAAGCCCACGAATGTTAGGAGAATTTGGGGGAGAACACTCCCCAAAACCCCTCTTCTAAGAGGTGAAAGTAGAGAGGGAAGGGGTTTTGGGTCAGAGACTGCAGTCAGACAGCTGCTGTGCCAATGGGAATGAGCACAGGGACCTGGAGAGCGGGGGCATTAGGAACACGCGTCCTGCCCTCCACCCCAGAGGGGGCGTTTTTGTGGTGAGCCTAAGTGCTGCTGAATTATTTTTGAACATCCCATTCATTTTCCCTTTAAGTAGTTCCTGGCTCCCACCCCTCACTCCTGTTCCATGCATTCTGAGCGTGGTTCAGTCTTCGAAGAGCAGGCAGCCTGCAAAGCTTGGGCAGAGACTTCTGTTTGGCCAAGAAATACTAGGCTTCCAGGCAGTGCAGCGGTTAGTATTGCTACCTAACAGCACTGGTGTTCAATCCTGGGCCTGGGGAGCTATCTCTGTGGAGTTTGTATGTTCTCCCTGTGTTCGTGTGGGTTTCCTCCGGGTGCTTCAGTTTCCTCTCACAGTCCCAAGACAAGTTGGTAGGTTAATTGGCTTTTGGGAAAATTGGCTCTGGTGTGTGCGTGTGTTTGTATCTGTGTGTGCCCCGTGGCAGTCTGATGTACTGTCCAGGGTGTATCCTGCCTTGCAGGCTCCAGCTCCCCCTTGACCCATCCAACTGTATTGGATGAAACCATTAGAACATGGATGTGTAGGTACTGGGCTCCCTATTGGGACCAGTGTGTGCTGCCCCCCGGTGGCAGCTACTGGACTCTCATCCTATAGCAACGCAGCTGCATGTCCTCATGCCTCCACTGAAATTGCAGCACTCTGACGCATGGCAGCACTACTTGTGCTTCATTGCTGCAGTAAAATTCTGCTGGTGCCCGGGTTGGGTATCTGCAGTCCTGTGAGCACTTGCCCTACACTTCGCAACTCACTAAAGAAGACCTTGAATAAATGATGTGTAGCGGAAAATGGCTGCAATTGCATTGTTAGATACAATCTTTGTTACAAAGGCAAGTGCACACCACGGTCAGAGGATGGCTTTTGTGCCGGAGTCTTTCATCAGTAGCAAAATCCTGTGCACACAGATGGTGGCCAAGGTTTCAGCTATTTATAGTCATTCCTCTATCTCACAGTCCCTTTGGACAGAGAAGAGCACATTCATGTGTTTTATGTTTTCGGCATCTCGTCCTGCACCTGTGAAGCACAGGACTGGAATCTGAATGTTATGGATGATATAACCAAGAGTCTGGGAACAAGGATGTCACTTCTCCTTGTTCTTCATTACTCTTCCCTGAGAACAAAGGCATCACTTTTTGTTCTTCATTATTCTGCCCTGAGAACAAGATCATCACTTCTCCTTGTTCTTCATTACTCTTCCCTGAGAACAAGAGCGTCACTTCTTGTTCATTATTCTCCCCTGAGAACAAGAGCATCACTTCTCCTCATTATTCATTACTCTTCCCTGAGAACAAGGATGTCACTTCTTGTTATTCATTACTCTTCCCTGAGAACAAAAGCATCATTTTATTATTGTTCTTCATTACTCTTCCCTATGAACAAGAGCATCACTTCTTGTTCTTTATTACTCTTCCCTGAACCTATAGATTACTGTACGAGATGGGCTATAGTCAACAAAATATCTCCCCCTCCAAAAATTATAGTTCTTCAGCCTGCACAAACTTTTGGAACAAAGTGTTGCTTCTAAGTTAATCCGACCTATAAGAGCTCCCTATCCTATTTCTTTTTTAACAAAGGAAATGGTTTATGTGTTCAGGGAGTCCCAGGTTTTAAAAAAAAATCCAAAAGAATGATCGACTGACCCAAACTCTTGGCACCTGTTTCCAAAGTGGTGATGCTGTACTGTCGTAACCAACATGTGAGCTTCCCGAATTGGAATTTCTTGTTTGGCACACACCATGTGTTTCTGAGCTGCTGCCTGATTGGTGGGATAAATAATTGTATAGATGAATCCCTTCTTTGCACAGAAAATATATTTTAGATGGCACACGTGCCTGAATCACATACATCTTTTCACTGTGTGTTAGGAAACAACCTTATGAAAATGTGAAGTATATTCGGTAGGGACAATACCTGGATTGCTGAAAAGGGCATTTCTGAGACTAAAGAAAGTGTGTGAAGGGTGTTGGTTATTTGGCTCCATGCTGGACATCAGAGAACTGAGATGATCAACTCGGCTGATTTAACACTTTAATCTTTCACCCCCTGTGAGGCACTGAGCTCCTGTATGAGGAGTCCAAGCCTTCTGATTTTAAACACACTGCATTTTTTAGCATGGTTCACCCTCACACTGGGAGCTGTGATCATTGGTTTTACTTGGCCTGACAAAGCTCTTTAGAGTCAAAGTGCTGTCTAATGCATAATTTATACGCTGTCAAGTCTAGGTGGGATGCTAGTGGCCTCTTCAAAAAACCTGCAAAAGTTCCCAGCATTGTATTTCAGAATCATTTGAAAAATAAGATTTACAAACTAGCCATTTCTTGCAGCTGTATGGATCTCCTAAAGGACACACCAGTGCGTGATGCAGGAGGTATTGTGTTATAGATGAGTAGGAGCTCAGTGTGAGAAGTCTTTGGGTCCAGCAGTGCACTGTTGGGGAGATGGCCCATCTCTGGCCTTTGCTGAGAATCTCCATGGCCCAGGAACTATGACCTGATCTGTGCGACATCTGTATTCTTCCCTCTTCAACTTCCTCCCATTCAGCCCCGGGAGTGCCACTCAGAAGCTGGTATGTAGTTAGTGTGCTATGCAGACATGAAAGGAGCTGTCTCCTCTCTGTGCTCGTGTGCGTTTCCTTTCGTCAGTGTGCCCTGCGGCGTTTGTCTTCTCTTTCGATTATGAGGGAGGTGTTATGTGTTAGGGACCGAAGGCTGACTTCCTTGTTTCTGCAATTTCCCTCACGGGATCAATAAAGTATCTATCTATCTATCTATCTTGTTATCATCAGATGAGAGGGCGAGCTCACCTGTGAGAGGAAAGACTAGTTTCTGAAAGCAACCCTATCTGCCCGGATGAAGATTTGTGTCTTTCAGCCCTTGGTGATCTAAAGCTGACTAGATTATTGCATTGGGTTTATTCCATGCTGAAAAGAAAAGAAAAAAAAGGAAACGCAACGTTTCGGCTGTGGAGCCTTCTTCGGGTGTGAAGAAGGCTCCCTCACACCTGAAGAAGGCTTCACTGCCGAAACATTGTGTTTCCTTTCTTTTCTTTTCAGCCTGCAATAAACCCGCTACCTGTTCCTTTGCAGTCTGCGCATGCGGACGCAGCTCCCTACTTGAACTAGATTATTGCATTGCCTGCTATCAGCCTTGGCTTTCAAGAGGGCTCTCCTGGCTGTGTGAAGGCAGTGTTGATTTTCAATCAGGACGGGCTGGTATAGTTGCCATAGTGTATCATTTACGCCAAGCACACAAATTAAAGCTGGAGGGCAGCAGGGGCTCTGTGGTCCTGTCTGTTTTGGGAGGGAGCACTAACAGTATCTCCCTGTACTAGACAGCCAAAAACAAGGCAAGACACCTCCTTATCTCCCAGAGGAGGCCAAAAGAAGAGGATCCGTAGGGTGCCGTTTCCTTCCAGGAAAGATCCACCTTAAATCTGAATAAACACACGGGAAGAGGCCAGCAAAGTTAGCCAGGTTTCTGCGCTCTGCGGAGGAAACTCGGACGTTTCTAATCAGATCAGTCTAATCCTTCACTTTGCCTTCAGCGGCGCTAGCTGACAGCTCTCCATGAGTTGCTGCTTCTCTGTTTTTGATGCCTGCAGGGTGATTTCTTTTTTACGCTGAAATTGCGTTGTCTGGATTGAGGACAGGAGGAGTGGAAAGTTTTCTTGGTTTGGTATCGTGTGGTCAGTGCAACCCAGGTTTTAGCTGAGTCGGAAGAAGGGGGCTGTTTTTCGGTGTCTTGTTTTCCCACAGAAATAAGGCCTGTGAGCTGCTGCCCTGGTACTGTAGCTTGTGCCCGGTGGATTGTCGAATTCCAAATCTGAGCTTTCTTGGCGTGACCGATGGATCGCAGGGTTGCCGAGGCAGAAACAACTGACACGACATCTCCAGTAAAAAACTCTCTGTCCATTTCTCTGTGGCCACTGCATTCATCCCTGGGCTGGGCTTGTGCTGGAGGCAGATTTTTGAAGCGCACGGCTTGTTGTGTTTCTGAAGAGTTTCCAGCTCTCCCTCTGGAAGATGGAGGAGTCAGCAAGCCTGCCTGAGCCGGAGGGCTTGTTGATGGAGGAGGGTGATTAACCTCTGACCTGCCTGCACACCTGCACGCAGATCTGGGGTCGCTTGGCCCTGTTTGACCCCCTCCCCCCAGCTCCCACAACCCTGGACAGATCAAGGGTCGTGACCTCTGTGGCCTTTAATGGAACAGAGCAGCAGTGGGGCGGGCAAGAAACTGGGGAGTGTGTGTGTGGGGGTGCAGAGCGGCAATCAGCTGGTTTCCGAGCTGGGAGGCTGCTCTGTCGGCCTGCTAGCAGTGCCGTGTTCGTAGCACCCTGTCTGGATTCACGCAGGGGGGGAAGTCCTCGACTTGCAGGCCTAGGCACTGAACTCCGAGAGTCGCAGGAAATGACCAGGCTCATCTCTCGGGTGGAGCCGCTGGCCCGGACGTCCCCGCGGGCGGCGGGCGCGTGTCGGCCTCTGCTCGCCCATCCCGGGTCTGACCCCCCGCTCTCTGCTCTCTTCCAGCGCGGCGACACTGAAGGGCTGCTGATTGGTCCGCGCCGTCCACACGAGCACTGCCATTGGTGGGGAGCCAGCGGCAGGAGGGGGGTCGCCGCGGGGGACGGTCCAGGATCCCGGAGCACGCGCCTTATCTTCGCATCAGAAGCCAAACGGACCCCGCTCCCCCCTCCAACCCCCCCCCCCCCCCGAATTCCCCTCGTCTGGACCCCCCTGTTTAACCCTCTGAGCCCCGTCGGTGTGGGAGAGGCGAAAGACAGAACTCACAGGTCAAAGGTCAGGAGCGCAGCGAATGCTGGGAGACGGCCGAGCGGCGCAAGGGGCTCAGGACTCGCGATGTTCACTTCCTGGATAATTTTACTGCATCCGCCCCCCGGTGACTGTCCCAGTGACAGCCGCGGACAGCAAAGAGACGATGTTTTATTACGGAAAAACTTGGCAATAAAACGCAGGACCGTGAGCGAGTGTGGTGGGGGGAAGGAATCTTTCGATCGAGACGGCCAGAGGGGACAGAGGTCTCAAGGCCTTTCACGTGTCCCAAGACCCGTCCCGTCGCGCACTAGCCCACCATCCCCTGCAGGGGGCGCTGTCTCTGCTCTGCTAGAAGGGAAAGAGAATTATGCTCACGTCGACGAAGCACAGGGCTGACTTCCACCGTTGCCGCGTTTATAGGTTTGTTTTGCCTGTCTTAATTGCACATTTTTAAAAGCATATATATATATAGCGGGGGTCATCAGTCAGAAAATAAAAGCAGTACAGTTGCAAGGTTATTTTCATTTGCTTTTCTGATGTGCGCGCACACTGGCATGTATATATCTGTAAAGCGCCCTGCTCAAGTCTGCTTGTGCACCAGGACTCGAGTTCCTGTGCAGCTGTGAGTGCGTGTGCGTGTGCCCGTCGCCAGGTCTGTCGCATAGGTCGACGGTACGAGTGTCCCCGGTCGCGGCCGCTCCCGGTTCGGAACAGAACAGAACCCGGGGGCGGACAGGAGGGCGAGTGTCGCAGATCGTACCGAATAACCAAAAACAGAAACTATCTCCAGTCGGACAGGCTGGAGGTGAAGAAGTTGGGCCGAGGGGCTGGGAGGTGGTGCCTTGACTTTTTTTTTCTTAGAAAAATAACCTAATCGAAAAAATAATTTATAATCACGGACTTCAGCTGATCGTGTTGCTTTCACGCCTCAGTACACTGCCGCTTTGTTGTTTTTTTTTTTAAATAATGTTGTTGGAACTTCATTAGCAAGATGACATGGCTGAAAATTGTCTATGCAACTGTTTCATTTGGTGACGTACAATGGGCTTCAGTTGTTGTTATTATTTAATTGTTGTGTTAAACACACGCACTAGGATGGCTCAACCTCCCGAATGGTCCAAAGACTCCGGTAGCAGTGTCGTCTGATGCGTTCTGCTCTTGTTAAAACATTGTTGAAGAGGTGTATTCTTGTTGATGACTTTGATACAAATCAAACGGAGAGGAGGCGTTCAGTGGTCTCTGCATGTAGGGCGAGCCCTCACTTGTGATGTGACACTTCGCCACAGGTGCAGAAATGAGAGTTGTGCTTTTTTTTAAACAAAACAGAAAACTCATCCTGCCTAACCCATCAGAACAGCTCAACACCCCATCCACTTTTTATAGAATCCGCTTTATAAACTTTCCCAGTTCTGGGAACAGCTGTGCACTCTTTTCCAATGTCTTGCAAAAGGCAAGGACTTGAAGTATACTGTTAAATCGAAAAGTTATTATCTCGACAGCTGTATTCATACCTCCAGCAGTTTTATTTTATCTCCCAGTACAGTGATTGGAATGGTTTTTCAGGGCTCAAGAATGGACTTTAATCGTCCTTTAGCCCAAGATTCTTTTGTGTGAGCCTGAGGTGAGAAAATCAACTTTACAAGTGCTTTCTCCATGTCAAAACAGCAGTTTTTTTTTATTTTGCAATCACTGACACTTTATTGGCAGTGGATTGGTTTAAAAGACCTTTCACATTCCTGTGGAAAAACTGGGTTATCATACTTAAACTGTTCATCAGCCTCTCCTTCCCTCAATCAGCTGTGTAGCAGGGCTATGGGCACAGACTGGTATCCCCCAGAAGTGGGTCTGCATATCTATGGGGTGACATGGCTTCCTTCCTGTTTGCAAAGCATGCTGGGCTTCTGTGGGAAGAAAAGAGCTCTGTGCCTGAAAGCGTAATAGGTAATTGTAGAATCGAACCACATGGCAGCACTGCTACCCCTGCAGTCTGGCTTGGGGTGCCTGTCTGGGTGGAGTTTGCATGGTCTCGCTGTGGAGTCCTGGTGGTAGGTGGTTGTCCTCAGGACTCCAGTCCTGTCTATAGGAACAGAACCAGCCCACCAGCCTCGGCTGTATCCTTCCTGATGTTCACGAACAGGCACTGTGACATAACAGCAACACACTCACATATTTACCCCCGACACCTGAACCTTTGCCCCATAATAATCTGTAGGATATGCTTATTGTGGCATAACTGCAGTGTCTTTAAATTCAGGTATCATTCTGACGACACCTTTTGACAGTTGAGACTCAGAACCTTCCTAGTTCAATTGGTTCACCTTGATTCCACTGGGATATTTTTTTGTAAGTATACTGATGAAAAAATAGCAGTGTTTTCTAAACTGTGCTACAGCCTCTCCTGGTTTTCTATGTGTGTGTGTTTTTTTTATTTTTGTTAAAGTGTAAAATCAAAGGTTTGTGTCAGGGAAATTTTTTAGAGTAAAATTGACAGTACTGTATTGCTTTGGGCTTTTTTTGTTTTGGGCTTTTGAGTTTGCTTAATATTTAAGCTGCAAATCGACCCCACTGTTTCATTAGATTCGTCTCCTTTATTTTGTGAGCTTGCAATGAAAACAAAAAAAAAATCAAAAACTGCGTGAGTCGTGTTTAAAGCTTCATCCAGACCGTGTTTGATGAATCTTGTCTCGCAATTACTTAAATAAAGAGGATTCTTTGTTTTTGTTGATATTTTCTAGTTCTTGGTATTTTTTTTTCCTTTTTTGTTCCAGACAGTCACCTCTCTACTGTGTCTCCTCACCACAGCTCATAAGGGATCCCCTCATTTTCCGTCCACATCCATCTTTAAATTAGTTTATTGCAGTAAATTATTTAATTTATCACTCCCAGGTACCGAGAACCCCAGGCCTGTGGCCCTCAATGACTCGAGCCCTGGAGCTGGAGTTTGTCACAGAAGGATGTCAGTCTGTGTAGCTAAGCTTACTCTCTCCCTGCTGGTGCCACCCAGGAAGTGGTTTACCCCTGTTTCTGTGCTGGAAACAAGAGGGTGCAGTTATCAAAGGACTTGGCCAGTAAAGATCAATTTAATCATTAGGAGCGCAGCTGAAATTGCAGGTTTGTTTCTCAGAGTGGAACACTGGAACTAGGTAAAGGCACTGGAACACATACAGAGCACACATACACGCACAAACTCACAAATATACACACATGCACACAGATTTGCATTCACACACTCGCACACAGACACGCGTGCCACGGGAAGTTAACTTCGAGTTAAAAAAAAAAATAGAGCTCCAGAAATGTTTTTTTTTTTCCCTCTCTCATTTTCTTTTATCTTTTCTGAGCCGCTCTGGCACCGCAGATAACAGCATTGAAGAGAAAAACGCGGGCTGGAAACCGCCGGCCGGCCTCGAGTTCCAGCGACGTCAGACAGACCCCCGGGAACGGCTCGATGGCCAGACGAGGAATCGTACGGTTCGGGCCGCGGTAAACCAGCTTCCTGCGCAGAGGGGCTGAAACGCGTTCTCTCCACAGAGGAGCGGAGGAGAGCTGGCGAGACTCTGCCTGCCCACCCCCCCCACGCTGTGCCCCCACAAGGCACTGCACCGAGCCGTGTCGGTCTGTGCCTCACAAGCACAGGGACGCAGGGTTAAGCCCCCTGCCCACACCCTACTGGGAACGAGTGGCGAGGGGGGTAAAAACAGGCTCCCCAGAGCACCCTTCACAAAGGGGTATTAAAGGGAACAACGCCCCTTGCAGGCTGAGACTGAAAGGAGACGGGGCTCTCTGGGAACAGAGGAATGCTGATGAAGGGTGTGGAATTCAGGCAGACCGAGGCAGATGGTAGACTCTGACTGGAACCAATTTAGTATTTAGCAGACTTGGTGATTTTTCCCATGCAGTTGGACAATAGAACATTGCATTTGGTCGGTGCTTAAAAATATTGCCGTACCACGTGTGCAGTTAGATATGCACTCTGCGCTTGTCTAGACATTTATGGTGGCTCAGGTGTCTGCTGGAACTTGTATTCTCCAGATCTTGGATTACAAAAGGTTGGATCTGGAGCATGGTTCTGCTGTGCTCTCTCTCAGCAGGCGGGGTAGGAGAAGACGGATAATACACTGGCTTTATAGTTCACAGCAGTCTGATCCACTCCAGGCTTTACAGTGATGTCAGTCACCCTACCAGTGCACAGCAGTCTGATCCAGTCCAGGCTTTACAGTGCTGCCAGTCACACTCCCAGTGCACAGCAGTCTGATCCACTCCAGGCTTTACAGTGCTGTCAGTCACACTCCCAGTGCACAGCAGTCTGATCCAGTCCAGGCTTTACAGTGATGTCAGTCACCCTACCAGTGCACAGCAGTCTGATCCATGTTGCTTATCACTAACTGGCTCCTTCATGCTAATTGCCTGACTCGATAAATTTAAAAAGCTAGTACTTTAAAAGAGTTAAAAATGAGTAATAGTAATAGTAAATGTTTGTGTTTTTTGCACTTTTGCCATGCTAATAAGTTTTAAAACAAGCCTCCTTGCCTGTCTTCTCTGAAACCTGGAGTGGATCGAACTGCCACACACACACGCGTGATTTATTTCCAACTCTCCTCACTACAGGATGACAGTCCACACAACAATCACTTTGCAGCTCCTGTACTTTATTAATGGAAAAAGAAAACAGCTGAAAAAATTAGGATGCAATTGGCCTCTCGTGGAACCTCCTGACCTTAAAACAAGCGCACGCACGCACGCGCGCACACACACACACACACACACACACACACACACACACACACACACACACTTCTCTTCCAGGCGGCTGAGAGCGGTGAACAGTGTCGTCGGCCAGCTCTGGGATAGTCTGTTAGACGCACTGTGTGTACTCGGCGCTGCGTTCGGGCCCTGCGGACCTACGTGATGCTGCCCATAGGGGCAGTCCAGCGGTGAGTCTTTGGGATGGGGGTGTTTGGAGAACTGGGGTTTGGGGTGCAACGCAGCCGGACCCCCCGATGCTATCTGTTGTTATTGGGGTTCTGAACAAAGTTGATGGAGTAGGATCCGCTGGCGGGGTCCTGCTGGACCTGGAAGTTCTCTGTGGAGAGGCCGAAGGGGCGCAGGAACAAGTTCCCCAGGTCTTTGAGTTTGTCTGTGCAGAACAGAGAGGGAGAGAACAGGGATGAGCTGCATCTGCGCGGCCATACAAACTCTTTTCTCTAACCAGGGATTTTCTGCTTTCGGTTTCTTGGCTACTGCCTCTCGCAGACATGCTCATGTCAGCTCTGCTGAGCTCCTCAGGGACGTACTGTACCCCAGGCTACTCTCTGCACATGCAGGTACTCTCACGGCCATGTGAGGAAGGGGCACTGTTAATTCAACTGGCCTGAGCTGAACCCTGAGCTCAACTACATCCCCCCTCTAGTCTATCTTCTCCAGGAGATCAGCTACATCCCCCCCCTCTAGTCTATCTTCTCCAGGAGCTCAGCTACATCCCCCCCCCTCTAGTCTATCTTCTCCAGGAGCTCAGCTACACCCCCCCCCTCAAGTCTATCTTCTCCAGGAGCTCAGCTACATCCCCCCCCTCTAGTCTATCTTCTCCAGCAGCTCAGCTACATCCCCCCCCTCTAGTCTATCTTCTCCAGGAGCTCAGCTAAATCCCCCCTCTAGTCTATCCTCTCCAGGAGCTCAGCTAAATCCCCCCTCTAGTCTATCCTCTCCAGGAGCTCAGCTAAATCCCCCCTCTAGTCTATCTTCTCCAGGAGCTCAGCTAAATCCCCCCTCTAGTCTATCTTCTCCAGGAGCTCAGCTGCAACTTCCCTGTCTATGTGAACACAAACAGAACTATTCTTCCAGGAGGACTATCATGCTAACAAGCGCAAAACTAAGGTTCCTGTTCCATTTCTAACATCCCCTCTGCCCCCTGAGAAACAGCTACTACATTTTAATCACAAATTTAGAAAGCAGGAACACAGGTGATGGGGTAAACCCCAGCGGCTTAGGGACAAAACTATCAAGACAATCATGTCAGAATTGAGAAAAATATACAAATTAGGGCTGCTGAGCGTTACTCCCTCCGTATAAGTATTTGTCACGTTTCGCCCACAGCAGCAGTGTGAAGCTGCAGCCGTTAAATCGATAGGAAATGTTGCTAAGCAGCCAAAAAATACAGAAAAAATAAAAGCTGGTGCTGCACACTGTAATTTGCAGCTCCATTCAGACAGCAGAGCAGCGTTTTCATGTTGCCTCTCTGAAGAAAGAGAGTGGGGTAGGCAGTCAGGCAGAGCTTTGTTTTGTACGATCTCAGCACTACTCCTCACTTCTGCAAAGCCCCACTGCTTGAAAAACACACGTGATTTCTCCTTTCAAAGGTTACACCAGCTCGCTGCATGACCTTCTGTGTCAGGCCCTGCACTGGTCACACGCCACGCAAAGAGGGGTGCGTGTCTGCTGCTCCCCTGTTGGGGGTGTGCGCTGCGGGTTGCTCTTCCCCTCTATGTGGGTTGTAAAATCACGTCCCCCTCCTCCCCAGCCTGGTTTCCCTCCTCGCGTAGTACGGTGGCTGCCTGCCGTCGCCAGAGCTCATTTACAAGTCTCTCTCGGGCTGGCAGCAGGAGTGTCAGAAAGCAACACGTTCTGACAGGGGAGAGGAAGCTGGTGTGAATCTGATAACAAAAAAGCACAGCGGTGCGATCCCAATGTGTCTTGAGAGCTCTCCGCCCCCCCCGGCCAGCCCCCAGGCACCACCGAGACAAGGAATTCTAACACCCACGGAGCTCAGAATGGAAGCGATGCCTTTCGCGTTATTTCTCATCCATCAGAACAAGAGGAGGAGTTACGCGGATCGGCGCGCGACGCGCTCCTTCAGAAACTGGCCCTGTGAGGTTTGCATCTGGGTGTCAAGGTATTGCTTCTGGCAGATCTGCTCTTATTAGGCTGAGAAGGACAGACCCGCGTGACAAGAAGCACAGTCTGTGCACAGAAGACTAACAGGGTCGACGATTTGAAGGCAACAGACGGGTGGGGGAAACTCTCCCGCTGTCTTTTCGGAAATGGGGGGTTTACATTTCTGCCAGGCTATGTAACTGCAGCAGCCTGACAAAGTGAGCTCCACACTGCTCCCAACTGGTGCTTCATTCATCCTATTCATGCACCCAGAACAATTCTAAAAACCCTCTGTTACACAGTTGCAAGAAAAAGTTTGTGAACCCTTTGGAATTACCTGGATTTCTGCATTAATTACTCAAAATGTGGTCTGATCTTCAACTGAGTCACAATAATAGACAAACACAAATCTGCTTAAAGTAATAACACACAGACAATTGTACTTCTTCTTGCCAGTACTGAACACATCGTTTAAACATTCACAGTCCAGGCTGGAAAAAGTATGTGAACCTCTAGGCTAATGACTTCTCCAAAAGCTAATTGGGGTCAGGTGTTCCAATCAGTGAGACGAGATTGGAGGTGTGGACTGGAGGTGCCCTGTCCTTTAAAAAAGGTACACAAAGGGTGCTTACTGACAGAGTCTGCTCTTCTCAAGGAAGAGCTGTTCATGTGAACCATGCCCCGAACAAAAGAAATATCAGAGGACCTTAGAAGAAGAATTGTAGAGATGCATAAAGCTGGTAAACGCTACAAAAGCATTTCTAAAGGCCTGGGTGTTCATCGATCCACAGTAAGACAAATTGTCTACAAATGGAGGAAATTCAGTACTGTTGCTACACTCCCTAGGAGTGGGCGTCCTGCAACGATCACGGCGAGCAAGGCGTCCCAGAAATATCAATGATTTGTAAGGAGGAAGGTCCAGAATTCCTGCTAACCGTGCAAGTCTCATCAGCAGCTACAGGAAACGTTTGGTGGAGGTTCTACCAGTTACTAAATACAGGGATTCACATACGCTTTCCTGCCTGGACTGTGAATGTTTAAACGGTGTGTTCGATATTGACAAGAAGAAGTGCAATTGCTTGTGTGTTATTAGTTTAAGCAGACTGTGTTAGTCTATTATTGTGACTTAGTTGAAGATCAGACCACATTTGTCTAATTCATGCAGAAATTCAGGTTATTCCAAAGGGGTTCACAAACTTTTTCATGTGAAATGCTTAAAATCCAAATGAGTTTAAAGTGAAGGGTCTCCTTTAATGCAGAGCGCAAATATCTTCAGCGCACTGCAGGGAGGTGGTCTCTAACTGGCCAAGAGCGGCTCTTGGCACAGGAGGTCTATCTGCACATTAAATGTTAAAAAGCAGCAGTGGTTCACCCCAGAGGCACTTCTGGCTTTTAAATACCACACAACTGGCTCCTGCTACTTCACACGGGCTGAGAGTCTCGAGTTCAGATTGATTAGCCTTTCAGGGCGCTGCACAGCAAACTGATCTTTTTATAGCTGTGCTGCTGCAAACAGAAATCTGCACTAGGAGACGGGGGAGAGGAGAGAGAAACTGACACACACTCCCACTCACCTCCAACCCCCACACACTCACGCTCCCACACACACCTCCAACCCCCACCCACACTCCCCCACTCACACTCCTCCACACACACTCACACTCCCCTCCAACCCCCACACACTCACACATCCCCACTCACACTCACCTCCAACTCCCACTCACTCACACTCCTCCACACACACACACACTCACCTCCAACCCCCACACACTCACACATTCCCACTCACACTCACCTCCGACCCCCACACACTCACACTCCCACACACACTCCCACTCACCTCCAACCCCCACACACTCACACATCCCCACTCACACTCACACTCACCTCCAACCCCCACACACTCACACTCCTCCACACACACTCACACTCACCTCCAACCCCCACATACTCACCTCCAACCCCCACACACTCACCTCCAACCCCCACACACTCACACTCCCCTCCAACTCCCACACACTAACACATCCCCACTCACACTCCCCCACACACATCCCAACTTGTGCTTTATTCACCTTTTCTGCTTTTATTTATTCAACTGTCTTTTCCCCAGTGGTTGAACTGGAGTGTTTGTCTTTGTGCGTCACCCCCCTAATAGCTTTCTAAATGCTAAAGGAAGAGGAAGAACCGGTCCACTCACCCATCATCTCCTCCTTCAGCTTCTCGTTCCTCTCCTTGATCTGCTCGGGCAGGCGCTGGGAAGACAGACAGGGAGGGAGTGACTTCAGGAGACCAAGACCAATACCAGAACCGGGACCAAGTTCAAACCCCGGACCGGGATCAGAACCAATACTGGGACAGTGACCAAGACCAGAACAGGACCAGGTCCAGCTTAAGGGACCGGGGACACCGGGCTGAGGGGGTATGACTCTCAATTAAAATACAAATCAGTTCGACACTTAACGTGTACTTCAGTCTACAGCACTAACGTTCTGCACAAAGGGAGTCTAAATTAAACCTAATCCTCCAGCCATCTGCCAATCGGTAAATCCTGATTAGCATGGATGCAATGAGTGGATTCAAGCAGCCTCTGGCAAATCAGAGCTGGACACCTAGAGACACATCTGGAACACACCTAGAGAACATCTTAGGAGGACCCCAGCTAAAGAAAGGTTGGTACTTTGGGAACGGAGGAAAAGAGAGACACAAGACTGACATTACTGTTACCAGGCTGCTGGCTTCATCTCCTGATCCAAACCAAGAAGTGAGAAAATCGAGGAGGCACAAGGGTGGTGGGAGTGTGGAAAAACACTACTCTGCTATGCGTCTGAAGCCTGCATTAATTTAAGAAACAGCCAGGAAAGAAGGCATTTCTTTACACAGAGGGTGGTGGGAGTGTGGAACCCTTTGCTCAGCCATGCTCATATGTCCACAATGGAAGAGAATATGCAATTTTTCCCGCTTGAGCACTTTCTCCACCCAGGCACTGCTGTTATATTGCTGATCCTCCTCGCCTGACAAGACGGCCCCCTTGCGGTCCGTGTCAGGCAGGCCGGCTGTGGTTTGCATGCACAGAGCAGTGTACAGCACCGCAACAAAAAAAAAAAAGAGAGAAGCTCTAGAAAAGTTTGAAAGTCAGCAGTATAAAAAGCCAAGGCACCTCCAGCCCTCCACCCCCACGCCCTACTTTGTACACCAGACACGTACGGAGATGCTTTTGAAATGCCAATCCTGTAATCTCAGGCTTTACTCTTGCAAGCCTTCCAAGACACAAAACTGCAGGCACTTTCAGGGGAAGGTGGGGGGGGGGGTGGGGGGGCTGAGAACTCCCCTGCCCTCCCCTCCGTGCTTCTAAACACTGTCCTTCTGGCAGCTTCTGTACGGGCTAATCGATAGTTACTGGTGATCAATTCGCTTCCAGGTCGATCTGTAACAGAATACTGGAACAAAGCGAAAAGGGGCAGACCGGGTGTCTGAGAAACACTGTGCTCAGAGAGTCCACATGGTGCCCGACACTAAGCACCGGCACCGAAAACACGCCCACCATCCCATTCCACGCCACCCCAGGAAACAGAAATCGCCAACGATCTGACCCGATCTGACCTCTCGGCCAACGGCCACACAAGTGCCAGCTGGAGGAATCAAATGAAAAGGTTTTTCTCCTGCTTTCTCCTCTGCGTTTCCAGGTTTCAGTGTGAAAGGACCAGGACTCCTCACCCTACGCATTCAAAGGAAGACTGCAAATCGCCAAGGCCAGCTCCCAAGGCAAACGATGGGCCCTGTGCTTCACATCAGACACATCCTCTAGTGCCCAACTACCACTGGATGGGCTGGGTGTTCAGGGAGACAAATAAGTGTCTAACACATCAGCTCGCTGGGCACACGCACCATCTCATTTTTGTATCGAAACACTCAGCGATAGGTCTGTTGATTGTTTGCGTAGGTCTGTTTCTTCGGATGGGATGCAGTGCTGCCTCAGAGCGCTGGGGCACAGGGTTGAATTCCGGGGCCACGGGTGCTGTCTGTGTGGAGTTTGTACGTTCTCTCACGGTTTCCTCCCACAGTACAAACACATGGTGGCAGATTAATTGGCTTCAGGGAAAGCTGGCTCTGGTGTGCGCGTGTGCCTGTGTGTGTGTGTGCGCCCTGTGATGGACTGGTGTCCTTGCCAGAGTGGGTCTTGCTTTGTGCCCACTGCTTACCAGGACAGGCTCCAGCTCTCCCACGACCCTGAATTTGGACTCAGCAGTTATAGAATGGATAGAGAGATGGTTGGATGTTTTTTACAAGATGCAGAAACAATTAGCCAGCTGCTTGTTTTCCTTCACCCTCACATCGAGTTCTTCCCTTTCTATTTCTGAATGGATGAACAGACAAAGCATCTATTAAGACATGTATTATGATACATGAGAAAAAAAGCAGGCACTCATTATTTCACATGCAAATGCACGGCACTCAAGCATTCACAGTACACAAGGCCATCAGAAAGATCACAGACGACAGGAGACCATCTGGCCCCTCTGATCATAATTGGCTAAATGATCCAAGAAATCTGTTCTAGCTGATTCTTGAAAGAAGCCAGGATATCAGCTTCAACAGCATGGCCAGCTGGGCAGCTTGTTCCACACTCCCACCTCCCTTTGTGCAAAGAAGTTTGCATTCTATTTAAATGTCCAGGAGTGCTGTGTGTCCATAAAAAATTTCCCTCAGGGGACAATAAATCTTATGATATTTCCTGTCCTGATCCAAGGATCTCATCCAGCTGTTTATTAAAAAAAACAGGGTATCTGCTTCACCAACATGGCTGGACAGCTTGTTCCACACTCCCACCACCCTTTGCGTAAAGAAGCGCCTCCCACCCTGATTGGAGGATCTCTTCCAGCTGTTTCATGAAGGAAGCCAGGGTATTGGCTTCAACCACTTGGCTGAGAATGCCAGAAAAAGAGTATATCTCCACAGGACGATCCGTGTGACAACACAGTTAGCTCTCTCTAACTGTGAGAGAGGGAAAAGATGTACAGCAGACACAGAAGTCAGTATTTCTGGATCTGACATCAAACCACCCCCTCCACCATGACCTCAGGAAAATGCATGTGAATTGGGGGGCTGTTAGTAGACACAGCTGGAGAAGGTAATCAGAACCTGGGACACCAGCACGTCGGTAGGTGATGCTGCTCAGACTCACCATGCAGGCCTCCCTGGCCTGGTGCACTGTGGGATCCTTCTCCAAAACGGCCTTGTAGTCCTCTAGGGCCTCGTCCAGCTTGTCCGTCTTCTCATACAGCTCCGCCCTGCGGAGAATCGCCCGGACGTAATTGGGGTTCAGGTCTATGGCTGTAAAGAGAGGTGGATCAGAGGGGCAATATGGCAGGCAGGGACTGGGGTGACATAAAACAGGTCCACTGTATTCACTGAACCCCACTCTGGTCTTGTACAGTTTCTCTCTCCTCCCCTGATCTGTGTGTCGTGGGGCTGCAGGAGGACTGAACCCCACTCTGGTCTTGTACAGTTTCTCTCTCCTCCCCTGATCTGTGTGTCGTGGGGCTGCAGGAGGACTGAACCCCACTCTGGTCTTGTACAGTTTCTCTCTCCTCCCCTGATCTGTGTGCCGTGGGGCTGCAGGAGGACTGAACCCCACTCTGGTCTTGTACAGTTTCTCTCTCCTCCCCTGATCTGTGTGCCGTGGGGCTGCAGGAGGACTGAACCCCACTCTGGTCTTGTACAGTTTCTCTCTCCTCCCCTGATCTCTGTGTCGTGGGGATGAAGGTGTACAATAACAGGTGGTTCTGCACTTCAGTAGGGATGAGATTCTCTCTTATCTATATGAAATTCTATGGGATCCTTTGTGATTAAAACTGTATAAATGCAAGGAATAATTATTCATTAGAATTGAGTGCTTTCTGAGGACAAGAGGTTACTGCACTTCTTTAATGGATGAAGTGTGTCCCCTCCTTTATGTGAAACACTCAGAGATGAGCAATTGCAGAAATCTTATTGGGCTTTAGGACTACAAGTACCAGAATGCACTGGGTCAACACCAGATGTTCCGCCTCTTCGTGTTCAAGGTGGACAAGACCAGGCATGGAATTTGCACAGCAACACTGTGTACAAAGGGATACAGAATTTTTTCCCCTACAAACAATAAGACAAGAGGAACATTTTCTTACCTTTTGTGCAGTCTGATATAGCTTTCTCCTTCTTATCCTGCAAAAGGAAAGCAAAAAGCATATTGGCACACACTGCGACAAGGTGATCTGTACCTGACTATTGCAGGGATCTTCATGGGTCTGACTGTGCTGAAGGACTGTAAATAGACTTGGATAAAATGCCCAAGAAGCAGCAATTTGTCAGTCTAAACTTCAGACTGTGAAGATCCTGGAGGTGATCTGAGGTGGGACAGTCAAGGATCATAGGGCAGAAACACAGAACTAAATATCTTAGCCTTTAGGTTTTATTGGGAAGTCAAACTTCACAATGACTAAAGACTTGGGAAGAGCTTGAATTAATTCAATTAAATCAGTAATTGATTCAATTAACCCATTAAGAGTTTGGGCAGAATGAAAACCTGGAGATCACTGACCTAGAGTATAAGAGTATGAGAGAGGTGGGCCTCTGCTACAAAAAACAACAAACAAAGTACCTGCCCAACAGCAAACCAGAAACTCAAATCATCCGGCTTTGTCCGAAACAATTATGCACCTGTGCCATAACCTCCAGACTTCTGCACAAGCTTCTGCATCAGGGCTGCATCAGTGCAGCTCCAGGCTACCAGCAATGGATGTGTTCGGCCTAATATACTTGTGTCAAATCTGTTCCCTTCGCCTGTTACTATGCTCTAATTGGAGATCCAGAGTAGCTTGGCCAGAGAAATTGCTCAGAGCACCAATGGAGCCCTGCAGTCTACACACTGTGTTTAAATAGCTACGAAGAGGACAAGGACGCCAAACAGTAACGCACGAATGAGCGAGTGTCTCCCAGAGTCTGGGGCCTTGGAATATACCACACCAATGACCATCTACTTGCGCGCCTGCTGCTCTGTGAGTACAGTGCACACCTCTCCTCAAGTTACTTAGTTTCTCCCCTATTAGGCAGCACAGAGCCCGTGCTGTGTCAAACAACAAGTGTTTCCATCAGACAGGCGTGGAAGAGCGAGGGCGCGGGTCTCTGTTCCTACCAGGCATTAGAGAGGGCTTGACGGAAGGGGGAACTGTGGGGAATGACCTGCCACCTGACCAACTGCAGGAAGACAATTGGCTGCCTGACAAGTGAAATCCAGGAAGTGGAGGCTTCCGGTGGGTCGTCAGCCTCTGCTGCCCAGAGGGAGAGCAGAGAGCAGAGAGCAGAGAGCAGAGAGCAGAGAGCAGAGAGCAGAGAGCAGAGAGCAGAGAGCAGAGAGCAGAGAGCAGAGAGCAGAGAGCAGAGAGCAGAGCCTCCGAGATACGCTACACCAGAGGGAGCGCCCGCCAGATAAGCCTGTGAATTGTCTCAAATTGAACTGATTTTAGAAGTCTAGTTGGAACTCAAATTTAAAAAAAGGGGTTTTGTTTAAACCCTTAAGTGAACCAAGTGATTTAACCCCGAGTATGCTGTTGTGCAAAGCTCCGATACTACAGAAATTATTATTTCTTAGAATAATTATTATTTTGCCTATTATCTATTACTTTAGCACGGGTAATGCTGGGGACATTGTACAGAAAAGGCACTGTATTTAACCTCAGGCCTGCCTTTGGGCGTCTTGTTTTCTGATGTCTCTGCTACGGTACCACCCCCCCCACCCCCGGATGTTATTAAGTGTGAGACTCTTTTTACCAGCTTCAAGCGGGCGGCCGCGCGGTTGGAGAAGAGGATGGATCTCTCTTTGCTGTAGCAGATGGGGCAGATCCTCAGGGCCGCAGTGTAGGACTCCTCTGCCTCCGAGTGCTCTGGGGACACAACACACAGAGGGGCTGGAGACAGCATCACCACTCCCCACGCACACAACACCACACAACAGCGCCCTCACTGCCAGGGGAAAGAAAGGCGCAGGGAGAGTTGACGCCCAAGAGCTTGCGACACATGCGATGAATCAACACATCAGCATCTTTGATCCAAATCAAAGGTCTACGGTGGATTTTTAGGACACTGAACGGCGGTTTGACAGCTTGCCTGCCAGTTTACTGACATCAGAGAGAAAGCGACTCACATACTGAATCTGTAGAAAGCTTAAGGAATAGGGCCTGCCGACACAAGTAGGTTCTAACGGTCTGTGTTAATGTTTCACCTTAAAATGAGCTCAAACCATGTCCTTAGCTGAACCTGGAAATGTGTCAAAGAAAACTACAAGCCAGTTGGACTCATTTCTTTCGAGAATGCATCGTTTATACTTTATACAAGGGGCTGAGTCACACATCTGCTAAAGTGAGTCATACTGCTGTTAAATATTAGACTAGCGTTTCAAAGTTAAAAAGAGCTTTAGCCACACACAGCTGGAAATAGCATTATCCACAGACGATGTCCCCCCACAAAAAAATACAGAGACAGACCTAAAGTGAACCATATCCGGTTTGGAAGGAAGCAAGGCCAATTTCAATCACCGCTGCATGGTTGAATTATTGCTGTTTCAGTTTGTGCGCTGCTTTCACATATTAAACGCTCAAGAGGTCTAAGATGAGAGCAATCACTTGTGCCAAGACCCTGCTGGTGTTCTATCCCAGCATGCCCCTCACTGCCAAGCAGACAGGAAGTGGGTCCCGTGCAGTCAGCGGGGGCTTCTGTCCCGAGTTCACGAGTCGGCGGGCCAGAACTCTGGATCTTACCTCCTTTCTTGAACTGCTCGTTCCCTCGCTCCTTCAGCTTCATGCCTTCATCTCTCCTGCTCTGGAAAACCGGGAAAGCAATGTGAAGGAAAGGTGAAGAAACCATTGGTCACCCCTATCACAGTGCGTGGGGTCTCGGGAGGTCACTGGCCCTGCCCCATACAGGACTGAGGACAGTCTGATGCACCGTCACCTTCCACACACACACGGCTGTCCAATGACAACGCAGTAGCAATACATCAACAGCTCGCTGGGCACCAGCATCATCTCATTTACCATCCAAACTCGCAGAAACAGGTCTGTTGATTGTTTGTAAAGTAGTGTTTCTTGGGCTTGGAGGCAGACTGACACAAAGGTTAGCACTGCAGTGCTGGGACCCTGCGTGCAATTCCAGATCTGGGAAGCTGTCTGTGTAGAGTTTGAATGTCCACCCCGTGTTCACATGGATTTCCTCCCACAGTCCCAAGATAAACCTAGATTAACTGACTTCTGGGAAAATTGGCTCCTGGTGTGTGTGTATGCACGTCTATGTCCATCTGCCCTGCGATGGACTGGTGTCCCGTCCAGGGTGTACCCTGCCTTCTGCCCGTTACTTGTTGGTATAGGCTCCAGCTCCCCCCTCCACCCTGAACTGGATGAAGCGGTTAAAAAAATGAATGGATGGATATTATTTTATTACCCGGGATAATAAAATATAAAGCGAAGATCTTGTTATTTTCAGAAAACAACCATGTCCAGCATGTTCTGTGATTTGGCTTAAAAATGTCATTTTCTAGGATTAAATCCATTAATCCTGCGTGTTTTCAGATATGCAAGGGTAAGACTCCTTCACTTCTCAAACATCGTCCAGAATCCCTCTAGACCAGCACTGTTCAATACTGCATTAGAGTAACAAACGACACCCAAAAAACAAAAAGTTTAATTTGAATTATTCTGCCAAGAGATTTTATGAGGGGTGGAGGAAGTAACTTCTAAACCAAGAAGCCTGTTGGATAACCTGCACAAAAACATGTTCTCCTGTTCTCCTGTCCCCCAACGTGCTCCTCAGCAAAACATGAACATGATTACTGATGCCAAGTGTGCATATTAGAAAATACAATTTCCATAATAACCAGATGGGATTAAGCAAGGAATGGGCTTTTTGATATCCTTGAATACAAGGATGTTTGAATCCTGCCAAGGCGTCTTGAGTGGCTACAATCTATGTACATGATCAGCTGTGTTTGAAAACCTCGGTAAATGAAATTGAGTTGACTGTCAATCTCGTTTTGAAGAAGACCGAAAAAATCCCATTGTTCGGTCTTTCACAAAGCCTGCGGTGTCTGACAGAGGAACATCAGACAAAGACATCAAAGCCAGTGTTTCGTTTCTGACACGTTGTCAGCTTCCACATGCAGGAATCAAAGACAGGCGCAAGCTGCAAGCTTCTCAAATCGTGAGCCTTTTCAGCCTTCATAAAAGAAAAAAAAAACGAAAATAAAAACATTTGAGGTGATAATGGCGTTTTCTTCGGCGCAGGGGATTATTTTGCTATTAAAAACCCCTTTCGAAAACAATTTCACTGAAAGTTACAACTGCACAGATAAACGTTCAGAGCCGAAGTCAGTTTTTCGAACAGATAACTTTGAACATTTTGCACATCAAACACAACCACGGGCTCTGCTCAGTTCTGACTGGCTTCTCTCTCCCCATCAGCTTCAGCAAAGGAGACACTAATTCTTGGGGGAAAAGCATGAAATGGGAATCTGAATTCTTCCTTTGATATTCTAAAATCACACAGGTGCCCCTTTCAACATTTCTCCTTCAGTCTCCCTGCAAACTTCTGCACCCCAGCACGCTGCTACCAGCTCACAGCCCTGTGATGCTTTTCCACCCATAAAGTAAAATAAAGGACGCTGTGTAACTTACTAAGCTGCCAAAGCTACACACCGTCAGCTCAGTGACACAGCGATCGCAGGACACCAGTGGGGGACATGAGGAGGTGCACATGCAGAACTGAGAACAGCAGGCACTTCTTTACACAAAGAGATTGTGGGGGTGTGGAACCAATTTCCTAGCCATGTCACTGATGCTCTGGGACGCATTAGGAAATGGACAGAGGAGTCTCAAAGCTAGGGTAGGACTCCCCTGGACGAGGTGTACACTGTGGGTACACTGCCCAGCAGGGACACTGGGGCTCATTCACACGACAGGGGTGACCGGACCCAGTGGCCTTGATGATCTATTGATTATTGACTATACCGTATCAGCCTCCAAACGTCTGGCCGCTGCGCTGTGGCTCTCGGACCAGTCTTCTCACAGAAAGAAACACGACACTCACCTCCTTCTCCTCCTCGGTCAGGTCTTTCTCCAGCTCCCTCAGGTGTTCCTCGTCGAACTCCGGCACCTCCTCCGGCTTCAGCTCCAAGTCCTCCTCCTCCTCCTCTTCCCCCCTTGCCTCCGCCCCCTCCAAGCACTCTTCCCACCTCTCGGCGCCCTCGCCGTCGCCCTGCCCCCGCTCCGTGCGGCTCTCCCCGGCCCGGCCGCCCGCAGCGTCCTCGTCCCTCTCCTCCTCCTCCTCCCTGCCCTCGACCGCTCTGTCCCTCGCCTCTGTGGACTCTTCCCACAATGCCCTCTCCCTCCCTGCCGCGCCAGGCTCCCCGGCCTCTCCGGCCTCTCCCCTCCTCTGCCCTTGCTCTGCCTCGCCCTGCAGGGTCTCCTCGCAGTCGAAGAAGCACTCGTCCTCTGGCTCGGGGCCATTGTGCCGCTCCGAGAGGTCCAGAGTCCGGGCCAGGGCTTCTGGCAGCCGATCCCCGTCGCTGGGACACTCCGCCATGACAGCGCCTGTACGGACACAGCGCACAGGAAGATCAAAACTCAGCAACACAGCCTCCTGCTGTCAGAACTGAGGAGGGCTGCGGTGAAGGGTACTGACTTTTTACTAAAATGAAGAGACAAATATCCCACAGCAAGAGCTGAACAGGGCAGGTTTCAATCCCACAGGGCTTCTGGGTCAGAACAGGCCTCTCCTCAGGGCAGAGAGCCAGAGTGACTTTCTGGGTCCTGTGGAGCTGACCATACGCAGTTACAGATCCCTGAGGAAGGGAAACTTGAAACTGCCAACAGAGTCTAATTAATAATCATGCCTTGCATTTATACATCATTTTTCATCACAGAGGGTTCCAATGGAATTTCATATATAAGCCCCACGACACACAGATCAGAGGAGGAGAGAGAAACTGTACAAGACCAGAGTGGGGTTCAGTCCTCCTGCAGCTCCACGACACACAGATCAGGGGAGGAGAGAGAAGCTGTACAAGACCAGAGTGGGGTTCAGTCCTCCTGCAGCCCCACGACACACAGATCAGGGGAGGAGAGAGAAACTGTACAAGACCAGAGTGGGGTTCAGTCCTCCTGCAGCCCCACGACACACAGATCAGAGAGGAGAGAGAAGCTGTACAAGACCAGAGTGGGGTTCAGTCCTCCTGCAGCCCCACGACACACAGATCAGGGGAGGAGAGAGAAGCTGTACAAGACCAGAGTGGGGTTCAGTCCTCCTGCAGCCCCACGACACACAGATCAGAGAGGAGAGAGATGCTGTACAAGACCAGAGTGGGGTTCAGTCCTCCTGCAGCCCCACGACAAACAGATCAGGGGAGGAGAGAGAAACTGTACAAGACCAGAGTGGGGTTCAGTCCTCCCGCAGCCCCATGACATAGATCGGCTACTGTTGGGAGTCATTCCAGAGAAGGGCAAGCAGGTGTATTCCAGGGCTGAAGGGACTGTCCTACACTGGCAGTCTAAAGGGACTGAATCTCTTCAGTCTTGGAAGGAGAAAACTACAAAGCAGACCTGATACAAAAATGCACAGTCCTCAAAGACTCTGACAACGTCAACCCAGAAGACTTCTTCAGAATCAACAGTGAAATACGGACAAAAGGGCACCAGTGGAAACTACAGGGAAGAACATCTAACACTGAGAACAGGAGGCACTTCTTTACACAAAGGATGGTGGGAGTGGGGAACAAGCTGCCCAGCCATGTTTTTGAAAGCGATATCCTGGATTCTTTTGAGAAACGACCGGATGAGGTCCTGGGACCAATTAGCTACCAAATACCGAATGAACCGAATGAGCTCCTGTTCTTGTGTTCCCTGTTCATAAAGATGTCGTTGGCTCAAGGAAGCTCATCTCTCTGATTGTGTAAAGTTGTATTGTGGAAGTATTATTATGTGAATAATAATCAGATCAATCGATTTCATCACAGGTCTACTCTACCAGTTTTAAACTGCAGAAACGTGAGCCCACCGTAGCCACAAGACAGAGCGAACCATACAGACACAGACCCCACAGTCTGGGGGCTGCTTGAATTACAGGTGGAAGAGCGGGTCAGTTCACAGAGACTCTTCCGGACAAGGCCCACGACTCCGAGCCATGCAGAACTGTTCAGTTCAAGAAGGCTGGTCGCAGCTCTCCTTTAAAACTACAGTAGCGAATAAGCACACAATCGCATTGTAGATAAAAGACACATCAAGTTTAAGACCTATGCTATTTACGCTGTGAATCGGAATCTCCTCCAGAACTCGAAGGGCTGTTCTACGGTCACGCCAATGAGCACTGCCTTCTGAAAATTATTTTAGGACTGTCAAGCTCATTTCATGTGTTACTATTTTTCCAACACGCATGTATGCACACGAACCAATGTGTGCCGTTAAGCCAGAAGGCCACTCGAGGCTGCCTGCGCTGTCCCTTCCAAATTTCCTCAGAAACATGTTAATAGAGAAAATAAAACACTTGCTCTGTCATTCCTACCTTTATGATGAAGCCAGACAGTCGCTTTGCAGAAACACTTCCGGTCCTTCTGGCGAATCATAGCGTAAAATACAAGGAGAGGGTTTAAAAGAGTCGGTGTGGGATTCTGGGAAATGTAGTTGCTCACTAGAGAGAAGAGGATTCTGGAAGCTGTAGTTCTTCGTGGCCCTCGGGGAAAATGCATATCTCAGGATACAGTCAAGAATGCCTGTGCTCGCTAGTGTTCGCAGGAGCGCGCCACCTGGCGCCGCTCATTATAAATATTTCACCATTTACTGGTTGCTTTATTAAATCAGACAAATACGCTGATAGTAAGAGCTTCATGCATAATCGCGCGTAAACATGTCAGCAAATTTTGCATCTCACTGGGTTCTGCAGACGTCATTCTTCTGAAGGAATGTTTTCTAATACAAACCCATCTTTAGAGGCGCCTCTTTGTTCAAAAAGTAAAATAAAAGCCGTCGAACTTATTCCTGTTTTTTTTACGTTTATCTGTTCTTATTGCTTCAAATTGCTCTTGCTTATCAAAGAAAATCTCGACAAAGTTGTGCTCAGTCCACGCGGATCCTGACCGAACTTCTCGTATCGTGTCGCTATTGTCTTACCGTACTGAGCACGGGGGCAGGGTCACGCCCATCTTCATGCGGTCATTTTTATTCAAAACGTGTTGGTTTGGGTCTCTTCCAGCCAGTAAACGCTCATTTCGGAGTTCTATTGCCTCGATAAAACTGGCAGAGGGGAGTTTTGAAGTACCTGGGGATGGGGGAGGAATCTGTTTGCGATTCCGTGCCCGGGCTGGTCCACCTTCTGAGTCGGTTATTGCCGTGGGTATATAGTATATTGATATTACTATTATTCTAATGAAAATGTTTTCAGATCGAATTTCTATCCATCCGATTTGTAACCGCTTTATCCAATACTGCGTCACAGGGGAGCCGGAACCTATCCCAGCATGCTAGAGGGAAGTCGTATTTAAAAAGTGGTACTTTGGGGCACTGTGTTCAATTTTGCACCTGACGTGTTGTCTGTGTGGAGTTTGTATGTTCTCCCAGTGTCCCTGTGAGTTTGCTCAGTGCTATAGTTTCCTCCCACAATCCTAATATTGGTATTGGTGTGATTGTGTGTCCTGCGATGGACTGGTGTCCTGTTCACAGTGTACCCTGTCTTGCATTATTTGTGAGACTCGTCGTTGTTGTTCTACAACACTGTGATGGAACGTTTGCACTGTGAAAACATGCTAAACGGGCAAAAAACATGCAAGTGTGTTTCAGAGGTTTTCACCGAAAGATGTGCTCTTTAATGATTTGCTCCATAAATAAGTGCGTATATTAACTGTTTCTGTCTCATCCATGAATTAGTTGGCTGTCTGTTTGACTGTACTTGAGTACAGTCTTACAATACTGACATTTCAACACTTGCCGTTTACAATTCGTAGAAAAACCAAGCATCAGCCTTCTAGAAACAAAACAATAGCTGTTTTAGTTAACTCAGTACACACCTGCAGTTGTCTGAACTCCTCAGACTCTGGACTTTTAGTTCGCAATGTGAGGCTCTGAGAAACCCCAAGGGAATGCTGGGAGATTGTGGTGGTTGCTGGGAGATCCTGAGATACTGCAAGGAACCCTGTGAGACCCTTGCTTGACCCAACACTTTCAAATCCTACCTCACTTTCATTCTCTAGCTGTTTTTTTCCAGTTGATTTACTGTTCTAACTTGTCTTTACCTGCTTTGTTTGATTGTCCTATTGTATGTCACCTTGAGATGAGGTACCATGAAAGGCACTATATACAATAAATTTTACTGTTATCTCTACTATCTCAATTTCTCTACTGTTTGTCAGACGAGAAATTGAGGTAGAGGTTTAGGTACTGAGCTATTGTGGAATTATGAAAGATGCTGTAAGATATTTGGGAAAGATGTGCTGCTAATTGTAGGCACTGAGTCAAGTTTGCAACTTTTGAAACTGTGCTGGAATTACAGCAGCATGGCTGGTTATAATACACCCAGGAGGAGAGCACAGAACCACACAGGGACACTTCTGAAAAGTGCCGAATGAACAAGGCTGAAAAGAGATCTCTCTCAGTGGGATTGCTGTCAACTGCTCATCATTTCAAAGAATGGAAACATTCCTCAACAGCTTTTAATTCAATCTTAAAAATGCACGAGGCTTAATAACAGTGGTTACTGGGCCTGGAGAGACACATCAGCACAATGTTCAGACCCTCTTGGTCTGTGATGTTCTCTTTAAGGTGATGACTGTGTTTTACACTTGTGAATCTTCAATATCAGGAGAGTGCAGCCCAACAACCAGCCAACCGACCAACCAACCTCCATGAGACACATAGACACAGCCATTTGTACGGCAGCTCTGGAGCAGTTAAGGTTAAGGGCCTTGCTCAGGGGCCCAACGGAGTAGGATTCCTCTGCTGACCACGGGATACGAACCGGCAACCTTCCAGCCACAGGCGCAGATCCTTAGCCACAGAGCCAGCACACCACTCAGTTGATAAAGCCAGTTCAGATATGGGGATTATTAAGAAGCCATGATTGGTAAGGGCCAGTGGGAAATTTGGCCAGGACACCAGGATTACACCCCTCTACTTTTTGAGAAACTCCCTGGGATTTTTAATGAGCACAGAGAGTCAGGACCTCTGTTTTACGTCGCATCCGAAGGACGGTGCCATTTTACAGTATAGTGTCCCTGTCACTATACTGGGGCATTAGGACCCACACAGACCACAGGATGCTGGCCCCACTAACACCTCTTCCAGCAGCGCCCTTAGCTTCCCCAGGAGGTCTCCCATCCAGGTACTGGCCAGGCTCACACCTGCTGGGCTTCAGTGGGGCTGCCAGCTGTGAGCTGCAGGGTGATATGGCTGCTGACAATAGCGAAGTCGGGTTCTAGGGCTTGTGCCCTCGCCGCTCCCGCCCCAGTTCGTCCCTCACCGCACGGGCACGAACCCGGGTCTCCGATGTCGCTCCACAGGGGTCCTGCCGGCCGAGCTACAGAAGGTCTCCTTGAGGAAACAGCTGGGCGGATCCTCCTTGGATCAATTAATTGCTGACATTTAAACAGACTGGATGTCCCCTGAAAACTTCCTTCTGTCCAGAGGGGAGGCACAGGACGCTCAGCCAGCGTCGCTGCATGAATGTGTCGAGCGTTCTGATGCTGGAGACATACCTCCCAGAAACACGGGTATGACAGATGGCTTGAGGACAAGAAATACGGCAGCGTTCGTAAAAAATATTTTATTACCTTCTCCCATGTAAAAGCATAAATAACATTAACACGTATGTAAAAGTATGTCTGCTTTTGTATCTTCAGTGTGAAAACGGATACAACAACTCAACACCTACATGGTGTGGAAGGCTACTGGAAGCGGCATTGATTTTTCCCGTACTGGAAAACGATGATTTGAGTGGAAACGGAAGCGGAGGCGGGAAGACAAGCGGAGATCCACACTGCGGAGTCTACTCACCTCGACTCCTCCGGCCGAGACGTCCGTCGGTCTCGCCCAGCGCGCGCTGTAGAGAGCGAAGCTGGGTGACGTCAAGCGCGCCCCCTGGTGAACACCGCACGGCGGCGCGCGTTTGTGAAACAGCGGTCACCGCCCTGCTTCGGACAGCGCGCTAAACCTAAACCTGTCTCAGGATGCTCTTTTCAGTGTCTCAATAATCTTTATGTTTTTTTTTTTATATATGTTGTGACATGAGTTGCTTTGGAATTTTCCAAAGAGTTGCCAATTTAATATGATGGAATACAAGTTTCGGGTACAATCCTGCAACTTCCTCCCTTTCCAGAAGGAGGAAAGGGAAGCATTTTGCTCTGCCTTTACTCAAAGACTGATACCTGGAAACCTGTAACCCTGTTGTGCAAAGCTCTCAGCCACTGTGCACTGTTCTGCACTCAGGGACCCCCTCTTTATACAGAAGCACCAGTCTGTGCTGATCTTCCACTGAGACTGCAGGCTGTCTGTGCTGAGCTGACAGATCTGTGGGCTCCGGTACACAGACGGGTCTTCAGCTCTGTGGGTGTGTGGAGGAACAGCTGATGTTAGAGTTGAGGAGAACCTGACAGTGAGTCAATCAGATCTGATTGGGAAATGAGAGCAATACAGTAGCTAGCATACCAATACTGGTTTATTTACAGTTTACCTTTAACTGTTGTGGATCAGTGTGAATTGATGAATAAAAGGGTCTCTTCTCACCCAAATTAACAAAATATGTTCTAACAGTAAAAAAACCCACTGTCTTTAAGTAAATTATTTCAGCTGATAATATACATACAGTACACTGCAACAACACAACCTCATATGCCTCTTCAGGAAACTTCATCAAGATTTAATTTGTCTCAAGTCTCTCAATAATTTGTGTGCATTTTTTAAAGTGCATCTCAAATCACTCTACACCTGAGAGCCCTGAACTGGTTCCCTTTAGGTTTCATACATAAGAATGCCCAGTATTCTGAAGAGTCCCACTATGGTTATAAAGTCAGCGACTCCATTAACCTTTATCGACCAGTGCCGGTCCGTATACTGTGCAATGCACGAATACATGCGTGTTTGTGCGTATAACGGGGAACACAGAAGACGTATTCACAGAGACCACGAGGACGACGCGTCTCCTCCAGCAAAAATCAAGAGTCACACGGACACAAGTTAAACATCTCTTGCCTCAGCCCGCAGTTCCCCAGAATACCGTAGATTTACAGACTCGCAAGATACAAGTGCGATGCGTGTCGTGCAAGATGCGTTCACTTATTTCGGTGTGTCAGTCGCTGTTAGCTCATACATCGATCTGTCGAGGCTCTCGTGGACAAAGTTACCAGCCAGCGTCCGTGTCACAGCTGCCTATGTGTAGCGGGGCTCTTCAACCCCGCTCAGTTACGGCAGTGGCGTCACCGCCCTCTCTTACAGCGGGACAGTGACGCACTCTGCCGCGGCAGCCCGCGAGCGACCGGAGAGCCCGGTCCCGGGTGCAGCTCGACGGGTCCGCGCTACGACCCAGGGGCTGCGGGCTCGAGTGTTACCGACGGTCTGCGCTGAAGGGGGTGGCGAGTGCGCGGGGGCTCTCTGGGCTGTGCGCCAGACGCCGACTCCGGTGGCCTGCCGGGATCACCGGCTCAGCTCATAGTCCGTCTCCGTCGGCCCCGGCAGGCTTCGTTCGCAGACAGCCGAGTTCCCCACCCATTGGTCATTCCAGACTCGGTGGGTTCGCAAGGAAACAAAGGGCAGGTCCGCTAAAACAACAAGAAACAACCAGAAACAAAGCGCGGCCCGGCGTGCGGTACCCGCCGCCTGCGCCCCCGAACCGCCGGACCGCTGGTTCACTCCGACACCAGGGCGAACCCGCCCACACGGCCGCTCCCCCCGGGCCCCTGGCAATAGGGGGGGCCGTGGCCCTGAGGGGGCCCCAGGCAGAGGGCGTAGGGTCTCTGCAGCGGATGCGTGCTGCTCCCGTTGCGCTCCGGGAGGCCCCGGCACAGGCAGCCGCCGTCCAGCCCCCCCGCCAGGGGCTGGAGCTGGCTGTCGGTCGGGCTGCCGGGGAGGGAGGAGGCGCTGGGCCGCCAGGCGTGGGGGGCGCCCGGCTCGTGGTGTCGGTCCGGCCGATTGCACAGGCAGCTGGGGCTGGGGCTGGGCGAGGACAGCGTCCTCTGGCTCCCGTTGAAGAAGATGGAGTCCACGGAGTCTTTGCGGGAGTAGTCGGAAGAGTCGAGGTGGGAGGTGCGGTAGTTGGACGCCTTCCAGCCCGGGCGTTTCCTGCGCCGGCACTGGCACCGGAGGATGCGGATGAAGGCCCTCTTGAACTCCTTGCTGGAGCAGGGGTAGATGATGGGGTTCAGGCAGCTGTTGAAGTAGCCCAGCCAGAAGATCACCTTGAACAAGGTCTCGGGAGGCCGCAGATGGGTGTTGAAAGACCCTGGAAGAGTGGAAGGATTTGTGTTTTGAAAAAACGTATTCTCTCCTGGCTCAGGCGAAACTACCAGTAGCACAACATCAATCTGATTGTAGTTCAGGTGGGGAGCTGCGTCAGCATGCGTAGGCTGCAAAGGAACAAGTAATAGGTTTATTCCATGCTGAAAAAAAGAAGAAAGAGAACACAACGTTTCGGCCGTGGAGCCTTCTTCAGCACACCTGAAGAAGGCTCCACGGCCGAAACGTTGTGTTCTCTTTCTTCTTTTTTTCAGCATGGAATAAACCTATTACTTGTTCCTTATCAATCTGATTGGCTTGTTCAGCTCCTGAACTCGCCCCGTTGGCGGCGCTGCATGCACGTCTATATTTGACCAGCAGGTGGCAGCACAGGCTCACTAGCGCGGGATATTCTTGCAAGTCACTGGTTGCTCTCGGGATGTGTCGATCAAAGTGCAGATTTTGTGTGCCTGCGCTGATTCTGTCCTTACCATTAACAAGGGTGTGTCTAATATCCAACTCGGATAGGAGCATTCCCTGTATTCATCGTGAATTTACTGTCTGCATATCCCTGCAGTTAACCACTCTGGCTAATCTGGGGTGAGTTTCCCGAAAACGATGAATCTTAGAGACTAACGAGCAACTTTACGATGTACGTACGTAACGTACGAGCTACTTTTTCGTGGGTTTCCCAAAACCCTTCTTAATCGATCATTTAACGAGCGAGTATAAAGTACTTCTTTGTTAACCCCGCCCCTGAAGTCGCTTAGCAAAAAGCATCGCAAGTCGATTGACAAACAATCGATTGACAATACTTTCATTATATGGTGTCGGTTTTGGTCCTTCAGTGTGATGAAATAAAGTTGTGAAAAGGAATATGAAGTAAACATGACATCATAATTTAACAACCATTTAAGCGAAAGCGTATAGATAGGCACAAAATGGGACCCTTAGTGTTTCTAAGAGAAAATAAAATAAATGACTGACATGCCGTAAAAGAAAACCAAGTTTAACTGTGTGGGCAGTGTATGCGTCCTGCACGACGTCTTTGATTTAAAGCAATATTTTTTGTCACGCTGCCATCGTTAAGAATCACAGTGTTTCATGAGAAAATACTGTTGTTATTTAAAGTTGTTGGGTGTGTTGGAACTCCATTTTAATTGGTCTTATTAACATGACATCTGGAAATACTAACAACTAAGCTTGGCACGTGTCACTCAACAAATACAGGACCTATAATCAAATGTAAAAACAAGTAGGTCTAAGCTTTACCGTCAACAATCAAGACAGAACATAAAATGGCATTCGAACTTTAAATATTGTATCGACCGCGGGTTTCGGTACGGAATGGAGCAGGCGTGGGACTCAGGGAATGGGGTTGAACAACACATTTAATAACTCGAATCGGGAAAGGTACACACACAGGGACAGGGGTTACAGCGCTGCACCTACACTAACATACACACACACGAAGGGAAGAGACTGTATCCCAGCCTCCGTCCCACTATATACATTCCGGTAGCCCGCAGGTGCAGTTCTCAGCCCGCCCTGCGTGGCGCTACATTGTAATACATGTTACATGTTTCACGTTCTTTATGGAATTTAAATACAATTTAAACCCCACCCCAAAAGTACTAAAAGAGGGAGTATTATTAAAACATTTGACTTATGAATATGAAATTTACCCAAGATGACTAATAAATTCATTACTGTATAAATGTTCTTTTTTCGAATTTCCTCTTACATAGTACAACAAAATATCAAAATCCTTAATATAAAATCTTAGTATTCTGTATTTCCAGAGAATTCCCATGACGTGAATTGAATGTGCTCTGTCTGGCGATCTCTGTCGCTAAGGTTGGCGCAAGAGGTAGCCAGTTTAAGAAGCACTTAGTGATTAACGAGTGGGTCGGGGAGCACGAAGGATTTAACGTGCTACTTTAGTTACGATGGGTTTTGGGAAACACTCCTAAATTAACGATCGATCTTAAGAGCAAGTTTACGATGTTCTTAGCGTTACGATGCTTTCGGGAAACTCACCCCTGATCTGACTTCATACAACAAAACGGCAAATTGTTATTTTCCACCCTTAATCATGTACAGAACACATGCAGAGATGAAAGTCTTTCCCATGATGCAACTCCCTGTTTCTTTACTGTAAATATACTGATGCACACTGAAAATGCAACATTGACAGCTCAGTGTGCACATAATACAGTATTATTATTTACACTTGAAACAGTGAGCAGAAATGTTGAGCAGTATCACTCCTGAGGATAAAAAAAGGGTGGAGCTCACATCATGTGATATAAAAAAGGAAGGAGTTGTGTGTTAGAGTCCATTTTCTAACCACTTCTTCCAATTCAGGGTCATGGAGGAGCTAGAGCCTATCATGGCAAGCAACAGATTCAAATTGGGGTACAGGACACCAGTCCATTGCAGGGCACCCACATACAGACACAAACATGCACACACTTACACCAGGGCCCGTTTTCCCAGACAGTAATGAACCTACCAGTATGTCTTTGCACAGTATGAGGAAACCCACACAAACATGGGGTGCACATACAAACTCCACACAGATAGCACCCCAGAAATTAAACCCAGGACCCCA